>NC_139518.1:3323537-3418312 GCF_947247035.1 Vipera ursinii
AGGACAGCATCATGCGTAGAATCCCAGGCCTGGAAGGGACCTCAAAGGTCTTCTAGTCCAGCCCTCTGCTCAGGCCGCTTCACTTGCCTTGCCTTGGCTGTGATACAAACGTGCACACCACATACATACACACCCACAGAAACACAGACATGTGAATGTACATGCACACACGCACCCCAGTTTGCAATTCCTAGATTTTCAGGGAAGGCTGGTCAAAATCTGTGAAACCTACAAAGCTGGGCTTTTAATGCATCGCTTCGATGACCCTCTCTGCTTGCATTTTGAATCTGAGAGGGGCTGTGGAGCTTGGGCTTTGGAGTCTCCATTCTCCAAAGAGACAGAACAGTAGCACCCTCAGCTGGCCTTTGCATTCTCATGTCTGTACCAACTCAACCAGCTGGAAGGCACCTTGGAGATCATCTAGTCCAGCCCCCCACCACCACCATGCCCGCTCTTGCAGGAGGCCTGTACTATTTCTGATTGTTGGGACACCCGCAAATTCTGCAGGCAAGTAGTTCCGCTGGTTAATTGTCCTCACTGTCAGGAAGTTTCTCCTTAGTTCCAGGTTGCTTCTCTCCTTGATGAGTTTCCATCCATTGTTTTTGGTCTTGTCTTCAGGTGCTCTGGAAAATTAAGTTGACCCCCTCCCCTTTCTGGGACCCCCTCCAATTTCACAACTGCTCCCCAAATAGCAATTACAGCAGGGAAGGGCGATTAATTTTCCGGGGGGGGGGGCACATGAGAAATTGGGACTGTTGTGGAGGGCTAAACCAAGAGAGCTTTGAAGGTGCATAGCTACGCATGCACAAACGTAAATTGGGGGGAAAAATAGTCGCTTTCAAAAATAAAATCAATGCAGTTGTTATGGCATGCATGTTTACACTTAAAAGTAGTCCTCGATTTACAACCGTTCATTTAGTGTATGGAACAAAATTTCATTTTAGTGTGTGCCAATTAGTGTACATCCAAAGTGACAATAAAGTTATTGTTCTATTCTATTCTATTCTATTCTATTCTATTCTATTCTATTCTATTCTATTCTATTCTATTCTATTCTATTCATATTCTATTCTATTTTGTATTTCTATTCTATTCTATTCTATTCTATTCTATTCTATTCTATTCTATTCTATTCTATTCTATTCTATTCTATTCTATTCTATTCTATTCTGTTCTGTTCTGTTCTGTTCCAGCCAATTTTGGTCACCATATCACAAAAGAAAAAGATGAGAGTTTGGAAAAAATTCAGAGAAGAGCAACTAAGATGATCCAAGGCCAAAACATATGAAGACCAAAACATACGAAGAACGGCTGCAGGAGAGAAATAGGGGAGACATGATAGCAGTTATTCCAGTATCTGAGGGGCTGCCACAAGGCAGAGGGGGGGCCAGGTTGTTCACCAGAGGGAAGGACGAGAAACAATGGTTGGAAACTGACCAAAGAGAGAAGCAACCTGGATTTAAGGAGAAACTTCCTGACAGTGAGGACAATTAACCAGTGGAACATCTTGTCACTAGAAATCGTGGGGGCTCCATCACTGGAGATTTTTAAGAAGAGACTGGACTTGTCTGAGATGGTATAAGTTCTCCTTCTTGAGCGGGGGGCTGGACTAGAAGACCTCCAAGGTCCCTTCCAGCTCTATTCTATTCTATTCTATTCTATTCTATTCTATTCTATTCTATTCTATTCTATTCTATTCTATATTCTATTCTATTCTATATTGTATTCTGTTCTATTCTGTATTTCTATTCTATTCTATATTCTCTTCTATATTCTATTCTATTCTGTATTTGTATTCTATTCTGTTCTATTCTACTCTATGCTATATTCTATTCTGTTCTGTTCTGTTCATATTCTATTCTATTTTCTATTCTATTCTATTCTATTCTATTCTATTCTATTCTATTCTATTCTATATTCTATTCTATTCTATTCTATTCTATATTTTATTCTATTCTATTCTATTCTGTTTTATTCTATATTCTATTCTCTTCTACTATTCTCTTGTCTTCTCTTCTCTTCTCTTGTCTTCTCTTCTCTTCTATTCTATTCTATTCTATTCTATATTCTATTCTTATTTCTATTCTGTTCTATTCTATTCTATTCTATATTTTATTCTATTCTATTCTGTTTTATTCTATATTCTCTTCTCTCCTCTTCTCTTCTCTTCTCTTCTCTTCTCTTCTCTTCTCTTCTCTTCTCTTCTCTTCTCTCTCTTCTATTCGTCATACCTGTGCTGCAATGCCAGGTTCTAGCCACTGTGCCCCCACTAGCTGGCATGATTGCATGAAGGCAATGCTAATGGCTCCTAATAGTATTCTTTATTTCCTTTCTTGGCTCCCTCTAAGCACATTAGGAAAGCTTGTTGGGGAATTGGCCTGTGGCACACCCGGTCTCTCTTGCTCCTGATTTATTGGACCGCAAGCTGTGTGTGCAGGACGCAATTGTGTTGCTGCCAACTGAGCTTTGCTAGAAGAGTAGAAGCCAGCGCCAGATTTGAGAATTGTTAGTGTTTGGAACTTCCGGGGAAGAAATTGCGAACGGGAGACCATTCCAAAGGGATCAGCCAGACAGTAGACTGGCTCTTCGTACAGGTAAGTCCTCGACTTACGACCATCATTGAGCCATAAATGTCAGTTGCAAAGCAAGAGAGTTGTCAAGGGACCCAAAACGGCTAGTGGAGTTTGCTTTTCCTTGAAGACGTTTCGCTTCTTCAGTTCTGAGTAACTGAACTGGCTGAACTGACGGTCTGAACTGAAGAAGCTCCTCGGATGACAAGCAAAAGGTCTTCAAGGAAAAACAAAGTCCAGTTGCCTTTTTGAAAAATCACCTTTGGGATAACCCTGACTTGGATGACTAAGAATCTCTGGAGACGGCTGTTCAAGAGACTTTTGCCTCGTTTTACAACCTTTCTTGCCACTGTCGTTAAGTGAGTCACATCAGCCGTTCAGTTAGTAACATGGCTGGCAAGCGAATGGCTTCTTCGTTGACTTTGCTTGTCGGAAGATCGCAAAAGGGGATCCTGTGACCTCGGGATGCTGCAACCGTCGTAAACATGAGCCGGAGGGGCGGGCAAGCATCCAAATTTTGATCACAGGGATGTGGCAAGTTGTAAATGTGAAACAATGGTGACAAGTCACTTTCTCCAGTGCGGTTGTCCCATTCAATGGCCATTTAATTAACAATGGTTGTTGTTATGTACTGGGCTTGTGGTGATACACCACGTGCCTTGCTGGAGCAGCCAACGGCTCTCCAGCATCCCAGACTGGCTGTCTCCGGTCCTGCAATTAGCTAGCCCCAGGTGGCAAGAGTGGATTCAAACCCATTGGCTGCCACCTAGGGGCTAGACTATATATTGTGGCTGATTGCAGCCCAAGTTCCAGTACAGTTCTAGCAAGAATAAAGTATGAGTTATCCTGTACTCAGCCTCCTGTCGTCATTCCTGCACCCAAGAGCCCACGACTTAACAGTTGTAAATCAAGGACTACCTATAATTCCTCTCTGGACAAGGTGAGGATCTGAGATCACCCACAAGCGCTCCAGACTGTTGCTTCCTATTTTCACTCAAAACAGGACCAGTGGCTTTTCGAAGGAGACTGACCTATCACGATTCCTTCTCTAATACCTTTTGGAAAATGCTTGTTAACCGCTTTTCAGCTCTTAGGAACGTTTGGATAAACAAAAGTTTTATACCACTGGGTGAGTTTTCTTGAGTTTTTTTATTGAAGGAAATTTGAAATACAAGTTTAACATACCGGTACTTTTCTTTTGTACTATAAATGGACTAGGGCAGGGGTAAGGCAACCTTGGCTCTTTTATGACTGGTGGACTTCAACTCCCAGAATTCCTGAGCCAGCCATGCTGAGGAGAAAGGGGGAGGTTTCCAAGCTGAGCCATGCTGGCTCAGGAATTCTGGGAGTTGAAGTCCACGAGTCATAAAAGAGCCAAGGTTGCCTACCCCTGGGCTAGGGGCTCAAACGGATTTCAAATAAGATTTTTGAAATGAATTACAGGTGATCCTCCAATTACAACCATTCTCTTAGTGCCATTCAGGGATGAGACTTTGGGAAAAATTCAGAGAAGAGCAACTAAGATGATCCAAGGCCTGGAGACTAAAACATATGAAGAACAGCTGTAGGACTTTGGGGTTTGGCTAGTCTAAAGAAAAGAAGAAACAGGGGTGGCATGAAAATGGTCTTCAAATATTTGAGGGGCTGCCCCAAAGAAAAGGCAGTCAAGCTATTCTCCAAAGCACCAGAGGGCAGGACAAGAAACAACAGAAAGAAACTGACCAAAGAGAGAAGCAACCTGGAATTAAGGAGAAACTTCCTGACAGTGCGGACAATTAACCAGTGGAACAGCCTGCCACCAGAAATTGTGGGCGCTCCATCACTGGAGGTTTTTAAGAAGAAACTGGACAGTCACTTGTCTGAAATGACATAGGTTCTCCTGCTTGAGCAGGGGGCTTGACTAGAAGACCTCCAAGGTCCCTTTCAACTTCATTATTGTTATTATTATTATTATTAAGTCAGTTTCACTTCATTTCTGAAGCTATGTAGAGTTGCAGTTGTTGTTGTTTGTTGTTGTTGTTAGCTGCGAAGTCGTGTCCGACCCATCGCGACCCTATGGACAACGTTCCTCCAGGCCTTCCTGTCCTCTACCATCTTCTGGAGTCCATTTCAGCTCACGCCTACTGCTTCAGTGACTCCATCCAGCCACCTCATTCTCCGTTGTCCCATTCTTCTCTTGCCCTCAACCTTTCCCAGCATTAGGCTCTTCTCCAGTGAGTCCTTCCTTCTCATTAGCTGGCCAAAGGATTTGAGTTTCAACTTCAGGATCTGGCCTTCTACAGGGAGAAAAAAGGGACTTATGAACACCAAAGCCTGCAGGTCATATTAGAGGACAGACTAAAATACAGGTAGTCCTCAACTTATAACCATTCCTTTAGTGACCATTCAAGGTTACAATGATTTTGTTTTTCACACCTATGAACGTTGCAGCACCCCCAGGGTCAGGTGATCAAAATTTGGACGCTTGGCAACTGGCGCGTACTTAGGATGGTTGCAGCGTCCTGGGATCACGTGATCACCATTGGTAACCTTCCCGGCTGGTTTCTGACAAGCAAAGTCCACGGGGAGACCCACATTCACTTAGCAACCGCACAATTCACTTAACAACTGCAGTGGTGTGCTTAACAACGGTGGCAAAAAAAAGTCACAAAATGGGTTGCAACTCATTAACAGCTGCCCGTGCTTGGCAACGGAAATTTTGGACTCAATTGTGGCTGTAAGCTGAGGACACCTCATGTAAGAATCTTTCCCATGGGAAAATGCTTTTCTTTTGAATTCTTTAAAACAGGGCTTTTCAACCAGTGGTACGGGTACCACCTGTGGTACTTTGGCACCTGGCAGGTGGTACGTGACCATCCTAGAAAAGTGGTAGCGGGGGAGGGGAATGAGCTGAACCGGTGGCAGCACCGCAGAAGCCTGAGCGAGAGATGGCTGGAGCTGTAGGGCTGTCGGGGCTCAGCGGAAGCGCCAGCGCTAATCCTGGCACCTCTGCTGAGCCCAGAAGAAGCGCCGATCAGCTGGAATGTTGCAGCATCTCCAGGGTCTTGTGATTTACATCCAGATGCTTGGCAACTGATTCATATTTACGATGGTCGCAGTGTCCCAGGGTCATGTGATGGGACCAAAACCTGTTGCAACCACCCAGCAGATGGGGGGGGAATAAAAACCAAACGCCCCCCCCACCCCACCCCCACTGCCAATCCTCAACAGAAATGCTCCCAACAATGAAAACCTCAGACAGGAGGAAGAGCGCCACCGGGCGGGCAGGCAGGTGTCTTGCTCGGCTGTGGCTTAGGGGACATTTTTTTCAGTTCCGTTGTGACTTTGAACAGTCACTAAGCGAACTGTTGTAAGTCGAGGACTACCTGTACTTTATCACTTTTTTCCCTTTTTTCCTTTTTTTTTTTGGTCATTAAGTTTTTGACAACTTGCTAGGCGACTGGTGGTTCTCGGATGTTGCCATATCCTAAAAGTGGATCCTGAAAAAGCATCTTTGGGATTGACTGGAATTGGGGGGTGGGGTTGGAGAACCCAAATGCAACAAACCAAGAGAGTGGCCTGTATAGCTTTCCTATACTGGATTTACAATAGAATGGAATGGAATAGAATAAGAAATAATGAATAGAATAGAGAATAGAATAGAATAGAATAGAATAGAATAGAATAGAATAGAATAGAATAGAATAGAATAGAATAGAATAGAATAGAATAGAATAGAATAGAATAATGGAATAGAGTAGAGTAGAATAGAATAGAGTAGAGTAGAGTAGAATGGAATGGAATGGAATATAGTAGAGTAGAATGGAATGGAATGGAGTAGAGTAGAATAGAGTAGAGTAGAGTAGAATGGAATGGAATGGAATTGGGAATGGGAATGGGAATGGGAATGGAATGGAATGGAATGGAATATAGTAGAGTAGAATGGAATGGAATAGAATGGAATGGAATGGAGTAGAGTAGGGTAGGGTGGGGTGGGGTGGAGTGGAGTGGAGTGGAATGGAATGGTATGGAATAGAATAGAGTAGATTAGAATGGAATGGAATGGAGTAGAGTAGAGTAGAGTAGAGTGGAGTGGAGTGGAGTGGAGTGGAGTGGAGTGGAATGGAATAGAATGGAATTGGGAATGGAATGGTATGGAATAGAATAGAGTAGAGTAGAATAGAATGGAATGGAATGGAATAGAGTAGAGTAGGGTGGGGTGGGGTGGAGTGGAGTGGAATGGAATGGAATTGAATGGAATTGGGAATGGAATGGAATGGAATAGAGTAGAGTAGAGTAGAGTAGAGTGGATTGGAGTGGAGTGGAGTGGAATAGAATAGAATAGAATAGAATAGAATAGAATAGAATAGAATAGAATAGAATAGAATAGAATAGAATAGAATAGAATAGAATAGAATAGAATTCTTCTAGTCCAGCCCCCTACTCAAGCATGAGAACCTACTTGTTAAAATGCATTTGGAACAGCTGACTTCCTGCGATAATAGCTTTAACATCATTAAACATCCACATCTGCCTTTCCCAGGTCCTTGGGAAGAGCTCCAAAGGTGGACAAAAATTCCAAATCCAGTCTGAACATCTGGCTGACTGTGCGCCTAACCATAATAAGGTGCTGGACCAGAAGCATTGGAATATTGAGCTGCAAACCTTTGGAGCACCCCTAGAGGGCCACAGAGAGACAGAGAAACCACCCATTGCCCACTGCCGCCCTCTAGTGGCCTCCTGCAAATTGGCCAGTCAGGCCAACAGCTGTATTTTAACCTGGACTTAATTGGCTCCTTTCCTGGGAATCTCAGTGGGAAAACCAAAGAGATTTTCAGGTTCTCACCATCCCAGGGAACTTTTCCAAACCCATCTGGAGCACGGCTCTCTCGTACACCTGGGCTTCCCATAAATTTTGATTTATTACTGCTCCGAGCTCATTACTCACACATCTGTTTTTAGTTTAATCCACCCCTGCAGTCCAGTCCCCCCCCTTCCAGCTTGACTTCATTAGCTCCTATGGAAACAATGAGGTCATCCAGGGGGCGGAGCCTGGCAGTTCTTGGAAGATGTGCATGAGCTGCCCTCACTGGTCTCTTTTAGACCAATCCACAGGACATTCTTCTTCATCCCGATTGCGACATCGGTTCTCTGCACCGGGCATAAATCAACATAACCCAAGGCACTGAACTTGCAGATTTGCAGCCTGTGAGTCATGCACACACACCTGCCTGTGCATGTCTGCACGTTGCACAAGTGATTTTTGAAGCTCCTTGTCAAACCACCTGAATGCCGTCTCCAGCATGGATCCAGAAGGCTGAATTCAGAATCAGAATATAGCTGGAAGGGACTTTGGAGATCTTCTAGTCCAGCCCCCGCCCAAGCGGGAGATCCTATACCAGGGGTCTTCAAACATGGCCCTTTTATGACTTGTGGACTTCAACTCCCAGAATTCTCTATCTCCCGTGTTTCCCCGAAAGTAAGGCCTACACAAAAAATAAGCCCTAGCTTGATTTTTGGGGGTGGGCCTAATATAAGCCCTACTTCCAAAATAAGCCCTAATTTGGGGGCGAGGCACACACCCAAAAATCAAGCTAGGGCGGTGGTGTGGGGTGGAGCTGCCCCCACCCACCCTGCATCCACTTCCCTTGCAGCCAGGTCTCTCCTTGCCAGCCCATTTCTTCTTCTCAGGCCTCTTCTGCAGCCAGGCCTGCATTTCTCAATCACAGGGCTTTCCAGAAGGCCATTGCACCGAGAACAGAGCTATGGATTCAATCCGTACTTCGGTTCTGCAAGATCTCTGCAGCCGAGGACCAAACTATGGATTGAATCCATAGCTCGGTACCTAGCTGCTTAGACCTTCCGGAAAGACCTGACTGCAAAATGCAGGCCCAAATGTAGCTGCAGAACTTTTGGCCCCAGAAGAAGCGGACCGGCTGGGTGAGGCTGTCAGTGCCGGAGGTGAGATAAGGCCTACCCCAAAAACAAGACCTGGTGCCTCTTTTGGAAGCAAAAACTAAAATAAAATAAGACCCGGTCTTATTTTGGGGGAAACAAGGGTATGTTCTTCCTCAACCAAGAGACAGCTATGACCTGGATGACAGAGTCTCTCTGAAGACACTTGGTTCGATTGGTTTGTGGCTCACTCTGCTGCACAAAAAAAGGCAACGCCCCGTTCATGCTTTTTAAGACAGGTAATCCACAACCTACCACCACAAGGGAGCCCAAAATTTATGTTCCTAAGCTTGTGAGCTTTGTCCCCATTTTGTGACCTTTCCTGCCGCGGTTGTTAAGTGAATTGCCGCAGTTGTCAAGTTAGTAACAAGGTGGTTAAGTGAATCTGGCTTCCCCCATCGACTTTGCTTGTCAGAAGGTCGCAAAAGGGGGCTACAGTACAGATAGTCCTCGATTTACAACAGTATGTTTAGTGACTGCTCGAAATTACAACCGCACTAAAAAAACAAAGCGACTTTGGACCGTTTTGCACTGATGACCACTGCAGGATCCTTACGGTCATGTGATCATAATTCAGATGCATGGCAGCTGGCATGTACTTATGACAGTTCTACGATCATGTGATCGGCATTGGTAACCTCCCCAGCTGGCCTCTGACGAACCAAGTCACTGTGGGAAGCCAGATTGGCTTCATGACCCCACATTCATTTAACAACTGCAGCGATTCGCGCAACAATGGCGGCAAAGAAGGTCGTAAAATGGGGCATAATTCACTTATCAATGGTCTTGGTTAGCAATGGGAAAATTTGGCTGAATGGTGGTCATACGTCAAGGTTACCTGTAACTCAGTTAATTGCAGATCAGGCTATGCCTCCCTTTCTGTCCACCTTTTTGTGTGTGTTTGTGTGTGTGCGTTTGCGTGTCTGTGTGGAAGAAACTTGCCATCAATCTTTGCCATTTCATTGGTTCTTTTAACGGCACATTGCTTTGCAGCAGCGCCACCTAGTGGCAGATGATGGGAACAGGAAGATTTACTAATTGTTTAAGAAGCGTGGTAATCTTCAATTTACAATCACTCGTTTAGCGACCATTCACGGTTACCATGGCACTGATAAAAGTGACTTAGACTGGTTTTTGCATTTAGAACTGTTGCAGCATCCCCACGGACACGTGATCAAAATTCTGGGAGTTGACAACTGGCATGTAAATAATAATAATAATAATAATAATAATAATAATAATAATAATAATAATAATAATAATGATGATGATGATGATGATGATGAATGTGCTCAGTTTGAGAGTGGGCAACTAAATTTCATTTTTGATGTGTGCTGTTGTGCCCACAGTAGAAAAAAAAGACAATAAAGGTAATCTTATCTTAATAATAATAATAAAAATAACAACAACAAATGCATACAAAATCAAACTTGAGAAGACAGCAACAGATAGTAAGTGCCACCTATGCAAAGAAGCTGAAGAAACAGCGGACCACCTGGTGAGCTGCTGCAAGAAGATCGCACAGACTGACTACAAGCAGCGGAACGACAAAGTAGCCACAATGGCGCATTGGAAGATCTGCAAGAAGTATCGTTTGCCTGCAAGCAAGAACTGGTGGGATCATAAAATATAAACTGCTCTGGGACTTCAGAATTCAAACAGACAAGCACCTGCAACATAACAGCCCGGACTTAACAACTGTCGATAAGAAAGACAAAAAAGTCTGGATAGTGGACGTGGCAGTGCCTGGAGACAACAGAACAGACGAGAAAGAACTGGAGAAGATCACAAAATACAAAGACCCACAAACAGAAATAGAAAGACTGTGGCAAAGGCAAGCAAGGGTAGTACCAATAGTAAGAGGCGCCTTGGGTGCAATCCCAAAACAACTGCAGCATCCCTTGAACACCGCCATTGTCATTGACAAATTCGCCATTAGTCAGTTGCAAAAGGCGGCCTTACTAGGAACTGCTTCCATCCTGTGACGAGATCTGTAATACCGTCAAACATCCACATCTGCCTATCCCAGGTCCTTGGGAAGGACTCGACAGGTAGACAAAAATGCCAAATCCAGTCTGAACCTCTGGCTGACTGTGCCATGATCAATAATAATAATAATAATAATAATAATAATAATAATAATAATAATAATGATGATGATGATGATGATGATGATGATGATGATGATGTTGTTGTTGTTGTTGTTGGAAGGGACCTTGGAGGTCATCTACTCCAACCCCCTGTTAGGCAGGTAACCTATACCATTTCAGACAAATGGCTGTCCAGTTTTAGCAAATTTGCTGTGGGTTCACATGAGGTCCATTTGCAAACTTCTCAGCCGGCTTCCGACAAGGAAAGTCAATGAGGGAAGTTGGATCTGCTTAACGACTGCACGATCCACTTAACAACTGCAGCGATTTGTTTAACTCTGTGGTCCAAAATGCAAAAAAAGGCTGACATTCAGTGGCAGTCTTCAGCCACCATTTTATTCCACCTAAATAAAATGCATTAAAAATGGTGCATCCAAGGCAAAGTACAGGTAGTCCTCGACTTATAGCGGTTCATTTAGTGACCATTCCAAGTTACAACGGCACTGGGAAAAGTGACTTCTGACCATTATTCACATTTAACGACTGCTGCAGCATCCCCAGGATCAATTCAGACACTTGGCAACTGACTCACATTTATGATGGTCACAAGTATCCTGTGGTCACGTGATCTCCTTTTGCGACCTTCCGACAAACAAAGTCCATGGGCAAGCCAGATTCACTTAACGACCGGGTTACTAACTTATCAACTGCAGTGATTCACTTAACAACAGCGGCAGGAAAGATTGTAAAATGGGGCAAAACTCACTGACCCAATGTCTCACTTAGCAACAGAGATTTGGGACTCCATTGCTGTTGTAAGTCGAGGAATTACCTGTAAGGTATGGAATGCAAATCCCCGAGTTTCCTTTAGTTCAGAGGTGTGCGACCTTGGCGATTTTAAGACCTGTGGACTTCAACTTCCGGAATGCTTCATTAGAATAGAATAGAGCTGGAAGGGGCCTTGGAGGTCTTCTAGTCCAGCCCCCTACTCAGCCATGAGAACCTATATCATCTCAGACAAGTGACTGCCGAGTCTCTTCTGAAAAACCTCCAGTGATGGAGCACCCACGATTTCTGGTGGCAAGCTGTTCCACTGGTTAATTGTCCTCACTGTCAGGAAGTTTCTATTTAATTCCAGGTTGCTTCTCTCTTTGGTCAGTTTCCATCCGTTGCTTCTTGTCCTTGTCTTGCCTTCTGGTGGAGAATAGATTCACCGTTCCATTCTATTCTATTCTATTCTATTCTATTCTATTCTAGTCTGTTCTGTTCTGTTCTGTTCCTTTATTCTGTTCTGTTCTATTCTATTCTATTCTGTTCCTTTTCTTCTATTCTATTCTATTCTATTCTATTCTATTCTATTCTATTCTATTCTATTCTATTCTATTCTATTCCATTCTATTCCATTCCATTCTGTTCCCATGTTCTGTTCTGTTCCATTTCTTATTCTATTCTATTCTATTCTATTCTATTCTATTCTATTCTATTCTATTCTATTCTATTCTATTCTATATTCTATTCTATTCTATTCTATTCTATTCTATTCTATTCTATTCTATTCTATTCTATTCTATTCTATTCTATTCTATTCTATTGAGCCTTGGTGGAGCAGTGGGCTAATGCCTCCTTAAGTAACACCAGCTGCCTGCAATTAGTGCAGGTTCGAGTCCCACCAGGCTCAAGGTTGACTCAGCCTTCCATCCTTCCGAGGTAGGTAAAATGAGGACCCAGATTGTTGGGGGCAATTAAGCTGACTTTGTAATAATGCCGCTTGGGGGGTGTATGAAAGCCCTAATAAGCAGGCATATACATAGAATGAAGGCTACTGCTAAGCTTGTAAGCCGCCCTGAGTCTTCGGAGAAGGGCGGGATATAAATGGAATTAAAAAATAAATAAATAAATAACTGTCCAGGTAGTCCTTGACTTACAACCATTTTTTTAGAGCCATTGGAAGTTGCAACAGCACTGACCATTTTGCCCACTTTTCTTGGCCTGATGTTCACCAGATGTGTGTGAGAATGGAGGTTCAATCCTTCTGGAGGACATGAAGTTAGTCTCTTCCCCGGCTGCCCTTTGTAGGCGACAGAAAAGATATCACGTCCAGAAAGTCTTAACAAATCTGCTTTTTCCACCCTAAGCTCAATACCTCAATTTGCTTTTTGTTGTGAAATGTTTCTCCTTCTCCTTCTCTCCCTTGTAGCACTGATGATGTGATTTAGTTGGGTGATGAAATGTCTGCAGGAAAACAACCAAACTCAGGAAGCATTGAAGACCCCAGAGTCTTCAATGCAGCATTCCAATCTCTCAGGGGCTGCCCCAAAGAAGAGGGAGTCAAGCTATTCTCCAAAGCACCTGAAGGCAGGACAAGAAGCAACGGATGGAAACTAACCAAGGAGAGAAGCAACCTAGAACTAAGGAGAAACTTCCTGACAGAACAATTAACCAGTGGAACTCCTTGCCTCCAGAAGCTTTGAATGCTCCAACACTGGAGGTTTTTAAGAAGAGACTGGAAAGCCATTTGTCTGAAATGGTGTAGGGTTTCCTGCCTTAGCAGGGTGTTGGACTAGATGACCTCCAAGGTCCCTTCCAACTTCTTCTTCTTCTTCTTCTTCTTCTTCTTCTTCTTCTTCTTCTTCTTCTTCTTTTTCTTCTTCTTCTTCTTTTTATTATTATTATTATTATTATTATTATTATTATTATTATTATCCTCTTCCTCTTCTTTCTTTTCCTCTTCCTCTTCCTCTTCCTCTTCCTTCTCCTCCTCTCCCTTGTAGCACTGATGAGGTTACCTAGCTAGGTGATGAAATGTCTGCAGCAAAACAACCAAGCTCAGTGAGCACTGAAGGAGGAGTCCCTCTCCTTCCTTCCTTCCCTCCTCCTCCTCCTCCTCCTCCTCCTCCATCTCTCAGCTTCTTTTCTTGACGGTTTTCAAGGTGCTAGTGATGACATACAAAGCCCTACATGGCATGGGTCCGGATTACCTACGGGAGCACCTACTGCCAGCATCAACACCCCTTCGTCCTGTGCGCTCCCACAGAGAGGGCCTCCTCAGGGTGCCACCGGTCAGAGAATGGCGGCTGGTGACCCCCAGGGGGAGAGCATTCTCGGTGGGTGCGCCAATCCTCTGGAACCGCTTACCAGCCGAAATCCGGATGGCCCCCGACCTTCGCACCTTTCGGCGAGATTTAAAAACCTATCTATTCCAGCAAGCCGGCCTGGCCTGATAGATTTGGGGTTTTATTTGTAGATCTGGGGTTTTTATTTGTTTTATTGTTGGTTTATTGTATACTTACTTTGCTCTGTACACCGCCCTGAGTCCTCCGGGAGAAGGGCGGTATATAAAACGAATAAATAAATAAATAAATAAATAAATAAATGTTCCCCAGATGAGTTGGTTTTCAAAGCCATGGTGGGCAGCGACATGTGTGAATGGAAGTCCAATCCATCTGGAGAAAACGAGGCTGGGAAAGACGATTCAAATTCATCCTCAAGATATTTCTCCTTGTCGTCTTAAGCCCGAGCAATTCTCTTTTGCGAACAGCAAAAAAAAAAAAAAAGGCCCTGAATCATTTTGAACAGTCTTGCCTTGCCAAGGTTTCTAGCTTGTCATTCGATCAGTCAAAAATGTTTGACAAGCAGGTGACAACATGGGAAAACACAAAAGCAGCCTGGTTTGCTTGTCAACATCCTGGATGGTTTTCAGTGAGGGGCAGAAGGGGGAGAGAGCCTGTTCCGTTGTCCAACCTTGGCAGTTTTAAGACTTGAGGACTTCAACTCCCAGAATCCCCCAGCCGTTTTCATTCAGCCCTGGGGTCCATCCCTCTTTTGCTTCAGCGCCCTCTGTCGCCATGGCTGGTCGGTCTGCTGCCTTCCATCCAGAGGGACGGGCGACAAACACAAATCACAAGTTGTGTGATTTTAACTGAGTTGGTTAAATGTGTTGTGTGAACACAGCCTGGCTGAAGAGTCAGGACAGCTCTTGTGTGTTTGGCCTTATTGATCGATTGATTTGTAAAGCGACACTAGAACTCCCAGTCTCCTTCTGATTGTTCCAAAGTCACCCAGCCGGCTTTCATGCCTAAAGCGACACTAGAACTCCCAGTCTCCTTCTGATTGTTCCAAAGTCACCCAGCCTGCTTTCATGCCTTGAGCGACACTAGAACTCCCAGTCTCCTTCTGATTGTCCCAAAGTCACCCAGCTGGTTTTCATGCCTAGAGCGACAGTAGAACTCTCAGTCTCCTTCTGATTGTTCCAAAATCACCCAGCCGGCTTTCATGCCTAGAGCGACACTAGAACTCTCAGTCTCCTTCTGATTGTTCCAAAGTCACCCAGACGGCTTTCATGCCTAGAGCGACACTAGAACTCCCAGTCTCCTTGTGATTGTTCCAAAGTCACCCAGCCGGTTTTCATGCCTAGAGCGACACTAGAATTCTCAGTCTCCTTCTGATTGTTCCAAAGTCACCCAGCCGGTTGTCATGCCTAGAGCGACACTAGAACTCACAGTCTCCTGGTGATTGGCCCTAAATCACCTTGACAGCACTGACTGCTGATCCACACTAGAATTGCACACTATTACTGCTCACACAAAACGTTTAATCAAGTCAGACACATTTACCAGTTGCGTTTCAAGGATATGCAAAGCTTGGTTGTGCTAACCTTGTTTCCTGTTCTTTTGTGACTTAGCATGTTATGTGAATCCAGAAGCAGGCTAAATCAGTGACAAGTTTCATGGATTGTGTGAAGGCTTTTGGTTCTGCTTTGGGGTTGTTGTTTTTTTTTACACTCTTCTGATCACCAACATTTTTCCTTATAAATTCCAAGTATATTTCTCAGCCTCAGAGATTTCAATATTGAATTGTAAGGCCGTTTTTGTGGCGAAGTAGGAATTCTGCAGCAAATTCTGCGAAACCCTCCTCATTTGTCAAGTGCACCTTAAGATTAGAAATGTCATTGTGCCAATTACGGAAGGATCGAAGGACTTTTTTTTTATTCACAGAAAGTGGCCTTTTCCAGGTTAGTTTTGGAAACTAAACTGCACCCTAAAAAAAACCTAACTAACCTGGTTAAGCTGGCTGCACAAAGACTGCCGGAGTGTGCTTGCTTTGCAATTTTTCTAAACTGCAGTTTGTTTATTTATTTGGCTTTCTTTGTGAGATTCAGGCTCGCATTTTCTCCCATAAATAACAGCTAAGCCCAAATAATTCGGGGATAACAGCTCCCTCTCTAATTGATGAAGAATATTATTGCTTACAATCTTAAAGGTAAAGGTTCCCCCGCACATGCGTGCTAGTCGTTTCCAACTCTAGGGGCCGGTGCTCATCTCCATTTCAAAGCCGAAGAGCCAGCGCTTGTCTGAGGATGTCTCCGTGGTCGTGTGGCCGGCATGACTAGACGCCAAAGGCGCACGGAACGCTGTTACCTTCCCACCGTAGCGGTCCCTATTTTTCTACTTGCATTTTTTACGTGCTTTCGAACTGCTAGGTTGGCAGAAGCTGGGACGAGTAACAGGCGCTCACTCTGCTACGCGGCACTCGGGATTCGACCCGCCAAACTGCCGACCTTCTGATCGACAAGCTCAGCGTCCTAACCCACTGAGCCACACCGCAATCTTAATCTAAAGCAAAATATAAGCAGAATTGCCATCCGGGGCTGATCGTTCCATTGGCTGGCAATATCAAATGCCCACTGGAAATCATTCGACTTGATGACCCTTCTCTAAATCATGTGGTCGTGGGTTCCACAGTTTAACTTGTGCATAGCTTTAAAAAATATGTCCGCATAAGTTTAGAGAGCTATTTGCTTTTAAGTATCCTGAATCCCCACAGTTCAGCCTTATTCAATCAACCCAGTTTCTCTTTTCACCGTTTCCTCCCAAAGCTTGTTGAGAGGAATTATCTTCAATTCTACAATTTTTTTTTTGTTTACCTTGTTCCTCAGATACAAAGGACCAGATGTGGTCTCCAGCCCCTTTGATCTTGGAGCAAGTCAAATGATCAAAAGACCACGATATATAAAAAAAATAGATGCGGAGGCCCTAGAAAGAGTACAAGTCGTGCCCGACTGACAACCGCAATCGAGCCCGAAATTTGTGTGGCTAAGCGAGACAGTTGTTAAGTGCGTTTTGCCCCATTTTACGACCTTTCTTGCCGCAGTGGTTAAGTGAATCACTGCAGTTGTTAAGTTAATAAACATGACTGCTAAGTGAATCTGGCTTCCCCCATTGAGTTTGCATGTCAGAAAGTTGCAGAAGGACAGCCATTTGCCTGAAATGGTAGAGGGTCTTCTTCTTTAAGCAAGGGGGTTGGACTAGAAGACCTCCAAGGTCCCTTCCAACTATTCTATTCTGTTCTGTTCTGTTCTGTTCTATTCTATCCGGATTTATGGAATCGGTTGCCGTTTGAGCTCCGGATGGCGCCCGACCTTCGCTCCTTCCGGCGCGATCTGAAGACTTATTTGTTCGAACAAGCCGGCCTGGCCTGATGGCGGATGGGTTGGGATTTTATTGTTGTTGTAAATATATTTCCCTATTGTTTTAGCTTGGGCATTTTGTTTAATCTCTTTTAATATTTGTATTCTTGTACTTTTATATGTTTGCCCTGTTCACCGCCCTGAGTCCTTCGGGAGAAGGGCAGTATACAAATAAAATTATAATTATAATTATAATTATAATTATTATTATTATTATTATTATTATTATTATTATTATTATTATTATTCTATTCTATTCCTTTTCTCTATTCCTTTTCTATTTCTTCATTCTATTCTATTCTATTCCATTCCGTTCCTTTTCTATATTCTATTCTATTCCTTTTGTATTCTATTCTATTTCTATATTCCATTCTGTTCCATTCCATTCTATTCTATTCTATTTTCTGTTCTGTTCTATTCTATGCTAATCTAATTTCTATTCTAATCTAATTTCTATTCTATTCTATTCTATTCTATTCTATTCTATTCTATTCTATTATTCTATTCTATTCTATTCTATTCCTTTTCTATTCTATTCTATTTCTATATTCCGTTCCATTCCATTCTATTCTATTTTTTGTTCTATTCTATTGTAATCTAATTTCTATCCTATCCTATCCTATCCTATCCTATCCTATCCTATCCTATCCTATCCTATCCTATCCTATCCTATTCCTAAGTCACTTTTTCCAGTGCTGTTTTAACTTCAAACAGTCCCTATACAAATGGTTGTAAGTCATAGACTTCCTATAATTACAAGTTGGCCTTGTTATTGCAATTGGCTCGCCGAGTCCCAGGGATGAGCAAAGCAAAAGCAGGCGTTTTATCCGAGAAATACCGTCTTCCCGGTGAAAAACATGGCTCTCTGGGGGGGTGGGCCTCGGGCTCCCCAAAGGACCCACAGAGGGAACATTCATTAAAATAATTGAACGTTCCAGGAAGCTGCCGTTCGAAGGAGACCTACATCTCTGCTGATTGGATGGTCCAGAAAGAGAAAGAAGATCTGGAAAAGCAGCCGGGTGAAGGAGAAGAAGAAGAAATGGGCAAATATTGAAAAGAGGCCATATTTTTTTGCCACTCCTGGGGTTGTTTGTTTGTTTGATTTTTTGGATTTTGGGGGTGTTTTTTTCAAAACACTTGTTTGGATTCACACAATATTCCGGGGCTTTTGAACGACCCTGTTGCAAGTTGACACGGTAGGTTTGATTACGTTCAAGCAGTGTTTTAAACCATATGGACTTCAACTCCCAGAATTCCCCAGCCAGCTATGCTGGCTGGGGAATTCTGGGAATTGAAGTCCATGTAGCTTAAAGTTGCCCGGGTTGAAAATCACTGTGCTAGAGAAGACTCTCAAATTGTTTTTTTCCTTCCATTTCTCCTCACCCAAGGCTCCTCTCCCAGGGAATTCTGGATGTCCACCCATCTTAAAAGTAACCAAGGTTGAGAGACACGGCCTTAAAACATTAGCAAGCCACGAACCCTTTCGAATTCCCCTCCCTCCAAATTTTAACCTTACGTAATGCAGGGGTTTGCCTGTAACATTAATTTTGCATTATGCACATCTGGTCTTGTTTTCCTAACAAGCTAAGGTTAATTTGATATATTTATCATGGGCTTGCTCCTTCATCAACCCTTTAAAAAAAAAGAAAGAAAAACAATTAGCCCCAAAAAGACTGCAGAAGGGGGGGGGAGATGAATGCAGGACAGATTTCCTACAGGAGGAAAAAAAAGAATATCTTTCTTCTCTTTCTTCCATTCAGAAACCTCCCGATTAATTTCTTCCCCGTTCCTCTGAATTAATAACTTCTTCATTAATTCTTGGCTCCCCTTTTCCCCGGAAGAAGACATGGTGAGGACGTGCGCTATCCTAAAGAAATATGCCTCGAAAAAGTAGGAACAGCTTAATCGACTGAATGAAAGACAGGCAGTCCTCAACTTGCGACCACAGTTGCCAGGTGTCCGGATTTTGATCATGTGACCTGGAGGATACTGCAACGGTCATAAAAATGGTCCTAAGTCACTTTTTTCGGTCCCTAAAAGAAATGTTGTAAGTCAAGGACTTAAATTTTTAGGTTTTTATCCTACCTTTATTACTTTATAAGTAAGGCGGCAAACACATCCAAAGTTCCTGTAGGAGATGACCAGGCTGAGCCCGAGGGAGGGAGTCAAACGAGTCATAAGTAATAATATAAATGTTGGAAGGGACCTTGGAGGTCATCTAGTCCAACCCCCTGCTCAGGCAGGAAACTCTAGACAATTGGCTGTCCAGTCTCTTCTTAAAAATCTCCAGTGTTGGCGCATTCACAGCTTCTGCAGGCAAGTAGTTCCACTGATTAGTTGTTCTAACTAATTCCTCCTTAATTCCAGGTTGCTTCTCTCTTTGGTTAGTTTCCATCCATTGCTTCTTGTCCTGCCGTTTGACTGTTAGTAGTTCAGATTCCTGTAGAGAGCTTAAGCTTGCATTCAATTTTTTTTTATTAAAGAGTTTTACAAAAAAAAATTCAATACATATCCCCAAAACCCACCCACCCCAAGCTTGCATTCAATCTTGATGTTCATTTGAACTGGCTGGATTTTCTGATTTTTCCCCCCTGCCATGTGACAGTCCCCTCTGAGCCAGGGAAGCTGGCTGGGTGAGTTTAGGGCTAGTCGCTATGGCTCAGAACTAGACCACCTCACAGGGTTTTTGGTAGAGGGAAAATAGGAGGAGGAAAGAATATTTATGTTCATTGCCTTCACCTGTCTAACCCCACATTAGACACCAAAGCCAGTAGGGTGAGTTTGGACCAATTAACCAGGAGACTGTGAGTTTTAGTCCCGCCTTAGGCATGAAAGCCAGCTGGGTGGCTTTGGGCCAATCCCAGGAGACAGTGAGTTCTAGTTCCACCTTAGGCTTGAAAACCAGCTGGGTGGCTTTGGGCCAATCCCCAGGAGACAGTGAATTGTCTTAGTCGTGAAAACCAACTGGGTGCATTTGGACCAATCACCAGGAGACAGTGAGTTCTAGTTCTACCTTAGGCTTGAAAACCAGCTGTGTGGCTTTGGGCTAATCCCCACGAGAAAGTGAATTGTAGTTCCGTCTTAGTCGTGAAAACCAACTGGGTGGATTTGGACCAATCACCAGGAGACAGTGAGTTGTAGTTCCACCTTAGGCTTGAAAACCAACTGGGTGACTTTAAACCAATCCTTCTCTCTCAGCCCAACCTACCTCACAGGGTTGTTGTGGGGAGACTAGGAGGAGAAAGGTGTCTTGGATATGTTCACCGTCTTGAGGTATTTATTAAACATAATAAAGGTGAGATATCAATAAATAATTCCAGTGCCCACCATTTAAGACAGCTGATAATAAAAGAGGAGGCCCAGTGGTCTGAAAATCATGGAGATGGACCCCATTAGACTGCTGTAATCTTTTCTCTTTTTTTCCTGCCTGTTTGGCAAATCCTTACCACCTTGGGGAGCCTAGCTGGCCAAAATATATACATATATTTCTTGCATGCTCCTGTGATTTTAACAGCTGCAGGGCTGGCAGAGTTCCAGCTTGAATGAGGCTTTCTCCATAATTGCACGTGGTTGCCAAAAATCTGAAATTCTGCTTCTTAAACAGAAGCCTTTGCCAAAATTGAGCTGGCTGATCCAGGGTGAAAAAGAAACTCCAAATTTTGCCCGTTCTTCCAGAAAAGGCTTGCTTCTTACCACTTCCTAACTTTGACATGGTGACTCTTTCACACTACGCTCAACCAGAGTTAAAATCCCAAAAGATGCATTCATATCATGTACTAAACTTGATTTTTTTTAAAAAAAAACAAAACAAAACACCACATTTAGCATGTTCTGAAAATCCAACCCTGCCTGGTTAGCAAAGGGTTTAAAGTTAAACCGATGTTTCTCAACCTTGGCATCTGGAATTTGTGTGGACTTCAACTCCCAGAATTCCCCAGCCAACATGGCTGGCTAGGGGATTCTGGGAGTTGAAGTCCACATGTCTTAAATTTGCTAAGATTAAGAAACACAGTGCTAGAGATGACCAAAACCTTTTTTGTTTTCCTGGATTTTTTTCCCTACGTTCCCCTGATTACGGAATTCTGAGAGTTGAAGCCCACACCAATTCCAGATGCCCAAGTTGAGAAACACTGGTTTAAAAATATTAAGCTATTCCAGAAACCTGGTTATTTCCAAAGCACTTTAAGCTTTATGGATAAATGAATCCAGGTTTGTGCGGACCTCTTTAAATTTTATTTTTAGGATCCTGAGGTAAGCAACGCAGAGAGAGAAGGAGTGCCCTATTTTGAGAGAAAACAGTTGCATATTTGGACACTGACAAGCAAAGTTTTGGACTTAGGTCTTTAAATTTCTTCCCTCTTTCCCCACAACAAAAAGTTTCTGCACATAAACCTCACCCTTTCTACACAGGCCTTTATAATATGTTAATTCAGCTTAGGGTACCAGTGGCTTTTAATCACATTTTTGCCTGGTCAGTTCCTCTGCCGGTTAACACTCCAAAGTCAGCAAGTCAATTGGAAGACAAATTAAAATACAGATAGTCCTTGACTTACAAACATTTGTTTAGTGACCGTTCTAAGTTACGTTGAAAGAAAAATCAGGTCCAGTTCCAAGGCGGCTGTCTCAGAACTGCATGCTGCTGTTGGTTCTGCTCACCATTAAACCTTCTTTCCTAAGTAGCCAGCCTCCATTTTATTTCCAGCATCTTAGCCTCCATTTTCTTTACTCCCGGCTTGGAACCAGACCTGTTTTTTTCTTTCAACGGTTACAATGGCACTGAGAGAGAAGTTTTTTCTTTCAACAGTTACAATGGCACATGACTGTTTTCACACACGTACGACCGTTGCAGCATCCCCGTGGTCACATGGTCAAAATTCGGATGCTTGGCCAACTGGTTCATATTTACGACAGTTGCAACGTCCCAGAGTCATTTGATCACCACTGGTAACTTTCCCAGTCGGCTTCTGACAAGCAAAATCAAAGTTGGAAGCCGGATTCCTTTAACGACCACGTGATTCACTTAACAGCTGCAGCGATTCGCTTAACAATGGTGGCAGAAAAGGTCGTAAAATGGGGCAAATAAAAGCTGTGCTCTTCAGCAATAGAAATGTTGAACTCCCTCGGGGTCGTAAATACATCGACCACCTGTATTCGAGGCCTTTTTCATTCCAGAAAAAAAAGCACAGTATGCACAACAGGAAAATAAAGACAGGTTTTTAGTGACCGAGGAAATGCTGCTTACATTTTTACAGTGGCCAAAGGCCTGGGATGAAGAAATGAGGGTTTGAGACAGAAGGATTGGTGAAGAGTTGTGATGTTTTTCAAAAGGCTTAACACGCAGCAACTTTGCTGTTGTTGAGAAGGCTTTTCGACTTTTGCCAACGATAACCGGAAACCAAATTTGGAATGTGGCATAGCTACAGCAACATTCAAAGTTCAGAATACTGTTACTTCCTCTCTCAGTCTAGCAGATTTTGGAACCATGCAAGGAAACGTTGCAGGACTATTGTGAGGGACAGCGTCAGTGAAGGGGTGAAGGGGTGGACAGGCGCTGGGGATAATCAGATTCGAATCCAGTGTTTCTCAAACTTGGCAGTTTTAAGACATGTGGACTTCAACTCCCAGAATTCCACAGGCAGAATACGGGGATCCTAGGATTTGAAAACTGGCTGAAGAATTCTGGGAGTTGAAGTCCACGCATAGGGTTAGGAATTTCTGGGGTTTGAAGTCCATGCATGTTGGATGAGGAATTCTGGGAATTGAAGTCCATGCATGCTGGATGAGGAATTCTGGGAATTGAAGTCCACATATCTTAAAAGTTGCCAAGTTTGAGAGATGATGTTCCAATCCATCGCCAGGCATGAAAAGAGACCAGATTTGTCCCTCTCTCTCTGCCCAATCCTGGTCACTGGGTTGTTGTTGTAGAGAAAATAGAAGAAAAATAGGAGAGAGAGAGAGGGAGAAAGAGAGAGAGAGAAAGGAAGGAAGGAAGGAAGGAAGGAAGGAAGGAAGGAAGGAAGGAAGGAAGGAAGGAAGGAAGAGAGGAAGGAAGGAAGGAAGGAGAGAGAAAGAAAAAGAAGGAAGGAAGGAAAGGAAGGAAAGGAAGGAAGGAAGGAAAGAAAGAAAGAAAGAAAGAAAGAAAGAAAGAAAGAAAGAAAGAAAGAAAGAAAGAAAGAAAGCCACATTGGGTTGTTTTTGACTCCAAAGCAACATGAAGATAGATTCTTTTTCTGTGATGCTCTGTCTCTAAGTTGGTCTTTCAAGTTTTTCACGTTCAAAGCTGTCCATGCTCCTCCTTTCCTGCTTCTCTAACTTTCATTGCCTTAGAACGATGGCCCCTTTATGACTTAATGGACTTCAACTCTCAGAAGTCATGAGCCAGCCAGGCTGGCTCAGGAATTCTGGGAGTTGAAGTCCACAAGTCATAAAATGGTCATAGTTCCCTCACGCTGGCTAAGGAATTCTGGGAGTTGAAGTCCACACGTCATAAAAGGGTCATAGTTCCCTCACGCTGGCAGAGGAATTCTGGGAGTTGAAGTCCACAAGTCATAAAAGGGTCATAGTTCCCTCACGCTGGCTGAGGAATTCTGGGAGTTGAAGTCCACAAGTCATAAAAGGGTCATAGTTCCCTCACGCTGGCTGAGGAATTCTGGGAGTTGAAGTCCACAAGTCATAAAAGGGTCATAGTTCCCTCACGCTGGCAGAGGAATTCTGGGAGTTGAAGTCCACAAGTCATAAAAGGGTCATAGTTCCCTCACGCTGGCTAAGGAATTCTGGGAGTTGAAGTCCACACGTCATAAAAGGGTCATAGTTCCCTCACGCTGGCAGAGGAATTCTGGGAGTTGAAGTCCACAAGTCATAAAAGGGTCATAGTTCCCTCACGCTGGCTGAGGGATTCTGGGAGTTGAAGTCCACAAGTCATAAAAGGGTCATAGTTCCCTCACGCTGGCTGAGGAATTCTGGGAGTTGAAGTCCACAAGTCATAAAAGGGCCTTGGTTCCCCCCCTCTCCCCCCCCCCGCCTTAGTGTCATGCCAAACACCACAGCTTGCCCAAGTCTGATCTTTATAGGAATAGCCCACGTCACATTATCCTAACATCTTTTCCAAGGCCTTCGTGGCTTCGTGGCCTACCAAATGCTCCTCATGTGTGTACAGTAATTCTCGATTTACGACCACAACGGAGCTGCAAATCTCCATTGCTAATCCAGGCAAGCATTAAAGTGAGTTCTGCCTCATTTGATGACCTTTCGGCCACAGCTGTTAAGTGAATCACACAGTTCTTAAGCGAATCGGGGTTCCCTGTGGACTTTGCTTGTCAGAAGACCCCAGGACACGGCAACTGTCATCAATATGAGTCAGTGGCCAAGCGGCTGAATTTTAATCCCATGATCATGGGGATGCTGCAACGGTCATAAGTGTGAAAAACGGTCGTAGGTCACTTTTTTCAGTCCCGTTGTAACTTTGAAGGGTCACTAAATGAACCGTTGTAAGTCGAGGACTACCTGTATTTCTTTCAGAATAGAACTGGAAGGGACTTTGGAGGTCTTCTAGTCCAACCCCTTGCTCAAGCAGGAGATCCTATACCCTCTGGGGGATGTTGCAACGGTCGTTAAGTGTGAAAAACGGTCATAACAACTTCCGTCCTGTCTCCAACCTTCGCTTCCTTGCGAAGGTCGTTGAGAGCGTGGTGGCACGACAGCTCCCTTTGAACCTGGAGGAAGCTGAATATCTAGATCCGTACCAATCGGGTTTCAGACCGGGGCACAGCACGGAGACGGCATTGGTCGCGCTGGTGAATGATCTCTGGCGGGCCCGAGATAGAGGTTATTCTTCTGTCCTGGTCCTATTAGATCTATCAGCGGCTTTTGATACCATCGACCATGGTATCTTACTGCGTCGTCTTGAGGGGCTGGGAGTGGGAGGCACCGTTCTGCGTTGGTTCTCCTCCTACCTCTCGGACCGTTCGCAGACGGTGTTGGCAGGAGGGCAGAGGTCAAGCCCTAGGCCTCTTAATTGTGGAGTGCCTCAGGGTTCGGTGCTCTCGCCCCTCCTGTTCAACATCTATATGAAGCCGCTGGGAGAGATCATCCGTAGCTTCGGGGTGAAATATCATCAATATGCTGATGATACCCAGCTATTCATCTCCACCCCGAACCAACCCAGTGATGCCCTTGATGTGATGTCCCGTTGTCTGGAAGCGGTACAGATTTGGATGGGAGAAAACAGGCTTCGACTCAACCCGGCCAAGACTGAGTGGCTGTACATACCGTCATCTCGTTTAGTCCAAGAGGTTCCATCTCTGACTATAGGAGGAGAGATGTTACCTCCCATTGATAAAGCACGCAATCTGGGCGTCCTCCTAGATCCACGACTCAGTTTTGAAGATCACATTGGAACCGTGGCTAGGGGGGCATTTGCCCAGATTCGTCTTATATACCAATTGCGCCCCTTTTTGGACCGAGATGCCCTACGTACAGTCACCCACGCACTCGTTACCTCCCGTATTGATTACTGTAATGCTCTCTACATGGGGCTGCCCTTGAAGACCACCCGGAGGCTTCAGCTGGTGCAGAATGCAGCTGCACGGGTTGTGATGGGAGCTTCCCGATACTCCCATATTACACCCCTCCTGCGTGAGCTGCATTGGCTACCAGTTGCCCTCCGGGTGAGATTTAAGGTGCTGGTACTTACCTTTAAAGCCCTACATGGCTTAGGTCCGGGATACTTGCAGGACCATCTGCTGCCGGGAACAAATTCCCATCGTCCAGTACGCTCACACAGAGAAGGCCTCCTCAGGGTACCGTCAGCTAGGCAATGTCGGCTGGCGACCCCCAGGGGGAGGGCCTTCTCTGTGGGAGCACCAACCCTATGGAATCAGCTCCCCCCAGAGCTTCGGATAGCCCAAAACCTCCAATCCTTTCGCCGCGGCCTCAAAACACACCTGTTCCACCAGGCTGACCTAGACTGACAGGCATTTTAATTAATTTATATTTAGTATTTTTAATTCATTTTTAAATTCTCTAATTTTTATTGCACTGATGTTCTCAATTTCATTTTATCTTGATTTATGTACTTATTATATGTTTTATTGTGAGCCGCCCTGAGTCCTTCAGGAGATAGGGCGGGATATAAATCCCATCAATAAATAAATAAATAAATAAGTCACTTTTTTTAATGCCGCTGTAGCTTTGAATGGTCACTAAACAAACTGTTGTAAGTCGAGGACTACCTGTATTTCTTTCAGAATAGAGCTGGAAGGGATCTTGGAGGTCTTCTAGTCCAGCCCCCCCCCCCCACTCAAGAAGGAGACCTCTACCCTTTCAGACGGGTGGCGGTCTGCAGTCTTTTCTTAAAATTCCTCTCCTCTCGATGGTTGACCCTCCAAGGCAGAAGCTGTCCGCCATCTCCACCTCATCAATTCCAAACTTTCCCTGACCTGGGTCAAGGGGGTTGTGTGAAGACCTCAAGATTTCTCGGAGCTCCTCACAAACTCTCCCCAGAAGGAAAACTGGTAGCCAGGCGTATAATCCAGATATCGGCTACTGTTTGAATCCCCAGGTGCAGAGCCAAGGGTGAAAAGGTGGTAAGCTGACAACTCCACAGCTGCCGATCCAGTTTCACCGCCTCGGAAAGCCTTGGGGGGTTAGGGTGTTTGGGAAACACAGAAGCGCCCCAACCCCACGTGGCCGGCTACCTATTTGGCAAGGCGTGAGAGAACAGCGTGTCTTTGCAGATCCCGGGAGAGAGAGCTTTTGGGGTGACTCCTGTCTTGATGTACGTTTTAATTTCCAGGAGCTGAGTTTTTAACCAAAGGGTTGCCGTGACTCACCAGGGTTTCTTTGAAAAAAACCATACCGATGCCAGCCAGCCAAGACTAGCTCAGCCAGCACCGGCAGCTGAGGAAGCTTCTCTTCAAGTTCTTCTCCAAGGTGGTTATGTTTCGGTCCCACTGGTGGCTGGGTTAGTCCCGGTCGATGGCCTCTGGAATTCAGAACCGCTGGGAAGAGTGGCACCAAAAGAGGTAAGGTTCATATTTACCAGTTAACACACCATAGCGGTGTTCTGCTATTGCCTGTGAGAGCTTCAGAGTTGCACAGGATTCTTTGTCACACGCCGGGGGGCAATGCCCGTTCCATCATGATGGAGTATAGGTAGTCCTCGGCGTACGACCACAATTCAGCCCAAAATCCCTCTTGCGAAGTAAGGCAGCTGTTAAATGAGTTTGTTAAGTGAATCACTTCAGTGGTTAAGTTAATATCACGGTTGTTAGGTGAATCTGGCTTTCTTAGCAGGTCGCAAAAGGGGGTCACATGACACCCCCCCCAGGACCGTCATAAATACATGCCAGTTGCCGACCATGCAAATTTTGATCACGTGACCACGGGGATGCTGCAACGGCCGTAAGTGTGAAACACGGTCATATGCCAGAGCATTTGTAACTTTGAACGGTCTGTTGTTAAGTCGAGGACTACCTGTATCCACCCTTGGGATTAAACCTGGGCAGAGATCTGAAGGATATTTGGAATCTACAACTGCTTGTACTCCAAGTCCTGAGTAGGATACACACCTACCCACCCACCCCTGAAAAAAAAAGAAGGAAAAACATTGCTGTGTTGGTACAGACCAGAATTCGGATTGTCTGGCACAGATGGAGTTAAAAACCACCTAACAGTACGAAATTTCAGATGCGTCTCGTTCCTTGGAGTTATCTCCAAAGTTGACACTGGAGGTTTTTAAGAAGGGACAGGACCACCATCTGTCTGAGATGGTTTAGGGTTTCCTACTTGAGCAGGGGGCTGGACTAGATGACCTCCAAAGTCCCTTCCAACTCTGTGATTCTGCTCTGTTTTGTTCTGACAACATGATGGCAAAACATTCCTAAATATAAGGGAAATCAGTGAGTCGAATTAGTTTTTGTTCAAGTTCAAAGATGGTTTGATTAAACCTCATTTCTGCTTGCTCTGGTTTCTGCCCACTTTTTTATTCTGACTGTTTTGAAATTGGGGGGTGGGGGGGGTCCTGGCATGCCAATCAAATGCCAAGGAAAACTTTCGGGCCTGAAGTTGAAAACTGTGTACTTGCAATTGTGTAATAGTGTCTGTGATATACCTTTCACCAGGGGTCACCAACCTTGCCAACTTTTAAGATTTGTGGACTTCAACTCCCAGAATTCCCGTTGGCAACTTTAAGACCTGTGGACTTTTAAGACTTGTGGACTTCAACTCCCAGAATTCCCTAGCCAGCCATGCTGGCTGGGGAATTCTGGGAGTTGAAGTCCACAAGTCTTAAAAGTTCCCAAGGTTAGATACCACCATCAAAGAACAACACCTGCCTGTCGGACTCTACAGGTAGACAAAACTTCCAAATCCAGTCTAAACAGCTGAGTGTGCAACAAACCACAATAGGTTTGAATCTGCATGTATTAATCCCATTTATATCCCGCCCTTCTCCGAAGACTCAGGGCGGCTTACAATTGAAAGCACAAATCAATGTGCTTAGCAATAGCCTTCATTCTATGTATATGCCTTCTTATTAAAAACTACCGGTCTACATTTTGGAAAATGCGTGGGTTAAAATCTTAGGGAACTTTAAAATCCAAACAAACCAGCATCTTGTTCATAGCAGGCTTGATTTTTAGCAGTTGTTGCAAAGCAGAAAGTCTGTTCATTAATGTTGCTGTTCCTGGTGATGCTAGAATTGAGGAGAAAGAATTGAAAAAAAAATATATATATGAAATATTGGGACTTGCAGATTGAAGCTGAACGTTTATATATATAAAAAAATAAATCTGTTGTTAACGCCAGTTGTGATTGGAACCCTTGGAGCAATGTTGAAGAGACTTGCTTGATAGTTGGAAATACTGAATTTATCAGAGTTGAAGACCCTAATTTTACAAAATCCTACCTTGCTTGGAACAATCTACGTATAATCCTTAGCGCGTACTTAATGCTTTTTAAGTCCTTAATTAGGATTTAGAATTAAAAGTAGTCCTTGACTTATGACTAGACTACAACTGAGCCCCAAATTTCTATCTCTAAGTGAGACAGCTGTTAAGTGAGTTTTGCCCCATTTTGCAACCTTCCTTGCCGCAGTTGTTAAGTGAATCACTGCAGTTCTTAAGTTAGTAACACGGTTGTTAAGTGAATCTGGCTTCCCCATGGACTTTGCTTGTCAGAAGGCTGCAAAAGGGGATCACGTGACCACGGGACTGTGACTGTCATAACTCCGAGTCAGCTGCCAGGCATCTGAATTTTGATCAAGTGACCACGGGGATGCTGCTATGGTCATAAGTGTGACAAACAGCCATGTCGCTTTTTTCAGTGTCGTTGTAACTACAAACGGTTACTAAATGAACGGTTGTAAGTCGGGGACTACCCGTATTAAGTTTCCACCAGTTGTTGTGACTCAGGGCCAGCCTGTGGGTCCGACAGTCGGCTCCGATGTATCGGATGACTCAGACGAGGGGGAGGAGGGAAACGAACCGGCTGATGATGGTTCGGAGGCTTTGCAGAGCCCTCAGCCGGGGACCTCTTCTCAGCTGCGTGAGCCCGAGAGTGCGGAGGAAGATGACCCACAGCTGGCCCTGTTCAAGGACGCCCGACGCAGGAGGCAGTCGAGCAGGAACAAACAAAGAAATATTGTGGGACTCCTCGGGAGGAGGCACAGGGAGACCACGCCCTGAGCTCTCTATAAAAGGAGTGTTTGGGGAGGGGCTGGTTGCTGAAAGCAACTTTTCCGCTTGAGAAGACAAGCTCTAGTGTTTTTGTTAACTGCGTAATTAAATCTTGGCAGATGCCTTTTAGCCTTGGACGCTCTCCAGTCTCTTCTTTCTGAATAGGGGTTTGCCTTACTCAAGGCCAGAAGAGGGCTGGTTCAGAACACCAGTCTCTGACTGTGAATCTAACCATAGATTGCCCACCCAAAATAATTAATAATAAAAAAATTTTTAAAACTGGGGATATGAATGGTTAACCGTCTTGGGGTTTTCAAAAAAAAAAAAAAATTCAGCCTTTTCCAGACTGATAACAGCCTGAACATCCAAAACAGGCTATCTGTTAACAGACATCCTCTGTTACATTTTTTTTTTGCCGATATTCCTTCCTCTCTTTTATTTTTGCAATTAAATTTTGATATGCAGGAAGCGCTCCATTCATTTAGTGACAATTCAAAAGGGACTTAGGAGCCATCCTCACATTTAACGACCGTCGCAGCATCCCTTCCCCCCATAATCAAAATTTGGGCACTTGGCAACCTGGCATATATTTTCCAAGGTTGCAGCATCCTGGGATCACTTGATTGTAATTTGTGAACTTTCCAGTTGGCTTTTGGCAAGCAGTGCCAATGGGAAAAGCCGGATTTCAATCTAGGCTAATGTAAGTTGTGATGCCAAGGGCAACTTGCATCACCCCCTAACCCAGGTTTTATGTGAACAAAAAGGTTAAGAAGGATGAAGGATTAACAAATTCGGATTGGAGATTTTTCTGCTATCCACAAAGCGAGGCCGTGCAGATGAGTGTGGCAATTGACTGGGAATGGGGGAGACGCACCTCCAGAACATCTGGAAGATGCCAGGTGGGTGAGGGGAGCATTATGGAAAACCGGAGAAAAATAGGGAGAAACCACCCCAACATCTGCATTCTCTTTAATGCCCCACTGCATTTCACATGAACTAAAAACATGCAGGTCTGTCCTTACAAATTCGTGTCTGGAGGCCAAACCACGTACACATCTGCCTGGCTGAAACAAGAAGACACCTTAAAAAAAACAAAAGTTTGGCCCTGCCAGGCCTCAGTTAGGGGTGTTGTGTGAATGTAGCCCCTGGCTTTTGTCTTTTAGCATAAGCAGAACACATCATCGTCTTCGCTTTAGGGTTAATTTGCAATCCTACTGCTAAGATCTCAACCTAGTCCCTATCCTTTCAGAGAAATACATTCAAATTTATTGGCTCTCCTCAGTGTGTGCACAAAAGTTTTGCCAAGTTTTCAACCAGCTGCTCAAAATATGCTATTAATGTTTGCTGGGTCTGCAGGAATAAGAGGGGGTGGGATTTTAAAAATCTGGAAATAAATACAAACAGGGTACACTTAATGTGTACACCTATAAAGCAGCTGCTTGAAAAATTGGCTACCTGAGCTATATGTAGTTGCAAAGGCCCGAGATTTATTTATTGTAAAAAGACCATGATCTTGAGAAGGAAAGAGACGTCCCCTTTTTTTGGGGGGGGCACAATTTACCTAATTTAGTTACTGGATTTATCCCATGTCTGGATTCAGATAGTACTTTTTAGTTTGAATTAGTGTTTTTCAACCTTAACAATTTTATGAGGTGCGGACTTCAATTCCCAGAGTTCCCCAGCCAGCTATTGTGACTCTTTCTTTACTGTCCCTTTGTAAGGACTAAAGTAGCAATACAGTGCACACCTTCAGGAGAGGGGTGTTACACACATGCGTAAAAAGAGGAGGGACTTCTGTATGGAAAAAGGGAACATCTTCACACAAGCTTCCCTCTTTGCACCTGTCCCACAGCTGGCCTGGTGGAGGGAGCCTTAGGGAGTCAAAAAAAAAAAAATCAAGATGGCAGCCATGTAAACAAAGCTACATCCCTTCTTTTTGTGCAGCAATCCCGATGGTGACTTTTGGGGGTCACTCTCCCACACATTATGCTCTAGTAACACAAGATGTCCAAACAAGTGCCATTAAAGTTTTAACACAACAACCTGGTTCCCACTGTGGGACGTCAGCCCTCCCCGAAAGAAATATTATGGGGAATATTAAAAAGGCAGAATATTATATTTCCCCAAAGGCGTAATGGAAAATCTTAGGCAGAAACGGGCCCCCACCCCCCCAAAGTTTCTCTGCCCCAAGCAGAAACTAGGCAGGGGCCAGGTTTTAGTAATGCAAATGTGATGATCCTTTCAGAAAGATTGGAGCCAGGAAGTTTGGAGCTGATGGGATTAGAAAGACAAAAATCCTTAAATCCAACCACCTCCCCTCACTCAAAAGATCCAACACAGGAAGTAAGCCATCAGCCACAGCCCCAAGGAAGCAGGATATTATGACCTTTGGGACATAATAGGATTAACCCACCACCATCAGAATACCAGAAAAGCACACTCAAGACTCAGATCAAACTTCATGCCACAGGAACAACTCCAAAGCCCAAGAAGGTATAAAAAAACCCAACACTCCCAGCTATATGTGGTCAGTTTTTCCGGCTCTGCTCTTCAATAAACTACAATCTTCTTTCTAAAGCAGTCTCCATTTTGTTTATTCCCGGCTTGGACTGGACCCTGATGTTAGATTTTGCTTGAAACACAACACCTTAGCCTGAGATAATGGCTAACTTCCCCTGACCACGCTCAACCCCACAATTCCTCCCCCTGGTTTAAGCCTTGATTAGCTTATTGTGCCGTTATTTTTTATTTTATTTTAATTCCATTTATATCCCGCCCTTCTCCGAAGACTCAGGGCGGCTTACAAGCTTAGCAGTTACTGGCAAGAGAAATCTCAGCAGATGAACACGTGTGTTAAAAGTGCGTTGAAATCACAACACGTGTGTTAAAAGTGCATTGAAATCATCTTGGTTACAGGCTTCTGGTTTGGGATTTTGCACACTCCCAAGTTGACAGGACAGTACAATGCACACCAGAGAGGCAAGGAGCTCCCTTTGCGGGTGACGTTCAATGAGAGGTTTCCCGGGGCTGTTTCCGTTTAGATGTCTGCATCAATAAAAGGGTAGGATCGATGGCCACGAGGTGCCCTTCCAATTTTAACGTCTCGGGAGCTCCAGGCTGCAGGGGGAAAAAAAATTAAACCTGCGTAAAATCAAGACACAGAAATAACTCAGGAATGCCCATGATCGCCCGGGACTTTACACGTGGAACTTTTGCAAGCTTTTTTTTTTTTTTGCAAAATCAGAAACTATGCAAAAGTCCTAGCCGGATGCATTTCAAAGAAAGGTGGCGTGAGAAAGACCGCCAATAAGCCACGCGGCTCTTGCAATGCAAACTTCTGAACTCAGCGCCGCGTTTTTTAAGTCACCCGCGTGTAAAATGTAACATTCACAAGGGCGATGGCGACCAACCGGCAGCCGCGAGCGCTTTCAAGCAAAAGCGACTCCGTTCCGTTGAGCGGGTCTGATCCGGGCGTCCCGGTTTCCCCTCGCGCTTTTAATCACGAACGGCAGCAGCGGCGTCCAATGCCACGCCGCAAAGCGTCAACATTGTGTTCGCTCGGCCCTCCTGGCGAATGATAACCGTCGGAGTTCTATGTCCCGCCTTCCGTGCGCCTGGAGCGGACGAGCCGCGGCGGCCATGTTGAGTGCGGCAAAAAAAGCCACCGAGGCAGGGAGAGGTTTTACGGTCGGCCCGAGCGGCCGTCGCCGGACTCTGACCCCGAGAAAGGGATGTTGGAGCGGCGGAGCAGGCGGCCGCGTGGGACGCGACCCGTTAGCGGCCTCGACTGCGCCGCGGCACCGGCTGGTATCCCAGGCAAGGGCGCCAAGCGCCATCTTAGGTGTGGCAGGTCTTGCCGGGCTGCCCTTTTCCGCCGCCCTCATTGGGTCTTGGGGAGGGGGAGGGGGGGCAACCGAGCACATTTTCGCACTTTTGCGTCCCGGGGGGGGTTGCAATTCGGGGGAGGTCACCCCGAAATGCAAACTCCCACGAACGGGGGCGGGGAGAGGGAACCGCGCGACCCCGAAGGGCGCCCGTCGTAGCTTTTGGGGGGGCGGGATGGAGGGGCTGCTGTGCATGTCCCCCCCTTTCTTTTTTTTGCAAAGTTGCAATCGCAAGCGCTTAACGGCCGAGTCTCTTTGCAAACTTAACAAGACGGGGCGAGGGGGGGGCGGAAGGGAAGCACCATTTCGCCGGCGTTTGCTTGGCTTTAGATTCTTCGACGGGGTGGGGGAGGGAGGGGAGAAACGTACGTTCAGCTTTGCAAAAGGGGCTTTTTGCCCTCGCCTTTTTGGGGAGGGAGGGAGGGAGGGGGTGGGTGGCTCTGCAAAGCCGGAGAAGCGGCTCCCGGGTCGGGTTGCCTTCCTTGCAAAAAAAGGCAAGGCGGGGGAAGAAGGCGGGGACCGAGGTCTCCCTCCTTCCCTCCCCGTCGAACACGCAGGCGAGCGTTCCCACGTGCGCGCAGAGCACTTGAAACACCCCCCCCCTCCTCCCGGGTGCCCGTCGGCCAAGCGCGCGGCTCCGATGGGGCCGCGCAAGTCCGTCCCCTTTGTTTCCCACCCCCCCCAACTTGCGCAAGGGGAAAAAAAAGGCACTTGGGGTGGGGTGGAGGGTTTAGCGCAACCCCGACGGGGCCGCGCGGAGGATGGCGGACCCCTCCGTCGGGGGGGAAACGCCGCGGTGGACGTGTTTGGGCGTTCGCGTGTGCAACGGCGCCTTTTCAAACTAGGCCGAGCCGGAGCCAATCCGGAGACGGCTCCCTCTCGCGACCTTGGCCGGGGTCCGCTCCGTCTGCGGGCGCCCGCGATCCTCCGCACGGGCGCCCAGTTCCAACGATACCCCCCCCTCCGTTGGCGCATGCGCCCTGGCGCTCTTTGCAAAGACCCCCCCCACACACACTTTCTCCATGCAAGAGAGCTGGGGAGGGGGGCGGTGTGAGTGCAAACCCCCCCCCCTCTCTCCACCCTCCGACTGCGCGGCCTTTGCAAGCGCCTCCCTCTGGCGCGCGGGTGTTTTTGCAAAAGCCGCCTCCGCGCCTCCCCTCTTTGAGCGGCCCCCCCCCTCCGCCGACGGCTCGTCAGCAGCCTTGCCCATTGTTCGGCCGCTCGGCCAATAAGCGCGGGCGGCTTCTCCCGGGCCGCCCAATCGGGGCCGGCGAAGGGAGTGCGCGCGCCGCCCACTGGTCTATATTAAAGGCGGCGGCACCGCGTGAGCCCTCCACTGGCAATCCAAAGCCATCTTTGCATTGTTCCTGACCCGGCTGTCCGGCTTGCGCGGTTTTTTTTTTTAATCGTCGCGGGGGCTTCGCTCTTCATCCGTCTCTTCTTCCTCCTCCGTCGTCGTTTGCTCCTCCGCCTCCCCCTCCCTCCGCGTTTTGCAACACCTTCCTCCCCCCCCCCTTTTGCAACCCACGCGGCGTACGCGCCCTCGGATCTGTCCGTCTTCGGGGCTCCCTTTTTGTACAAGTCGCGGGCTTTTTCCTCCGCACGACAACAACTCCTCCGTTCCAGCCATGTCAGACACAGCCGTGGATACCAGCTCCGAGATCTCCACTAAGGTAAGCCTGGGCGGATGGTCCGGATCGGCTGCTTCTTGTTGTTGTTCTGTTGTGTTGTTTTTTTTTTTGTGCACCCCTCGGTGCACTCTTCCCGCCCCGTGGAAATCCGTGTAGGCTTGTATATGCGTGCGTGTGTGTGAATCCGCTCCTTGGCGCTTTGGCTTCTCCAGCAAAGGCGTGCACCGGTGTCTCCTCCGCTCGGGCTTCTTCCTTCCTTTGTTTGCAATCGGATCGGCTCGGCTCTTGCGCCGCTGCCCGGCTTTCTTAACCCGACGGCCTGGCATCCTTGCGTGGGTCGGGGTGGGTGGGAAAGGGGAGTTTCGCCCCCGTGGGGGCGCCCGGAACGCCTGAGGAAGTGGGCAGGCAGGTCGTTTCGCCTGCCGTCGCGGGCTTTTTTTCCCCTCCGGTTTGGCCAGGCTCGGAAGGGCGCTTTGCTGGTGGTGGAAGCGCTGTCCGTCGAAAGACGACGCGGGGCTTTTACAGACGGCGCGGCGAACTTCAAGGGCCCCGCGGGAAGAAAAAGGCGAAAGTTGGTCCGGAGGAGCCGGGCAAAAGGCGACCGACCGACCGGCGGGCGCGATTGCAGGCGCCGGCTTGACGAGATGCCTTCCTTATTATTCCCGGCCGTCCTGCTCCGCACCTGATCCCGAGCGCGGCTCCCCTTCCCTTCCCTTTTGCCCTCTTCGGCGGGTGGGGGGCAAGTTGTGCGTGTCTGGCGCGCCCCCTCGTTAGCACTAATTGGCTCGGGCTAATTGCGCGGAAACAACTTCGCGACACCCCCGCGAAGAGAGAGAGAGAAAATCGGAAACGGTTTGGCATGGGGGGGGGGCGAGAGAAGCCCCGTAGGAAGGCACTCGAGCTCTTCTGTCCCGGGGCGTCGGATCCGGCAACCCCGGCTTGGTGCCGTCCAGCAGCGCGCTTCTTTTGTTTCCAGCAGGCGGAGCGCGTCGCGGCGGCCTCCCGGCACCTTCCCGGACCCATGGCTCGGCTCGCCCCGTCGCCCCCTCCGTCCTATACCGGCAAAATCCCCCTCCCGCCGAAAGGCAGCCGAAGCCCGACGGGCTCCGAGGGGCTGAATCGGTATCGAAGGGGGAAACGGGGAGAGAGGGGAGGGCGAGTGTTTAGAGATCTCCGGGTGGGGGAAATCCCCCTCCCGAAAGTTGGGGCGCCCTCCCTCTTGAACTCCGGATGGCCCTAACCCCGCTTGCTTCCCTTCCCCCCCCCCTTTGAAGAGGCAAGCCGCTCCGACGGGGGGGGGTTGGAGAGGAGACGTCGGAAGGCGGATTGAAGCTGCCCGGCGGAACTCGCGCGTCCCGATGGAGGGAGGAGGAAAGGACGGACGGGCATCCGGACTGCGCGGAGCCAAGCGGGCGATGCTGCCCGGCGTTTTTCGGGGGGGGGCTCCCTCCCCGAAAGGCAGACGGTGGGGAGGGGGGAAAAGGAAGGCGGGCTCCGGCCCCCCCTTTCCCGCGGGCGGTGGATACAATGTAGCCGCCGTCGTTGTTGGGTGCCTGGGGGGGAGGGAGGGAGGGAGTCGCCGGCTCGCCAGCCTCGGGGGTTGCCCGGAGAGAAGGGCGGCGGGGGGGTGGGTGGGCAGCGCAATTCCGGCCCCTTGCCTGGTGGGAAGGGGCGGCCGGGAGCCCCCTCCCCGACGCCGATCGGCCGTTCTCCCACGCGGGGATTGACCTGGACCGGGTGTGAGAGTGGGGAGGGGGAGAGAGGAGGAGGAGGAGGAGGAAGGCGCTTTATCAAAGAGCCTAGACGGGGCGGCGTGGGGGGGGGGCTTTTGTTCCTGCAAAGGGTCACCTTTGGGGCAGGTTGCAACCTGCGGGGCTTGCAAGCGGGTGCAGGCTGCGGAAGGGGGGGGGATTTCGGTGGGGAGGGCAGCCTCGGGGATCGCGGGGCTCCCCCGGGGGAAACCTCGTAGGGGAGGGAGGATTAACCCCCCCCACACACACACACACACATCCTATATCCAGTCCTGGGGAAAAGCCTTGGCACTGCTTTTCCCTCCCGCTCCCGGCATCTGGGCATTAAAATGCGGAGGGGGTGGGTGGGGAAAGCTTGAGATTGATTTCCCAGGCGGGCGGCGGCCCTTCTCTCCAGCGCCGCCCCCGGCTGTCTGCGGCCGCAGTAAACAGCGAGCGAGCGGCAAGCCAAAGCAGCCGCCCCCCCCCCCCCGCATCACCACCACCACGTGCCGCTTTCTCTTGCTTTTCGCCTTCTCCGGTCCCTCCGCCCGCGCGGCGCCTCTTGGGAGTCGTAGTTCGCTCCCCCGGCCGCTTCCCCTTTCCTCGGCTGCGCTCTCCCGCTCGGGAAAAGACTACGCGTCCCGGCGTACTTTGGGAGGTTGGGGCCGGCTGGCCAATCGGAGTGGCGCCAACTGTGGCGCGTAGGTTTGAATTGGCCCAGAGCGCATGGCCTTGATTGCCGCGGGGAGAAGGAGGGAGGGGAAAAAAAAGAGTTGCAAGCTCTTGCGCGCCCCCTGCAGGAAGGAGGATGTTGTTACTGCAAGCTTGTTTTTCTTTTCTTTTTTAATGGGCTTTTGAAAATCCAGAAAAACAAAAACCACACACTCTCAGCCTGATTAAGAATTAGGGAGAGAAGCACTTAAGAAAGCTTGGAATTAATCAAGGGTGCATCAGTGTGCTTGGCAGTGTGTGGTTTTGGGCTAAAAAGCTGCAGTGGTAATGGAGCTCTGTGTGTGTGTGTGTATGTGTGCCCGTTTGCCTTATTATGGCTTCTGTTTTATTGCCCATATTCTCTCCCTGTTAGTCAATGGCGTTCTTCTGTATTGATGGGGCCATGAATAAAACATGCATCTCCGAGAGATAACACAATGCCAATGCCGGACCTTGGCTTTGTTTTAATGTGTGCTTTTGCTAATAATGCCTTGCCTAGATGGCATCTTTAGGATCATCCCCTTGCCCTGTGTTGTGGCTGGCCTTGAAGCAGTAAACAGCTTTTGCCGGGGCTTATAATTACAAGGCAGCCTTATCGGGATGCGTCAAAGAGGTAAACATTGGACTTCAAACGTGTTGTTGCTTGTAAGCTGGAGGCTGTGGTGGGTGATTTTTTCTCGGAGACACTGTCTAGGGAAAAGGGAAAATTGTGCTTGTGTTCTTGAAATGGCATTGGAGGCAGCGACAGCAGCCACTTTTCCTGGCTTTTGCAAAGAAAGCAGCCTCAGCTTGGGAGGAAGCAAATTTATTTGGGAGGAAGCAAATTTAGGAAACTGGGTCGTTTTTTCCCATGAATTTGGCTGCGGATTTCCTACCGCGCAAAGTTTTTGCCTTTTAGAAGAGAGATCTGGAAAGTGCACGGGACAGATTGCCACAGATCAAGCCAGCTTTTGCAACAACCCTATGGGCAGGAAAGCTAGAAGCTGCAGGTAGTCCTCGACTTAACGACCACAATTGAGCCCCCCCAAAATTTCGTTAAGTGAGGCTAAAGTGCAGCTTTGCCCCCATTTTACAACATATCTGGCCCCAGTTGTGCAGTGAATCCCTGCAGTTTGGTAAGTGAGGAGCGTGGTTGTTAAAGGGATCTGGGCTCCTCACCGATTTTGCTTATCAAAAAGGGATCACGTGACTTTGGGGCACAGCAAAAACGGTCGTAAGTGTGAACCGGTTGCCAAGCACCTGAATTTGGATCGCGGGGCTGCTGCAAAAAGAGCGAAAAAGACGGTCATTGGTCGCTTTTTTCCCAGTGCCTGTTGTATGTCCAGGATTACCTGTACTTTTTTTTTCTTTTAAAGAGTAGATGGGGTGGGCTGGCAGTTAGAGTTTTAAAAAGGAAATTCCTGATCCTCGGATCCCACTTTGGCTGCAGTTTTTTGAGGCACACCGGTGGGCTGTTTTTTGGGGGGGGGGCAAACGTGTTAATTGGGTTTGGCCCGAAGCTGTTTGTGATGCCCGCCGCACGAACGCTTGTCTAATAATAAAGGGGCTTCTTTATTTGCCTGTTAAGGCTGAGCTCCATGGAGAATGGCGAAGACAAAGATAAGATAGCCAGTTGCTAAGTCCGCCCCTGCACCATTGTTGTTTTTCCCCTTGAGGCAAGCCAGGGGTTGTGTCTGCAGAATTGTTTTTATACCAGGGCTTCTTCTTCGCCTTTGCAGCTCAGAACACGCCAAGACACAACAATGCAAGGGTTTTGGTGTGGTGGTGGTGGTGGAGGAGAGTTGTGCCTTGCCAAGGAGTTGCACCCTCATTTAGAGGAGATCCCTTTAAAAATAAAATGAATAAAAACGCATCGCAAACTCCCTTCGCCTCCGAACGGTTTTGAGTCTGGTTAATCTCCTCTTTTGCTGTGATTGAAGGAAGTGGAGGGCCCCACAAAGAGCCTTAACAACTCCTACACAGTAGTTGTGTTGACCGGGTTGTGTTTACTTTTTTCCCCCCCCACACCACCACCAAAACTTTCCAGGAGCTTAGCCGTATCTCCTGTGTAGGGATTTGCACCAATCTGTCCTGGTGGGGAAGGTTGGAATCCCGGTGAGTCACGCCCCGTTTCTTTTTTCTTTTCCCCCCTTTTAAGGATTTGAAAGAAAAAAAGGAAGTTGTGGAAGAGACAGAAAACGGCAAGGATGCCCCCGCCAACGGCAATGCCGTAAGTATGTCAGCTAGCATGAAATTGGAGGCCGGGTGGGGCGGTAGGAAGAGCCGGGGAACCCCGATTGAAGTTTCCTAAGTAGAAGAAAGTTTGCATGGGCTCATTTTTTTAAAACTTCCTGGTCCTGCTCGTGAGCGATTGCTCCTCCGTCCACATTCACACAACCCGCTCAGATATGGTTGATATAAGCTGGCCAGTTCAGGCTGGAAGCCAGCGCCTGTGGAAGCTTAAGCCATTGGAGTTTAATCTCAATTTAGCAGGTTTCTGCAAACCACAGCAATTCTGCTTGGTTGATTCTAGTCTGGTGAAAAGAAGGACTAGGGGTGACGTGATAGCAGTCTTCCAGTATTTGAGGGGCTGCCCCAAAGAAGAGGGGAGAGATCAAGCTATTCTCTGAAGGCAGGAGAAGGCACAATGGGTGGAAACTAGTCAAGGAGAGAAGCAACCTAGAACTAAGGAGAAGTTTCCTGGCAGTTAACCACAATTAACCAGTGGAAGGACTTGCCGCCATCAGAAAGTGTGGGTACTTTATCACTGGAGGCTTTTAAGAAGAGAGTGGACAGCCACTTCTCTGGAATATGGTACTCTAGAGCTTCCTGCTTGAATGGGGTGGACTAGAAGACCTCCAAGGTCCCTTCCCTTCCCACTGTCATTCTGTGATTCTGAACTCTGGTTCAGAGTGGTGTTGTGAACCCAGGACATTAGTTCTTCTGGTGTAAGGGAGGAACACCAGTCCATATTTTCAAGTATTTTATATAGGGAGCGTAAATTAGTGTTTCTTAACTTTCACCACTTGAAGATGTGTGGACTTCCAACTCCCAGGATTCCCCAGCCAGCTAGCTATTGGTGTGTAGAGCAGTGGTGGGAAACCCTGGCCCTTTTATGACTTGTGGACTTCCAACTCCCAGAATTCCTGAGCCAGCAGAGCTGGCTCAGGAATTCTGGGAGTTAAAAGTCCACAAGTTATAAAAGGACACCCTGTTTTTCCACCCCTGGTGTACAGACCTGAAATAGGTGTTTGGCTACCGCAAACAACAGTTGCAGTGCAACAGACACTTCAAGTGAGGGTGGGGTCCCTTAGCAAAGTTTACCCCTGTTTCCTCATTTCCCCCCCCCCCCTTTAGTTTCCGTAAACTGCCCTGTAGATGACAGCTCTTTTGTCACAGCTGTAGGACTTCCGACAGAGATGGTTTCCTTACGGGCCGTAGTTCTGCCGGATCTGTAAGGGCCAGTCTGGTGAAATGGGGTTGGGGGTGTTTGATGGGTTCCCCGTTTATTTTTATTTTTAAGTGTGCTTCATTTCCGCAAAGGAGAACGAGGAAAACGGGGAACAGGAAGCGGACAACGAGGTAGACGACGAAGAGGAAGAGGTTGGCGACGAGGAGGAGGATGAGGAAGAAGGCGACGGTAATTTTTTTTCTTTTTTTTTTTTTTTTTTGGTCTCTGGGGAAATGTCAGTCCACCTGCACGGAGGGCACCGCGTTGGAGAAGGTTAGGCTGAGCTTGCTAGGATTGAAAGCGTGGAGGGGGGCTGGTTCCCCCTAGTGGCCCTTTTGCATAGAGCACGATGGAACGAGTCGAAAGTTCGTCGATGGTGATCTCAGCAGGAGGAAAAACATCTAAATAGGATTGTGTGCATTTGCAAAAACGGGTGCCAAGATCTGGAATTCACAGGTACAACCTTTTTTGGGGATGTGGGGGGAAGGAATTAAAAGCAACCGTTCACTTAAATGGTGCCGCCTTCTAAAGGTCTGGGATTTGTTTTTAACCTTTTCTCCCAACTCTCATCCCAGCTGGTAGGTTTGAGACTACTCTTATCTCTTAGAAGAATAATAGAATAGAATTATAACTTGTCACTCTGAAGGTACATTAATCGGCATACGTTGCAGCGAAATTCCATTTTAACATACGCCAATTAATGTACCTTCAAAGAGATAAATCAAGTTATTATTCTATTCTATTCTTTCAAACCAGATGGGTTGCATTCCAACCAAGAATGTGCAGAAAAATATATTATTATTTTGCTGATGCATATTAATCCCACCTGAACATTCCTAATACTCCTTTCTCCTATTTCCTTCCTTTTTTTTTCCCATACTGTTTGACTTCCGGGACTGAGGAGAACCCATTCTGGAGCTTCTGTTGGAGTTGAACTTGTGGAATATTTATTAGATTTTTTTTTTTTAAAAAAAAAACAACATAAAAATAAAAATAAAAAACCGCCCAATAGCCAAACTTGTCTGGGCAGTTTTCCATAAAACCCGTTAAAAACACAGTGCAAATAAAAGTATATACAGTTAAGATCAACAAAATGCAAAATGGGAAACACCCCATTCGAACCAAGTAGCCATTCAGGAGCGAAGGTAATCTGTGTTAAATAGAGGAACAGCTGGAAGTTTTTAAGAAGAGACTGGACAGCCATTTGTCTGAAATGGTATAGGGTTTCCTGCCTGAGCAGGGGGTTGGACTAGATGACCTCCAAGGTCATTTCCAACTTATTATTTTTATGATGTCCAAGGTCCTTTCCAACTACCACCACCACTACTACTACAACTACAACTACTACTACTACTACTAAATATAATAATAATAATAATAATAATAATAATAATAATAATAATAATAATAATAATAATAATATCATCTCAGTAGTCTGGAAAAGAGACTTCAGCCCAGCTTTACTGGATGGGCTTTTGCAAGTGGGCCCCAACACCTCGAAAGCTCCCCTTTGTGTCTTAGGGAAGGCTGGGTGAGAGCTATTCCAAGCAGTCCTCAGCTTAACGACCACAATTGAGCTCGACGTTTCTGTTGCTAAGGGAGGTTTGCCCCGTCTTGCGACTTTCCTCGCCGCTGTCGCTAAGTTAAAAACCCTTGCGGTCTTTCAGGTACTAACGGCTGTTAAGCGAATCCCGGATTCCCCCATTGGCTTTGCTTGTCAGAAGGTCGCCAAAGGGGATCATGTGACCCTCCCCCACCCCTGCGACCGTCGTAAATACGAGCCAATTTGTCCAGCGTCTTCAGTTTTGGCCACGGGGATGCTGCAATAACCATAAATGTGAGGGGGGGAGAGTCATAAGTCTTTTTTTATTTTTTAGGGCCACTGTAACTGAATGGTCACTAAGCAGGGATTTCTTGTAATTGATAGCTGGGCAGAATTTTTGCCGGGAAGATAAATGCAGGTCCATTCTTGCATGGCACAAGGTGCAACCTCTGTAATTTGCTATCCTTGGGCTGGTGCATCTCGGGGGGGGGGAAACACCTGCTTTTGGGGTCGGCCATAATTGTCGGGCTTTCCCGCAGTTTGCTGTTGCGAAGTGAAACGTCCGTTAAGTAAATTTCGCCCCCAGTTAACCACAAAAGTTGTTAAGTGAATCACTGCAGTTCTTAAGCCAGCAAACCGGTTGTAAAGTGACTTTTGCTTGTCGGAAGGTCGCCAAAGTTACACACACACACACACACACAAACACCAAGGAGATGGCTGCAAGGGTCGAAAGCGTGAAAGGCGGTCACGAGTCGTTTCTGTCTTCCTCCCCCCCCCCCCGGTGCCATTGCAATTTCGAACGGCCTCTAAGTGAACCGTTCGTAAGTCGACGCCCTGTGTTTTGCACGGACTCGTTCGTCGACGCCACGGACTGGGGAGCTGCAAACGCTTTTGGCGCTTCGAATGACCCGCAGTTGCCTTGGGACGGGCACTCTCCCTGGGCTTAGCTGCCTTGCCCTGAGTCCCGTGCCAGCTGGAAGGCGCCCATGAAATGCCAGCTGCCAGACCTGCTGAACGAAACCTGCCGCCTGCCCGTCGAGGCAACTCTGCCAGGACTTAGACAGCGGCTGGCTCCCATTGAGGGTTCCCCCCCCCAATAAGTCCACTGGCATCCCGGCTGTTGTTTTCCAGTATCTGTTGCCGGGTGGGGATGGTTGCCTGGATACACCCTGCCTGCTGATGGAGGGTGGGGGTGGGGTGTATGAATGGAGCCCAGAAGCCATGGGGGGATGCCTTGCACTGCCAGCCTCCCCCACCTCTGGTGGTCCTTCCTTCCTCCTCCCTCTCTACCCCCCCCCTCTTCTCCTTTCCTTTCCTCCCCCTCTCTCCTCCCTCCCCCTTTCTTCTCTCTCTCAATTGGCTTTGCGTGTCACGAAATTGGAGAAGCTGATCTTGCAGGTGGGGGGGGAGTGAAAAAGTTATTCTCGGGTGACCCTAATCTCACTCAGATCCCAGTGGCACTTAAGCCAGATTATTGGCCTCTCTGGGAAGGGTCAGGCGAGCCCATTTATTTAAATCCGAGAGCCTTAAAGCAAACCCCCCCTTGCCCCACCAGCAGCGCCCAGCTCTGGCTGGAAAACGCTGGGGGTGGGGGGAGGTCTCCCTCTCCCATCAGATGGGGTGGTCCCTGGATTCTGTGGTTTGTTTCCATCCTTTCCTGAATCGAGTTGTGTTCAATGCTTCTTTTTTTCCCTCTTTCCCCTTCTTTCCTTTCCTCTTTCTTCTCTTTCTTCTCCTTCCCCCTCTTCCCTTCTCTCGTTTCTCTGCCCTCCTTCCTCTTTCTCCTCTCTCACCCTTCTTCTCTCTCCTCTGCCATTCCTATCTTTCTCTCTCCTATTTCCTCTCCTTTCCCCCTCTCTCCCTTTCTCAGAGTTTGAGAGGAAATGGGGAGAATCCAGAAGCGGGATAATTGGAAACCGTGTGCCCAAACTAGCAGGAGTTCTGGCTCTCCTCCGTCCCTCCTTAGAGGCTTATGGTGGAGAAGAGAGGCAGAGGGCAAGGCAGCCCCCCGCTTGGCTGCCCCAGGCCTTGTGTGACCTCGGTTGGGAGGCCTCCATCCCACCGCTGGCTTTCCCCACGAAGAAATCTTCTCTTCTCCCCGGAGGTTTTTCCAACACTTCAGTAGCTTAACTTTTAGCCACGTCCTCTGACAGGATTTTAGCCGTTGGCATCGGATTAAAATGAGCACTAATTAGCAACTGCATGCATGGTAGAAATTAATGGATGAGTGTTCAGCAGCGCTTCCTGTCGCCGCACAAACCTATTTGGCAGGTGCTTTTTTTAAAAAAAAATTATCGTGGTTGCCTTTACAGTTGGTCCTCGATTTACGACGGTTTGTTTAGTGACCTTTCTAGGTGACAACGGCAGTGAAAAGGGCGATTGATGACTCTTTGTGGTCACGTCATCAAAACTCAGCTGCTTGGCAACTGATTCGTATTTACGACGGTTGCAGCGTCCCTTCTGCACGTGGCACGTGGATCCCCTTTTGCGAGCTTCCGACACGCTGAGTCAAAAAGCCAGGGTCAGCTTTTGAACCACAGTGTCCCAAACTTAACAACTGCAAGAATTGTTGTAAAGGGGGCAAAGTTCACTTTGCAACTACCTAGCTTAGCGACAGAAATGTCGTAAGTCAAGGACTACCTGTATTTGGAAAGGAAGAGAGCTGGGGAAGGTTGGCTGTGGGTCTGGCACACACATAACAAACCCACACAGCTGGCAGATCTGAAAGCCTGCTTGGTTTCTACATTTCCCTAGAAGCAACTCATTTCTTCCTGGGTTTGCTTCCCATCTTCTGAATTTATTTATTTATTTATTTAGATTTATATACTGCCCTTTCCCGAAGGACTCAGGGTGGTTTACAGGGCATTTAAAAGAAAGTCAATACAAACGTTAAAACAAATTAAAAAAGATTAAATAGAACCCTGAGAAAATTAAAACCCAGTTAAAATTAAAATTAAAAAATTCTTAGCTTGGGCCAGAGAATGACTGGATTCTCTTCCTTCCTCATGTTTTGCAACTTACTGTAGGCATCTGGTGTGGCCTACGGACAGGAAACGGGATGCTGGTTTAGATAAATTCCACCCGTCTCTTCTGGTGGACCCCCGACCGCTTTGAAGGCACCATCTTGGGGAATCGGCCTGGAAGGATGTAAAGCGGGGGTCTTCAAACTTGGCCCTTTTATGACTTGTGGACTTCAACTCCCAGAATTCCTCAGCCAGCATAGCTTACTCTCTTGTAATCCCTTCCTATGCAATCTCTCCACTAGAGGAGGTAAGAGGAAGGAAAAAAACAGCCGTGCCTGGCTGAGGAATTCTGGGAGTTGAAGTCCACAAGTCATAAGAGGGCCAAGTTTGAAGACCCCTGATGTAAAGAAACTGTGCGCCAGGAGTTCGTTTCTCAAGCTGTCCTTCCTTCTCTAGGCGAAGAGGAAGATGGCGACGAAGACGACGAAGCTGAAGGTCTGGCCGGCAAACGGGCAGCTGAGGACGATGAGGTGAGGGACCCTTGGAGAGAAGGGCAGGAGGGGAGCAGTTTTGGCCCCGTCTCTTAAACGTTCATAATTTCTAATATCTATGGAGATTCTTTTTCAGGAGGCAACTGGACTTTCCTTTGGAAGACATTTTGTTTCGCATCCAAGAAGCTTCTTCAGCTCTGACTGGATGGTGGAGGATGGAAGGATTTATACTCCTTGCAGACTGCTGGTCGTTTGCCTTTTAGAGGGTCGTTGAGGCCACTTGGAAGTTTACCTCAGGGTCACCTGAGTGGTGCAAATGGGCGTGGAGCCTCCTTGGAACGGCTGAAAGGACTGTCTACAGTCTACAACGGGGTCCTTTTCTGCAGGTCCAAGAAGGCTCCACATCCATTTGCCCCACTCAGGTGACCCTGAGGTAAACTTCCGAGTGGCCTCAACGCCCCTCTGAAAGAATGCAAATGGCCGGCTGCAAGGAGTATAAATCCTTCCATTCCCACTATCCAGTCAGAGCTGAAGAAGCTTCTGGAAGCGAAACGTCTTCAAAGAAAAACAAGAAAGTCCAGTTGCCCCTTGAAAAAGCTCCTTTGGGATAATTTTTAATAGTTTTATCAAAATATACTTATAAAGCAAACAGACAGAAATATAAAATATACAGAAATATAAAATACAGAAACACAAAGAAAAACGAAAATAATGGGGAAAGAGGAAGAGGAAAAAGTGTAGGGTAAAAGGTAGAATAAGATAGCAACATAAACCTCAACGTTTTACTTTTACCCAGTAATGTATACTAGCCATTTCTATAACAACAAACCTATCTGATCAACCAGTGGAACAGCCTGCCACCAGAAATCATGGGTGCTCCATCACTGGAGGTTTTTAAGAAGAGGCTGGACAGCCATTTTACCTGAAATGGTATAGAGTTTCCTGCTTGAGCAGCGGGTTGGACTAGAAGACCTCTAAGGTCCCTTCCAGCTCTTATTCTATCCAATAATCAGCAAAACCCAGTATCGGGAGTTTCATATTTTTCTCAAGCGGAAAGTCCAGGAGTAGTTTCCAAGTAGAAACAAAATTAATTGTCCCCTTTTCTTGAAACGAAGCAGTCGATTAAGCCATCTCTGGTAACTTTTGCAGCCTTTTGTCCGTTGTGGGAATCCAAAGTGTCTTTCCATTTTTGTGCGTAAAATATTCTTGCTGCCATTCACATAGATCCAGGGGTCTTCAAACCTGGCCCTTTTATGAGTGGTGGAATTCAACTCCCAGAATTCCTCAGCCAGGCACGTGTGCCTGGCTGAGGAATTCTGGGAGTTGAAGTCCACCAGTCATAAAAGGGCCAGGTTTGAAGACCCCTGACATAGATGGCCTTAATTTCAACCCACACAATCTTGTCTTTTGAAGTCACCCAAAAGGGCCACTTGCTTGTTAGGCCAGACCCATCATCCTGAGCCCAGTGTCTGAAATGGCCCTTTTCTTTGCTCAGGTTTCTCGTCTTTGATCTGAGTCTCTCAGGTACCAGGGCACTTTCACAAACCTACATTCCCAGGGATCTTCAGAGCAATTGACAAGATAATCCAAGCTGTAATTCTTATCGCAGAGGATTCTAAGCAGGGACCTCAGGGTGGCTGAGGAAGATGGGGGATGTAGTCTGACCCAGATAGGGGAAAAAAGAGCATTACTCAAGGTGTTTTTTTTAAAATTATTTTTTTTATTTTATTTTTTATTTACCAAATTTAGAAACTGCCTTGATCCCCTCACAAGGGAGGCTTGTATAAAAATAAAAATAACGGAAGAAAATGGGATGGGAAAGCAGTTGGGTGTATGAAAGGATTAAGTATGCTTTTCCTGCACCGCTTGGTACTTCTCTGAAGAGTTCTGTTGGATCAGGAAGGCTGTTGTTGCTGAAAGATATAGGAAATGGGGCATCCTTGTGGCTCTCTGAGCTTGGTGGTTCTCTTGCAGACATTTCGTGACCCAACTAGAGAACATTACAGTGTTAGGAAGCAGTTGGAGACTGACCCCCAAGATTAATGTTAGACCATCAATCAATAGTAAACAACAGGCTAACAATCACCATAATAACGCCAACACACTCTTCTAACACTGATGATGTTACCTAATTAGGTCACGAAACCTCTGCAAGAAAACCGCCAAATTCAGGCAGCATTAAAGATCCCACAGCGCTGATGATGTTAGTTAGTTGGGTCATGAAATGCCTGCAAAAAAACAAAGATCACACACACCCAGCTCAACCCTCAGCAACAAGAGTTTCTCTGCTGTTGGAGGCATGGACTTGGCCGTGAAAACCAATTTCAGGAGCACAAAAATAAATCTCGGAACAGGACATTTTATACTGGCGAAAATTTCCCTTCCTAATCTTGATTTCTGTGGCCCTTTGCAGGACGACGACGTCGATCCGAAGAAGCAAAAAACCGACGAAGACGATTAAGAGAGTAGAATAATAAAACAACTTTTTTTTTAAAACTTAAAAAAAGAGGGAATTTTTTTTTTTAAAAAAAAGGCCAGCGTGACCTACTTCACCTTTGAAAACTTCCTGTTACAAAACGACAACAAAAAAAAATAGGTCCCCTTGTTGCTAACGGTCACCGTCATAAAGTAGAGCAAACAAAACCCCGTAAAAGCCGTACGGCGCAGAGCCGCCATTTTTCCCCCCAACTTGAACCCTTTCCCCACCCGCCCCATCCTGAAAATCTCCCTCCCTTCCCCCGTCGTGGCTGGGGGGGGAGTGGGTGATCCCCCTTCTCCCCTCCCCACCGGAGACTTCAAGGCCCAGCTTGCTTTCTTAAAAGTAACTTTAAAAGGAGAATTTGTTTGTATTTTTTATTTACATTTTATATTTTTGTACATATTGTGATGAGGTCAGCCATTTTTAACGCGATCTCCGATTGACCAAAAGGGCAGGGGAGGGGGGGGGGGCTTTTGAAGTGTGTTCTTTTTTTCCTTGCTTTGTTCCTTATAAACGAAACAAAAAAAGACAAAAAAAAAATTCCTGACTTTACTTGTGGTGTGACCGTGTCCAAAAAAAACAACAACAACCCATTGTCTCGAAAGGAGAAGAAAAATTAAAAGAGACACCTTGTAAAAAAAAAAAGAAAACAAAATAATGCAAAAAAAAAAATTCCAACGTTTTACGATGAGCATTCCAACAACACTTTTTTTTTTTTTTTGTGTATGTACTTTTACCTTGTACCATAAAGTAGTGGGGTTTGTATGAGATGGCAAGGCCAAAGATTAAAAAAGGGTTTTTGTTTTTTTTTCCTTTTGTTTTTCTTTTTTCTTTTCGTCTTTTAAGAAGTTGCTGTTAATTTTTTTCTTCTTTTTGGCCTGTTTGATGTATGTGTGAAAACAATATTGTCCAACAATAAACCGGAATTTTATTTTGCTGAGTTGTTCTAACGAAGCTGGTTGCACAAACGCTGTGTAGTTTTTTTTTAAAAAAACCCTCCTCTTTCCCCCCTCCCCCCCACCCCGTTAAAATTATCTCAGCTTATTGAGGCTTTTTAGCAAATAAGTTTTCGTAGATAAAACGACCGCCACTGAGCCCCAAATTTCTGTTGCTAACGTGAGGCTTGTGAGTTTTGCAACATTTTGCAACCTTTCCCACCACAGTTGTTAAATTAGGAACACGGTTCTTAAGCGAATCTGGTTTTCCTCATGGAGAATCTGGTTTTCCTCATTGACTTGGCTCGTCAGAAGGTCGCAAAAAAGGGGGGGCATCACAGGATCCCGGGACGCTGCAACCGTCATTAATATGAGCCAGTTGCCAAGCGTCCAAATTTTGATCAAGTGACCGGGGGGGGGGGATGCTGCAGTGGTCCTCGATACGAAAAATGGTCGTAAGTCACTTTTTTAACATCGTAACATCAAGACGGTCGCTGGTTTTAAGTTAGGGACTACAGTATTACATTCTCCCCACCTCATCCTTTCTCTCCCTCTATAAATATTTTTCTGCTTTGCAAAATGCTGCAAAAGCTAGGGCAGGTTTAGGCAACTTTGGCTCTTTTATGACTCGTGGACTTCAACTCCCAGAATTCCTGAGCCAGCCATGCTGAGGAGAAATGGTTTCCAAGCTGAGCCATGCTAGCTCAGGAACTCGGAGTTGAGGTTCACGAGTCATAAAAAGAGCCAAGGTTGCCTACCCCTGCCTTATACACTAAATCGGGTTTTCAAACTTTGGCCCCCTCGTGACTTGTGGACTTCAACTCCCAGAATTCCTGAGCCAGCATGGCTCAGCTTGGAAACCTCTCCCTTTCCCCTCAGCGTGGCTGGCTCAGGAATTCTGGGAGTTGAAGTCCACGAGCCATAAAAGCCAAGGGTTGCCTACCCCTGGTAGTGATTAAGATGTTAGTTTAGGAACAAGGAGTCGGTGAACTCTAGTCCCACCTTAGGCATGAAAGCCTCATGAGTGACTTTGGGTCAATCGCCAGGAGATTCTGAGTTCTAGTCCTGCCTTAGGCATAGGCCACATGGGTGGCTATGGGCCATCTACCCCAGTGATGCAGCATAACCTTTGGCTAAATGAATCCTAGTTTTGTTTCTCTGAGGCCATCTAGCCATAAGGATGGCTATCCATTGCTTTTCCTTCCCAATTCATTTAGGGCAGGGGTAGGCAACCTTGGTTCTTTTATGACTCGTTGGACTTCAACTCCCAGAATTCCTGAGTCAGCATATGCTGACTCAGGAATTCTGGGAGTTGAAGTCCACGAGTCATAAAAGAACCAAGGTTGCCTACCCCTGCCCTGGGATCGCCTAGTGGTCTCTTGTCCTCAAGGAGATGGATGGGACCTCTGCCCAGATCCCCATTAAGGAATCCCAGTTTGATTGAGAAGGGCGTAAAACACCTCTACACAATGTTTCCCTACCAGAATTTATTTCCAGCAATTTTTCTGGTTCCTAAGTGCTGCTTTCCAAAAAGTTCTCCAGGTGGGTTCTACCCATCTACACAGAGCCCCAAAGATGTTCTTTCTGCAATGGGGGAATCCAGTCCAGAAACACCCTTGATCAGTTGACATGCATAAGGGTCTCAAAAGGAAGAACGGGCTGAACATGAAAAAAAAAATGGAGGTTGGGTGAGGTAGGCTGGTAGTCTCATATGAGTTCTCGAAGAGATCCTGACCTGTTGGATTTTAGCCCAGCCAAGATGACTGCCTAGAAATGTCACCCAGGCCCACACTTAACCTTGCAATTTTTGATTTGAGTTGACTTCACACATGTGCATCAATCAAAGAGGGCCCATCTTTCTGTTTACTCCACTTAGGATGTCTGGATCATGCATAGGAAGGAGAGGGTGTCAAGTAAAATTGGAGTGCTTCCATGGTTTATGGTCCAGGACACCTTGCATAGTTCTCATATGACGCTTGTACCCCTGCAAAATCCAGTCTATAAAAAGCTAGATAACCACCAGAGGGCACCAAACAGCGGGTGTATCACACTGCCATCTAGTGGTGCCATTGGGGCGTTACAGTCTAGATGCCCACACATCTCCAAATTGCTACTCTAAAGCCCTGAAGGAGCTAACACCCGTAGTCTTCGGCTTGTAATCACAATTGAGGCCAAAATTTCTGTTGCTAAGTGAGACAGTTAAGTGAGTTTTGCCTCATTTTACGACATTTTTTGTCACACTTAAGTGAATCGCTGCCATTGAGTTCTTGTAAATCTGGCTTCCCCAACAACTTGCTTCTCAGAAGGCCCACAAAAAGGGGATCTTGTGACACCCCCCCTCCCGTCATAATCACATGAATCAAGCATCCAAATTTTGATCAGACGACTCGGGATGCTGCAGCGGTCGTGTGCAAAAAATGGTCCTAAGGCAGTCACTTTTTTCAGAGACCTCGTCACTTTGAACGGTCATGAAACGGACGGTTGTAAGTCGACTTTCCTGTTGAATTGTTCCTTCTAACAACTCTTGATATTTCAGAAGTGTCCCTTTTCAATGCTTCACATCATTCCCATCACCCATTCGGGGTGGGGTACGGAAAAGGGGGCTTTGAAGGAACGCCAGAAGAATTCCTCAGCGGCTTCCCAAGAAGAACAAGAGAGTTCTCCACAGGCTGCTGATGCTAAGGAGATGAAGGCAGCTTCTCCGTTAATTGTCTTCTGCAACTTTCCCGGATCTTGAGGTTGGGTTACCCTGGCGGGATGAATAGCAATAGCACTTATATAGCACTTCACAGTGCTTTTACAGCCCTCTCTAAGTGGTTTACAGTCAGCCTCTTGCCCCTGTCCAACAATCTGGGTCCTCATATTACCGACCTTGGAAGGACGGAAGGCTGAGTCAACCTTGAGCCGGTCAGGATCGAACTGCTGGCTGTGGGCAGAGAATTAGCCTGCAATACTGCATTCTAACCACTGTGCCACCAGTGCTCAAAGAAGGAAGGAAGGAAGGAAGGTTTTCACTGCGGCACCCCGTTGTCATAGCAGCAGCACTAGCATGAGTGGGGTGTGAGTGCCACGGCCCACGGATTGGGGAACCCTGGACTAGAAAACCTCCAAAGTCCCTTCCGTTTCTGTTATTCTGTCTTTCTGCATCTCTTGTGGGAAAATGGCCCAGATTCCCACGAAGGGAAGATTCTGCTTAGCCTGGCTAAAAAACAGAGAATAAATTTGATCAGCAAAGAATCCAGAGCAAGGTTGAGTCAGAAAAGCTTTAACTGGGACAAATCCCCAGCTGAGAATTATACACACACACAGAGAGGAACAGCTTGCCTCCAGAAATCGTGGGTGCTCCATCACTGGAGATCTTTAAGAAGAGATGTTAGACAGTCACTTGTCTGAGATGGTATAGGATGGTTCTCCTGCTTGAGCAGGGGGCTGGACTAGAAGACCTCCAAGGTCCCTTCCAGCTCTATTGTATTCCAAGAGAGGCTCTGGGAGCAAGCCACTAGTGCAAATAATGCAATAATGCCGCTTGGGGGGGATGTGAAAGCCCTAATAAGCAGGCATATACATAGAATGATGGCTACTGCTAAGCTTGTAAGCCGCCCTGAGTCTTCGGAGAAGGGCGGGATATAAATGGAATTTAAAAAAAGAAAAACATTTGTGTATGTACGTGTGTCGGAACCTATCAAGCTGGGTATTCCCAAACTTCGCCAAAGGGGCGAGTGTGTTTGTGTGTGATACGCATACACGCACACCCTCCAAAAGAATGAAAACATTTTGTTGGGTTTCAGCCAAAACCCATTGTGTGTCTGTGTGTGTTTTTCAGGATCTATCAAGCCGGGTATTCCCAAACTTTGCAAAAAGAGGAGAGTGTGTTTGTGTGATACACTCACCCACCCACCGAAAGAATGAAAATAAAGATTTTCCTAAGGTTTCAGCCCCGGGCGATAAGTAAATATGCCCCTGACTTTTAAGAATTCTGTTTTAACTAATTCCTTTGAATTCAGCGAGTGAAGCTTACAATACGGTAAGATTTTTTGCCCTAGAGTGGAACAATCAAGTCACATTTTCGACCCATTTTCATCAGGAAGATGTCTGGGCCTTGTTTTCTATAGTTGAACTTAGTTTCCGAAATAGCCCCTGGCATTGATATTTGTTCTTGGGGGGGGTATCTTCAGGAGGGGTCAAAAAAGTCAAGATGGTGCCCAGAATTAGTTCCCCCTTTTGAATTCTCTTTTTTTTTCAGGCTTTGGAATCAGCTAACATTTTGAAATCTCGATCAAGAGAGACAAAGCTTTGGGAACAGAAAATTAGTAGGACACAGTGGGGAAACACCCCTGCTCTAGATAATCTGGGTTTGCCCACGGTGCTGAATTGTTTCAATCATAGTTTACACCCCTGCTCATCACTGGCTGGGTTTACACATGATGTTAAGTTATAAACCATGGTTTAAAACCACAATGGCTGGATACATAGGACAAGCTAAGACCAAACCGAACTCTGGCTTATGGTAAATTTAGTGGTGCTTCAGGGACAACCATTTCATCAGCCTGGCAGCCTGCTGGTTGGGGAATTCTGGGAGCTAAAGTCCACCCTTTCTGGCTGGGGAATTCTGGGAGCAGAAGTCCATATATCTTCAAGTCTCCAAAATTGAAAAATGCCACTGTAGAGAATTGTCAGGAGTCTTGACCAAAAAGGGAAATTTAAAAAAGAAAGCCACAACATTTTTGAATGGTTGCTAAGGAAACTACACTTGTAAGTAAGTAATTTATAACCTGGGTGTTTACAACAACAACGTGGATGTCTCCATGGAGTTGCCTGGAATCCAGAACATTTCACCTTTTATCTGGGCAGTTGAAGGAGAGCTGCAGAGCCCTTAAGCTGACATGCCACTTAGAGGACCCAATATATATACCCATGTTTCCCTGAAAATAAGACCGGGTCTTTTTTTTTTTTTTGGCTTCCAAAAGAGGCACCAGGTCTTATTTTCCAAGTAGGCCTTATCTCACCTCCAGCACCACCCAGCCGGTCCACTTCTTCTGGGGCTGAAGTTCTGCAGCTGCATTTGGGCCTGCATTTTGCAGTCAGGCCTTTCCAGAAGGCCTAAGCAGCCGAGTACTGAGCTATGGACTCAATCCATAGCTGCAGAGGTCTTGCAGAACTGAGCTATCGATTGAATCCATAGCTCCGTTCTCGGCTGCACAGGCCTTCTGGAAAGCCTTGTGACTGAGAAATGCAGGCCTGGCTGCAGAAGAGGCCTTGTAAGAAGAAGTGGGCCGGAAAGGAGAGGCCTGGCTGCCTGATAAACGGGTGCAGGGCAGGTGGGGCAGCTCAACACCCCCCACAACTTGATTTTTAGGTATGCGCCTCGCCCCAAAAGTAGGGCTTATTTTTGGAGTAGGGCTTATATTAGGCCCAACGCCAAAAATCAAGCTAGGGCTTATTTTTGTTGTAGGCCTTACTTTCGGGGAAACATGGGAGATAGAGGTAGGTAGATAGATAGATAGATAGATAGATAGATAGATAGATAGATAGATAGATAGATAGATAGATAGATAGAGGATAGGGAACCTTGGCTCTTTTATGACTTGTGGACTTCAATACCCAGAATTTCTGAACCAGCCATGCTGACTCAGGAATTCTGGGAGTTGAAGTCCATAAATCATAAAATAGCCAAGGTTCCCTACCCCAGAGATAGATAAATAGATAGATAGATAGATAGATAGATAGATAGATAGATAGATAGATAGATGGATGGATGGATGGATGGATGGATGGAAGGAAGGAAGGAAGGAAGGAAGGAAGGAAGGAGAGAGGGCAATTTCTTTCGGTAAGAACAACTTCCCAAATGCCAAAGAAGATCCCAACCTAGTCTTTGTAATGCTCTTGGTCATAGTCCAGCTCAGCGCATGGTAAATGCCGCTGATCTCATGACAACACAGAGATCCAAAGCTGTTTTCAGTTCAGAGGGGAGCTGAATCCATATACGGTAGTCCCCAACTTACGACCACAATTGTATGAATCTCAGATGCAAAACTCTATATCCTAAAAAAAAAAAAATGAAGTGTTTGCCAACCTTGGCTCTTTTATGACTGGTGGACTTCAACTCCCAGAATTCCTGAGCCGGCATGGCTCAGCTTGGAAACCTCTCCCTTTCCCCTCAGCACGGCTGGCTCAGGAATTCTGGGAGTTGAAGTCCACCAGTCATAAAAGAGCCGAGGTTGCCTACCCCTGGCCTAACCCTATATAGATAGTCCTCGAGCACAACTGAGCCCCAAATTCCCTTTGCTAAACAAGACAGTTGGGCAGTGAGTTTTGCCCCATTTTATGACCTTCCTTGCCACAGTCGTTAAATGAATCACTTCAGTTACTAAGTTAATCACACTGTCGTTAAGTGAATCTGGCTTTCTCCACTGACTCTGCTTGTCAGAAAGTCACAAAAAAGGACCAACTGACCCTGGGGACACGACGACCGTCATAAATATGAGTCAGTTGCTAAATGTTTGAATTTTGACCACATGACCGTGGGGATGCCGTCATGGCCGTCAGTGTGAAAAACAGTCATAAGTCACTTTTTTCAGCACCTATAATAAATGGAATAAAAATAAATAAAATAAATAAACTTTGAACCGTCACTATATGAACCGTTGTAAGTCCAGGATACCTTGTCTTTAAAGGTGCCCAGGACCTTGCTAGATTTATGAATCAACAGTACCCTCTGGTGGCTGAGATGTGAGAAAACATTTTGTAAGCCAGACAAAACACAAGGCAGGACAACTGGAATTTCCAAGATCTCAGAAGAACGTTGTTTGATCCAGCTGAGAGCTTTTTCTGCTGGTTAACCGTGCAAGAGTGAGATTAGAGCACCAGAGGGCAGGACAAGAAACAATGGTTGGAAACTGGTCAAAAAGAGAAGCAACCTGGAATTACGGAGAAACTTCCTGACAGTGAGGACAATCAACCAGTGGAACAGCTTGCCACCAGAAATCCTGGGCGCTCCCCGGGCCTTGTGTGACCTCGGTTGGAAGGCCTCCATCCCACCGCCGGCTTTCCCCACGAAGAAATCTTCTCTTCTCCCCGGAGGTTTTTCCAACACTTCAGTAGCTTAACTCTTAGCCACGTCCTCTGACAGGATTTTAGCCGTTGGCATCGGATTAAAATGAGCACTAATTAGCAACTGCATGCATGGTAGAAATTAATGGATGAGTGTTCAGCAGCGCTTCCTGTCGCCGCACAAACCTATTTGGCAGGTGCTTTTTTTTTAAAAAAAAATCGTGGTTGCCTTTACAGTTGGTCCTCGATTTACGATGGTTTGTTTAGTGACCTTTCTAAGTGACAACGGCAGTGAAAAGGGCGATCGATGACTCTTTTTTTTTCCACATTTTTTAACGACCGTGGCAGCATCTCCGTGGTCACGTCATCAAAACTCAGCCGCTTGGCAACTGACTCGTATTTACGACGGTTGCAACGTCCCGTCTTGTGTGTGGCACGTGGATGCCCTTTTGCGAGCTTCCGACACGCTGAGTCAAAAGCCAGGGTCAGCTTTTGAACCACAGTGTCCCAAACTTAACAACTGCAAGAATTGTTGTAAAGGGGGCAAAGTTCACACTGCAACTACCTAGCTTAGCGACAGAAATGTCGTAAGTCAAGGACTACCTGTATTTGGAAAGGAAGAGAGCTGGGGAAGGTTGGCTGTGGGTCTGGCACACACATAACAAACCCACACAGCTGGCAGATCTGAAAGCCTGCTTGGTTTCTACATTTCCCTAGAAGCAACTCATTTCTTCCTGGGTTTGCTTCACATCTTCTGAATTTATTTATTTATTTATTTAGATTTATATACTGCCCTTTCCCGAAGGACTCAGGGAACCGTTCTAGAGAACTGCAGTGATCCGCTTAACAACTTTTATGGCAAGGAAAGGCCTTGGTGGAGCAGTGGGCTAATGCCTCCTTAAGTAACACCAGCTGCCTGCAATTAGTGCAGGTTCGAGTCCCACCAGGCTCGAGGTTGACTCAGCCTTCCGTCCTTCCGAGGTGGGTAAAATGAGGACCCAGATTGTTGGGGGCAATAAGCTGACTTTGTAATAATGCCGCTTGGGGGGTGTGAAAGCCCTAATAAGCAGGCATATACATAGAATGAAGGCTACTGCTAAGCTTGTAAGCCGCCCTGAGTCTTCGGAGAAGGGCGGGATATAAATGGAATTAAAAAAAAATGGGACCAAAGTCACTTAACAATCGTCTGGCTTAGCCGCAGAAATTTTGGGGTCAGTCGTCGTCGTAAGTTGAGGACTGCTTCTCTTCAAGATCAATTGAAGAAGAATTTTTTTTCTTTTTCTTTTTAAGGATTGATGGATTGAAAACTTAAAAAAAAAAGCCACGGAAGATTACCGGTATTTCAATATGTTATTGCGGCAACAAGATTATTATAACGCACGGAGATGGAAAGATTTGCTACTGCCCCGTTACTCATGGTTGTTTAAATCGGTAGAATTTGCTGAGGTGGATAAACTAATTTCTTTGATTAAAGAAAAGACATTATCTACATTTATTGCTGACTGGAAACCTCTTATGAATTCTTTGCATAATAAAGGGAAAAAACCCGAACCTCTGCCTTCTGATTTTGATGATGAGACGGGAGAGATTATAGGAAGAATCATAATATGATGTAACTTGAGAGAGAGAGAGGTTAGTATATGTTTGTATTTATAATTACAATTTTTTGGAATGTTTCCACTCTTTTTTCTTTGATTTCCCCCCTCCTTTTCTTGCACCTTTTGTGTTCCCTTGGATGTCTTTTTAAAATTTTTCCTTCCTTTCTACTCCTTTGTGAGAGCTTTTGTTTTCCAGCTTAAAAATTATACATGGACAATATTGTACAGTTAATAATAATAAAGTTGGAAGGGACCTTAGAGGTCATCCAGTCCAACCCCCTGGTCAGGCAGGAAACCCTATACAGTACAGTTAATAATAATAAAGTTGGAAGGGACCTTAGAGGTCATCCAGTCCAACCCCCTGGTCAGGCAGGAAACCCTATACCATTTCAGACAAAATGGCTGTCCAGTCTCTTCTTAAAAACTTCCAGTGTTGGAGCATTCACCGCTTCTGGAGGCAGATACGACAGTACAAGTTTCTGTGTTTTAAGATTCCAAAGATTGTACTACATACAGTTTATCTCAACCTCGGACACTTTTCAGACGGGAGGACTTCAACTCCCAGAATTCCCCAGCCGAGCTAAACGGTGCAGAAAACAAGCAGCATCTATTCCAAGAACCTCTTCCTAATCAGCCTCAGGAGAATTTATTTTTCTTTCACAGCCCAACTGGGCCCGGCCTTGTGGGGAAAAAAAAAAATCCCATTTTTTTTAACCATTTGTCTTGTTCTGCTTATCCAGCTGCTTGTTCCCTCCGTTTTGCCCGCTGGCCTTGGGAGAAATATTTGAAACACAGAGCGGCTCCGGTGCTGAGCGATTTTCACGGCAGTGAGGTTTGGGAGGAAGAGAGGAGGAGGAGCGAACCACTGCGGCTGTCCAATGAGTAACACCGTCGTTAAGTGAATCTGGCTTCCCCCTTTGACTTTGCTTGTCCGAAGGTCACAAAAGGGGATCACGTGACCCCAGGACACGGCAACCGTCATAAACGCGAGTCCGTTGCCAAGTGTCTGAATTTTGATCGCGTGACCACGGCGATACCGTGATGGTCATAAGTATGAAAAACGGTCATAAGTTCGCTTGTGGTCAAGGGCATCTACATCTGTTTACCAGCATAATTTCCCGGGCCTTTATTTTTAATCCCCGTGCATTTCCCTTTCGTATTAAGAGGGATATTATTTTCATAGTTGGGTGGAGCACAGCTGGATGTTAAAAGGACAACAGGAAAAAAGGACAAAGAGGGTGTGTGTGTGTGTGTGTGTGTGTGTGTGTGTGTAGGGTAACGAAACGGTGGCTGCCTGTGATAAAAGACCGAAGTCTGCTGGTTTTCTTTGAGCCTCAGATGGAAGGGAGGAAGCATTTTGCAAATCATATTAGGTTAGATTTGATTAGGCCACGTCTGGAGCAAAAATTATCTCTGGCTGCAACAAAACGGGGGGGGGGGGGGAGGGGGCTGGGAAACCATAGCTGCTCTTTGGAAAGGCCAGAGTGAGTCAAAGCAGAATGTGGAGACGGTCAGTCATGGAACCTCCACAGACGTTTTAGCGCTGCACTTTGGGATGAACCCCCTTCGAAGGGCCTGGGAGCATGGATGGGTTTCCAGGAAGCATTGCAAAACCATCGGAGCTTCAGTTGGAGATGCAGACAACAGGGATCCATCCCCAACAGCCTGCGGCTCCCCCTTCCTTCCTTCCTTCCTTCCTTCCTTCTTTTTCTTCCTTCCTCCTCCCCTCCTCTTCTCTTTTTCTTTCCTTCCTCCTCCCCTCCCCTTTTCCTTCCTTCCTTCCTTCCTTCCTTCCTTCCTTCCTTCCTTCCTTCCTTCCTTCCCCTTCCCTTTCATTTTCCTCCCCTTCCTTCTATCCTTCCTTCCTTCCTCCTCCCCTTCTTTTCCTTCCTTCCTTCTTTCCTTCCTTCCTCCTCCCCTCCCCTTTTTCTTTCCTTCCTTCCTTCCTTCCTTTCTTCCTTTCCTTCTTTTTCTTCCTTCCTTCTCCCCTCCTCTTCTCTTTTTCTTTCCTTCCTCCTCCCCTTCTTTTCATTCCTTCCTTCTTTCCTTCCTTCCTCCTCCCCTCCCCTCTTCTTTCCTTCCTCCTCCCCTCCTCTTCTCTTTTTCTTTCCTTCCTCCTCCCCTTCTCTTTTCCTTCCTTCCTTCCTTCCTTCCTTCCTTCCTTCCTTCCTTCCTTCCTTCCTTCTTCTTTTTCTTCCTTCCTCCCCTCCTCTTCCCTTTTTCTTTCCTTCCTCCTCCCCTTCTCTTTTCCTTCCTTCCTTCCTTCTTTTTCTTCCTTCCTCCTTCCCTCCTCTTCTCTTTTTCTTTCCTTCCTCCTCCCCTTCTCTTTTCCTTCCTTCCTTCCTTCCTTCCTTCCTTCCTTCCTTCCTTCCTTCCTTCCTTCCTTCCTTCCTTCCTTCCTTCCTTCTTTTTCTTCCTTCCTCCTTCCCTCCTCTTCTCTTTTTCTTTCCTTCCTCCTCCCCTTCTCTTTTCCTTCCTTCCTTCCTTCCTTCCTTCCTTCCTTCCTTCCCTCCTTCCTTCCTTCCTTCCTTCGTCTCCTGGTGAAGACTGGAAGGGGTGAGAAACTCAGAGAGGACACAGAGCTGTCCTTGTGCACTTTGCAGACCTCAGTGCAAACGTGCTAAAGAACTCTCAGCCCTCTTTCAGAAAAGCAGCCGATGGATCAGGTTGCTGAATGCCAGCCAGGCACCATTTTCTTGAGTGGCCCATACAGGATGGGGAAGATGGATGCTGAAGTCCCACAGAACCAGAACATTCCTCTTTGGGAAGACTAAGGAACTTAACGCCGTGTTTCTCAACCTTGGCCGCTTGCGGATGCATGGACTTCAATACCCAGAATTCCTCAACCAGCAATTCTGGCTGGGGAATTCTGGGAATTAAAGTCCTCACATCTTCAAGGTTGAGAAATTTTACTCTCGAATTTTTGGTTAGCATGGGAAGAATCGTGGTGTTTTACTGCCATCTAGTGGCCAAGCCTGTCAGCAGCTGAGATGGTCTGACCAATGGAGAATTTTAATGGCGGGTTATAATGCGACCTTCGGTCCCTTTGTTGGTCTAGTAGTCACAAGCCAGGAATCCTGGGAGTTGAAGTCCACCCATCTTCAACTTGTGAACATAGAGAAACGCTGCTGTAGAGCCGGACGAATTGCATCCTGAAAGGGACTAAATATCATAACAGTTTTTCAGTAGCACCTTTTCGTACTAACGAAATCATACGCTTTGTGAAATGCAGCACGAGTCCGTTAGGGGCTAGTCCTGGTGAAAGTTACCACAAAACCGCTTAAGCCTAATCTTTGAGAACTCCTACAGCAGGGCTTTTCAACCAATGGTACGGGTACCACCTGTGGTACCTTGGGCACCTGGCAGGTGGTACGCAACCATCCTAGAAAAGTGGTAGCGGGGGAAGGGAATGAGATAAACTGGTGGCAGCACCGCACAAGCCTGAGCGAGAGACGGCTGGAGCTGCAGGGCTGTCGGGGCTCAGCGGAAGCACCAGGATCAGCGCCAGGCTCCAGCTGAAGCTCGGCACTGATCCTGGCGCTTCTGAGCCCAGAAGAAGCACCAATCAGCTGGAATGTTGCAGCATCTCCAGGGTCTTGTGATTTACATTCAGAGGCTTGGCAACTGATTCATATTTATGACGGTCACAGTGTCCCAGGGTCATGTGAAGTGACCAAAACCTGCTGCAACCATCCAGCAGAGGCAGGGGGGAATAAAAACCAAACACCCCCCACCCCACCCTCGCTGCCAACCCTCAACAGAAATGCTGACAACAATGAAAACCTCGGACAGGAGGAAGATCGCCACCAGGTGGGCAGGCAGGTGTCTTGCTCGGCTGTGGCTTGAGGGGCATTTTTTTCCGTTCCGTTGTGACTTCGAACAGTCACCAAGCGAACTGTTGTAAGTTGAGGACTACGTGTACTTCATCATTTTTTTCCCTTTTTTTTGTTCATCACGTTTTTGACACCTTTGCTAGGTGTCTGGTAGTACTCGGATGTCGCCATATCCTAAAAGTGGTACAATGGGTGAAAAGGTTGAAAAGCCCTGCTCTAGAGGGCTGGTGGGCTTCCAGAAGAATAGAGGAGGGATCTCCACCCTATCTTCTCAAAGGGGAAGGAGGAGGACCTGAGCAGTTACAGGCCCATGAGCATGTTGTCTGTCTCGGGGGGGTCTCCAAAATTGGCCACTTTTAAGACTTGGTTGGACTTCAACTCCCAGAATTCCCCAGCCAGGCTAGGAGTTGAGGTCCAGAAGTCTTCAAGTGGCCAGGTTTGGTGACCCCTGGTCTATCCTGAAAAAGGCCCTTTAGCCTTAGACCTGGTGTGGGTGAGAATTTGGATAGGAATGCAACAAGTAAGATGAATCGCTCACAAGGTAGTTCCACCAAACATCTGCTTTTACATGTTTAGTAGCTTTAAGTCTTCAAAAGATCTCCAAATTCAGAAAGAGGTTCCAACCGCAAATTGGTATGTTAAAGCAGGGGTCCCCAACCCTGATCTGTGGACCGGTACCGGGCCGTGGCACGCCAGCAACCGGTCCGCACAAACAAGCAAAGCCCCATCTGCGGGATGCAGGCAGCACACAAAACCACACACCCTTCACTCCACGGAAAAACCTCTCTCCACGGAACCGGTCCCTGGTGCCCGAAAGCCTGGGGACCTCTGTGTTAAAGGATGCTAATGAACAGATAACAGTCCATTCCCTCTCCCCCTGCTCCTTACCTGTGATTCCCGTCACTTCCCACTTAATGACCTGCATGTCTTGGGGTTTTGACAGTAACCGGGCTAGCCAATTGCTGTCCTAACACAAGGACTATTTGTTACCTGCTTTTTTGCCTTGGTAATAGAGGGGTGGCATGGTGGCTCAGCGGTTAAAGATGCTGGGCTGTTCGGCTGGAAAGCCGGCAGTGAAGGTTTGAGTCCTGAGCTCCGTGTGATGGGGTTGAGCTTCGGTCCTCGCCTCAAGCTCCTACCAACTTAGCAGTTCGGAAGCATGCGAATGCGAGTAGATAAATAGGTACCACTTCGGTGGGGAGGAAACGGCGCTCCGTGACGTCATTGCTCGCCACCTGACAAGGGAAATGTCTGAATACGGCGCTGCTCGGCGGCCTTGAAACGGAGAGGGGCGGAAACGACTAACGGAGTAAAATCCGCAGGGACTCCCTTTAACCTTTTACATGTAATAGAGCCAAAGGAATTGTAGCCCGACAGTTGGAGAAGGATGGTTTCGCTCCTGTCTGCTAAAATTCAAGCCCAGTAAATGTGTAAGTGTGTAAAAAAATGTCAGATGCTAAGCCGAACCTCAGCTGCTTTCTGCTTAATGAGTAAGCTATAGTAGGAGAAGCTGTTTTGAGCACAACAACGATCCTTTTCTGCTGATGGGCTGGGCAAAACCTCTAAAATCCACTACAAGATAGTTCTTGACTTACCATGGTTCATTTAGCGACTGTTCAAAGTTACAACGAACTTGCAAAAAGTGACATATGACCATTTTTCACACTTATTTTTATTTTATTTTATTTTTATTACATTTATATCCCGCCCTTCTCCGAAGACTCAGGGCGGCTTACAAGCTTAGCAGTAGCCTTCATTCTATGTATATGCCTGCTTATTAGGGCTTTCGCCCCCCCAAGCGGCATTATTACAAAGTCAGCTTATTGCCCCCAACAATCTGGGTCCTCATTTTACCTACCTCGGAAGGATGGAAGGCTGAGTCAACCTTGAGCCTGGTGCGAACCTGTACTAATTGCAGGCAGCTGGTGTTACTTAAGGAGGCATTAGCCCACTGCTCCACCAAGGCTCTTTTATGATCATTGGAGTATCCCCACGTGACCAAAATTCAGATGCTTGGCAACCGGTTCCTATTTGTGACGGTCGCAGTGTCCCGGGATCACGTGATTCCCCCCTTTTGCGACCTTCTGATCGAGCAAAGTCAATGGGGAAGCCAGATCCACTTAACAACCGTGTTGCTAGCTTAACAACTGCCGTGACTCGCTTAACAATCGTGGCAGGAAAGGCCGTAAAGTGGGGCCAAACTCACTTGACCAATGTTTCACTTAGCGACACAAATTTTGGGCTCAATTGTGGCCGTACGTTGAGGACTACCTGTACTCAGGTTTCGTGCGTATCAACCTTGGGCAGAGTTGTGGAAAGAGGGACTTGAAGTGCCAGACGTGCTTTGACTGCAGCTGACCAAATCACAGCCTTGCAAGGTAGGCCAGGTCAGGAAACAAGACTCCCATTGAAGATTATGTTCTATTGAGATGATCGTTTAGCTCAGGGGCAGGCAACCTTGGCTCTTTTATGACTCATGAACTTCAACTCACAGAATTCCTGAGCCAGCCATGCTGAAGGGTAAGGGAGAGGTTTCCAAGCCGAGTCATGCTGGCTCAGGAATTCTGGGAGTTGAAGTTCACGAGTCATAAAAGAGCCAAGGTTGCCTACCCTGGTTTAGCTAGTTCTTGACTTAACAACCATGTCGAGTGAAAATTTGGCAGCTACGTGCCTTGTGTTTTCATCTTGCCATTAGAGTAAGAGGGGTGGGGGAGGAGGTGTTGCTTTTAACTGGGTTAGAGCAGAGGTCCCCAACCTATTGGGCACCAGGGACCGGTCCCATAGACAGAGGTTTTTCCATAGATCGGAGGGTGTGTGGTTTTGTGTGCTGCCTGTATCCCGCGGATGGGGCTTTGCTCGTTTGTGTGGACTGGTTGGTGGCATGCCCAGTACTGGTCCACGGACTGGGGGTTGGGGATCCCTGAGTTAGAGAAACGAAACCTTTCCAGTTCTACGGAACCTTGCTGAGAGTCGGCAGCAGGGAAACCTTTCAAGGACTTTCTAGCAGGTGTGAAGAAGATAGCCAACGGTTCCCATAACTACGAAAACCTGCTACAAGGAGCTACGTGGACATTTTGGTGGGGTGGGGTTGGCTGGGAAAGTCATTGTTGTATGCTACAGTCTGAGGGCTTGGGATTTTAGAGCTAGTTTTACCTCCGCCTTTACCAGGCCGTGTATTCAATAAACAGTAAGCTTTTCCGGAAATGAAAATAATCCTGGATTTTTTATTTGGATACTCGAACTGGAGGTCGACAGACTACAATTGGGAAGCGGGACTTCTGTTGCTAAGCAGGTGGTTGTTAAGGGAGGCACGCCTCATTTTATTTTATTTATTTTGCCACGGTGGTTAAATGGATCTGTCTCTCCCCCTCCCCCCATTGACTTGGTTTGTCAGAAGCCATTTCGGAAGGTCTCAAATGGAGATCACGTAGTTGTCAGGATGCTTGTAAATGCACACCAGCTGCTAAGTGCCCAGATTTTGATCATCTGACCACAAGGACATTGTAACAGTTGTTAAGCGTGAGGACTAAGTTGCCAGTCACTTCCCAATACAGGTAGTCCTCGACTTACAATCGTTCATTTAGAGACCGTTCAAAGTGACAACGGCACTGGCCAAAGTGACTTAGGACCATTTCAGTTATGATCCTCATGGTCACATGAACCAAACTCGGCTGCTTGGCAACTGGCGTGTACTCAGGACAGTTGCCGTGTCCCGGGGTCCCATGATCCCTTTTGGTGACCGCCTCACAAGCAAAGTCAATGGGGAAGCCGGATTCACTTAACAACCGTGTGGCTAACTTGACGGCGGCAGCCTTAGCAGCTGTGGGAAGAAAGGTCGTAAAACGGGGCGAAGCTCGCTTCACCGCTGTCTGGCTTAGCAATGGGAATTTTGCGCCCAGTTGTGGTCGTACGCTGAGGACTATCTGCTTATGGGGCCCCAGCAAATCTCTTGTTGTCAATTCTCCCGAGCACCTCGCGGAAGGAAGGATGGAATTGAAAAAATGTCAGTCTTCCTCACATTCCCAGGAACGCCTGCATACTCACAAACTCTTTGTTCCGAACCGAGAGAACCACGGTTGGGAAAATTGCAGGGAACGATCTCGGGAGTAACAGGATGTCTTCCTTACTGAGGAATTTTGGTCCCTTCAAGGATTTAGGGCTGAAAAAAGGTCTAACATCGAATGTTCTTGCTGTCAATGCTGCAAACACTTGACATGTTTTTGCACGAAGAGGCAGCCTTTCGTTTAAACTGCTTCGCTTTGAATCACCGAAGGGAGGGAAATGTCAAACGTCTATTTTGAGAAGGGAAGAAATAGCCGCGCACAGAAAGGGAAGGGAAGCTTCATACGTAAAACTAATGTGATTAATGACGTGTAAACAAGGGTGAGAATTGTGTATGATACGATGGGCTAGGGGAGGAGATTTCCGATTCTGGCATCCATCCAGGAGTGCCGATGCTGCGTTTCATTATTAAGACGTTTTAGATTAAAAAAAAAAATGCCTGAATTTTGTTTGAACTGTCTTCAGTAATCGGAACCATGACACTTGCTTTGACAACATATGGAGAAGCAGCCTTTTTCTTTTAACTTGTGTGTTACTCTTGAGAGTTAGAATTAGACGATACAGGGGGAAGGAAGGAGGATGAATGTGCATGGAATAAGTTAAGACGTAACGATATTGTAGTAGTGCACGATTCAAGGCTGTCTGAAATAAGAGATGATAAGAAATGGCGGGTTGGAGAACTGGAAGGAGAGCCTGCATTTCCAACTAATCGGAGAAAGTGATTTAGGACTGTTAATTGGAGGAGGGAATTGTACTTTGAAACTCTTGTGCTCAGAGGAGGGGAATTCAGATTTTGGCTTCGACCGTGTACGTGCCGATGTTATGCTCCTCGAATAAAGATTCTTTAAGGTAAACAACGCCTTAAAGTTCTTTGAAGTTCTTTGAAGAGTTTCATCTGTCGGAACCAGGACAAGGTCATTATATGGAGCTGAGGACAAAGGACGGGAAACACACACACACACACACACACACACCCTCCCCCCGAAGATCCAATCGTTTCCTGCTATTTACGTGGAATAAAAAAAATCGGAGCGAACCTGGAACGTTTTTGCTTTTCAATCAGAAATTTATTTTTAATTACATTATGTAAGAATATTGCAGTCTATTTTACAAGTTCGAGGAGCAGGACGGTGGGAGAGGTGAGTCTGGACCAGTTAAACCGAGAGGAGAGTCGGAATTAAAAAATGAGAGAGAGAGAGAGAGAGAGAGAGAGAGGGAGGGAGAGAGAGAGAGAAAGAGGGAGGGGGGGGGGAGAGAGAGAGAGAGAGAGAGAGGGAGAGGGAGAGAGGGAGAGAAAAGAGAGAGACGGGGAGCCGAGCAAAGGAAACGTGAAACGAATAAAGAGCCAATGAATCAACTGAGCTGACAGACACCCTGCCAAGAAGGCGACTAAGGACGGAGACATATAAAGATCTAAAAAAAAAAAAAAACCCAACCCATGTACAGTCTTGATCCTTCGTGCCCATTTGGGTGCTCTCCCCCACAAAAAAGTCCTTCCTCCCTTACCCAATATCCGAGCAGATGTGGCTACAGCGTTGCCTTGTCCCGGAGGGAAGAGAGGGCTACGTTCAAGAGCACGAGTCTCGCCAGGCCCTAGATCTCCTAAGGGGGGGAGGGTCTTCTTTCCACTTGGGGGGGGAGAGAAACTGGGGATTTGGCCCCCCGGGGAATCAGGTGAGGGGAGGAACTAAGCCAGGCCTGAGCCTGCCACGGCCGGCTCTCAAACGTAGAACAGTCTTACTTTGGAAGTGCTGACAAGGAGGTCGTCGTCGTAAAACTTGGTTTCTATGATCACGTTCCCGCTGCAGAGGGGAGGGGGGGGGGACAAGAAGGCAGAAGGAAAGGAACGGGGAAGGGGAAAAAAAAGGTTAAATAATAATAATAATAATAATAATAATAATAATAATAATGATAATAATAATAATAATAATAATAATAACAACAACAACAACAACAACACGAAAGGTTAAATTAATAATAATAATAATAATAATAATAATAATAATAATAATAATAATAATAATAATAATAATAATTTAATTTGTATACCGCCCTTCTCCCGGAGGACTCAGGGCGGTGAACAGGGCAATACACAATAAAAATAGAATACAAAAATTAAAAAGCCATTAAACATTATGCCCATAAAATTAATACATATTAAAATTAAAACTATTTATAAAAACCCAACCCCATCCCGTCAAATGGCAGAAGAGAGACGGTTAAGGCTTTAAAAACTGGGCAGCGTCCCTGAGTCTAGGGCTCCGAATGTGCCCCGTTTGGGGGGGGGGGCTTTACTGTTATTTATCTGATATATTTTTTTTGCACTGCCTTTATGACTTTATCAGTAACTCAAGGCGGCGAACATTTCCTCGTACGCCTTCCTTGTCTTTTTCTCACCTTCACAGCAACCCTGTGAGGCGGGTTGGACGGAGGGAGAATGATTGGCCCAAAGTCACCCAGCCGGCTTTCGCGCCCAAGGCAGGACTAGAACTCACAGCCACCCTGCGACTGGTCCAAAGTCACTCAGTTGGCTTTCGTGCTGAAGGCAGAACTAGAACTCACAGCCACCTGGTGGCTGGCCCAAAGTCACCCAGCCAGCTTTCATACCTCAGGGAGGACTAGAACTCATAGCCACCCTGTGACTGGTTCAAAGTCACCCAGCCGGCTTTCATGCCTAAGGCAGAACTAGAACTCACAGCCACCTGGTGATTGGCCCAAAGTCACCCAGCCAGCTTTCATACCTCAGGGAGGACTAGAACTCACAGCCGCCCTGAGATTGGTCCAAAGTCACTCAGTTGGCTTTCACGCCTAAGGAGGAACTAGAACTCATAGCCACTTGGTGATTGGTCCAGTCATCCAGCCGACATTCACGCCTAAGGCAGGACTAGAACTCACCGTCTCCTGATTTCTAGGCCAGCACCTTAACCACTACACCAACTAGTTAATTATTTCAGTTGCTGCCTATATTTATTGTGCAGTATTTTTAATTGTTTTAAATGTTTTTCTTTTATTGTAGTAATTGTTTTTATATCTTTAGCACTGTCAGCTGCCCTGAGTCATTGGTTGAGATAGGTGGCTGTAGAAAATGAATGAATGCATGTATGAATGAATGAATGAATTAGCCTAAATGACTTCCTGGAGTCAGGATTGTGGAACTTGGAAAGTCAGGCTCCGAAGCATAAAAGAATTTATCCTTTCACGGCACAAGCAGCCAACCCTAAATATACAAACTGAATGCAATAAAGTTTAAAAAAAAGCCGAGGCTGTAATTTGATTTTGTATTTTACTGCACTGCAAAACGTTGGAAATCAATGATTTTTTTTCTTCCCCCTTATCCCTCCCTGTCCCTTTCCCTATTATCTTTATTTTCATTTTTATTTCTTATATACGACAACCTCAATAAAAATGAAAACAAAAAAGACATCAGGTGAAGCTCCCCCGTGAGTTCAAGCCGAGACGCTTGGCGACGCCCTAACCCTAACCCTAACAAAATTAACGAGAAGAATAAAATAACAATCGGGAAATTAAGGCTTGCTTCACCACCGCTTGGAGCCAGAGAATTCAGCTTTGGAGCTGACTTCGGCTACGACACCCGAACTGGGATCCTCTCCCCCTTTTCCGCCTTCTCGGCGTTCTGGGAAGTCGGGGGATTTTTGACCCGGGCTTGTGTGAACGAGAAGACGAAAACGCAACCCACTCACGTGAGAACATTAGCAGGCATCATTTGCGACTCCGGAGCTGCTTCTATCAAAGACTGCCAGGTGTTGGTGGAGTTTGGGATGACAAAGCCGAACTCAAAAAACCACTCTGCAGAGATAGGAAGAAGGTGAGTGCCATTAAAAAAAACCACCCCAAATTCACCCCCTTTACGCTTGTCCGGCTAAATAACAGCCTGGAAGCTACCCCCCACTTGTCCCTCAGTCTCATATATGGGCAGGATCTGAAATGGTCTCAAGCAGTGTTTTTGAACCACGACAAGTTTAAGACGTGTGGACTTCAGCTCCCAGAATTCCCCAGCCACCTATGGTGGCTGGGAAATTCTGGGAGCTGAAGTCCACACGTCTGAAAAGTTGCTAAAGTTGGGAAACCCTTGCCAGAGAAACCAAATTCTTCCATCTTTCAGCTCCAAAGAACAATTCAGACGTGCTCTCCGCACGGGGCAGGATTTGAAGTCATCTAGACCCGTGTTTCTCAACCTCAGCAAGCTTAAGATAACCATAACACAGTTGGAAGGGATCTTGGAGGTCTTCTAGTACCGGGCCGCGGCATGCCGGCAACTGGTCCGCACAAACAAGCAAAGCCCCGTCTGTGGGCTGCAGGCAGCACACAAAACCACACACACACTCCGGTCCGTGGGAAACTCTCTCTCCACAGAACCGGTCCCTGGTGCCCAAAAGGTGTTGGGCATCTCTGCAATACAGGTTTGTATTGTACACAATACTCCTGAATTGTATTGTCTACATTTCGTATGTGTATGTGTGTATGCATGTATGTATATACGAAATGTGGAATGAATGAAAATATATATATATATATATATATATATATATATATATATATATATATATATATATATATATATATATATATATATATATATGACAAATGCTTGTTAACTATTTTTTAGATTACCTTGCTAGGTCCCAAACATGGGACAAATCTTTATTTCCTGTGTCAGCTTATCCTGAAGGCCATCGACAGGCAGTAGTCACACCGGTGACAGCTCATATTTGTGTAAATTTTAAATTGCTAACAAATTTTAAATTGCTATATGTATATCACACTTTAGTTAAACTTAATTACTTAAACTAAATTTGTATATCAGTGATTGCATGTTCTCTGTAAATTCCATACGCTAAATAATAAATAATAATAAACCTTATAGAATGACTTCTGATAGGGTGGAAAAATGTTAATTCTTTCTGCTGCCTCTCTCTCTCCTTCTCTCTCTCTCTCCCTCCCTCCTTCTCTCGCTCGCTTCCTTTCTCCTTCTCTCTCTATCCCTCCTCTCTCCTTCCTTCCCTCTCCCCCTCTCTCCTCCCTTCTCTCCCCTCTCTCCTTCCCTCTTTCCCTCCCTCTTCTCTCTCCCTTCCTCCCTTCCTCTCCCTCCCTCTCTTGCTCCCTCCCCCTGCTCCCTTCTCTCTCCCCCCTTTCCTTCCTTCTCTCTGTGCCTCCCTCCCTCCTTCTCTCTCTCCTTCTCTCTCCCTCCCTCCTTCTCTCCTTCCTTCCCTTCCCTTCCCCTTCTCTCTGTCCCCCCTCTCCTTCCCTCCCCCTCCTCCCTTCTCTCTTCCTCTCCCCTTCCTTCTCTCCCTCCCTCCCTTGCTCTCCCCCTCTTCCCTTCTCTCTCTCCCCTCCTCTCCTTCCTTCTCTCTCTCTCTCTCTCTGTGCCTCCTTCTCTCCTTCTCTCTCTCTCTCTCTCTCCCTCCCTCCCTCCCTCTCTCTCTTCACCTCCTTGGTGAACACCCAGCCCAGGTCTCCCTAGAGGAGTAAAACAGCACCTTCTAGACATTGTCCCTTGAAATAAACTTTCTGCTCCAGGCGGAATTTTTCCATCTGCTCCGTGGAGGAAAAATTGAGCTCCCGAGACACAGCTTTGCATTTCAGAATTTTCTTAGGAACTCGAGCTGAGAAAGAGAGAAAGGAGAGAGAGGGCGGGGGGGGGGGGTTTAGAAAATTAAGATGCCCAATAATAAGACAAGGCCTGCTTGCCTGCCTGCGGTGGCCCACGGGGGCTCGGATGTCAGCGTATGCCAAGAGGCGCTTCCAAAAGTTGTAAAAAGGCAGGCAGGCAGGCTGGGTAACGCAACTGCTCCTCCGCTCTCCCGTGCAAGTAAGAAAACCAGCAGGGCGTAATCTGTGCCCGTGGAGCCAGATGAAAAAGGCCAAAAAAAAAAAAAATTATGCTAGGGATGCACGGCAACCATTCCCTGCACTTTTCGAAAGCCTGCGTTTGCGGGCGGAGAAGAATCACACAGCTGGGAGACTTTCGATTCACACTTTCATTCTACGTCAGGGCTCAGAAGAGACTTTGCCCAATGGAAAGGGTTTCCCCCCCCAACAAGGGGGTTATCAGCCCTTGAAAGCAGCAGAGAGGAATCCCTCCCCTGGTTTGGAAGGCATTAATGCCGTGTAAATTAGGTATTATTCAGCAGGGTAGCAGAGCGATTTTGGATCTATATAATAACAATAATAATAATAATAATAATAATAATAATAATAATAATAATAATAATAATAATAATAATAATAATAATAATAATAATAATAAGTCTTCATTGATTAGCCCAGGGGTAAGCCACCTTGGCGCTTTTATGACTGGTGGACTTCAACTCCCAGAATTCCTCAGCCAGCATGGCTCAGCTTGGAAACCTCTCCCTTTCCCCTCAGCGTGGCTGGCTCAGGAATTCTGGGAGTTGAAGTCCACGAGTCATGAAGGGGCCTAGGCCTAGGCCAGGGGTAGGCAACCTCGGCTCTTTTATGACTGGTGGACTTCAACTCCCAGAATTCCTCAGCCAGCATGGCTCAGCTTGGAAACATCTCCCTTTCCCCTCAGCATGGCTGGTTCAGGAATTCTGGGAGTTGAAGTCCACCAGTCATAAAAGGGTCATAGTTCCCCCCCCCCATGCTGGCTCAGGAATTCTGGGAGTTCAAGTCCATGAGTCATAAAAGAGCCAAGGTTGCCTACCCCTGGATTAGCCCTTGGGCTATATCAAAGTGGATCTATATAATAAAGACTGTGGAATCTGGAACCTAACAGTGGATCTTGAAAAAAAAAGCCAATGGCCAGATTAATGGTTGGCAAGACAACTGATGATGGTGATGATGATATAGAATAGAACAGAACAGAATAGAATTACAGAATAGAATAGAATTATAGAATAGCAGAATAGAATAGAATTATAGAATAAAATAGAATAGAATAGAATTACAGAATAGAATAGAATTACAGAATAGAACAGAATTATAGAATAGCAGAATAGAATAGAATTATAGAATAAAATAGAATAGAATTACAGAATAGAATAGAATTACAGAATAGAACAGAATAGAATAGAATTATAGAATAGCAGAATAGAATTATAGCATAAAATAGAATAGAATTACAGAATAGAATAGAATTACAGTATAGAATAGACTTACAGAATAGAATAGAATTAAAGAATAGAATTATAGAATAGAATTACAGAATAGAATTAAAGAATAGAATAGAAGAATAGAATAGAATTAAAGAATAGAACAGAGTAGAATAGAATAGAATTAAAGAATAGAATTAAAGAATAGAAGAATAGAATAGAATTAAAGAATAGAACAGAGTAGAATAGAATAGAATCTTTGTCATTGTGTAACTCACAACGAAATTAAGTGCTGTCCACAGTGCTACACACAAGTAAAAACCACAAGTAAGAACATACATTATATACATACATCCTTCACATTCTATTCAGACTCAGGGGTGCCCAGAAACAAACCAGGGTTCCACCAAGTCTTGCTCATAGCGATGAAAATTTTGGACTCGGTTGGGGTCGAAAGTTGAAGGCTACCTGTATTTCTACCTGTTAGCTGAGCTCACACCGGAAGTCTTCTCTGCACAACGAGCTTTTTAGTTGCAAAGCCCGTCCGAAGACTTTGCAGAGCAATTTCAGGCTGCCGGCTAATTAACCCATCGAGTAAATAAATCACGAGCCTTTCAAACCAGGAGTCTCCAACCTGGGCAACTCTTCGGACTTGTGGGCTTCAACTCCCAGAGTTCCTGAGCCAACCGTGCTGCTTGGAGAATTCCAGGAGTTGGGAGTCGACAGGCCTTAAAAAAGGGGGGGAATTCTGGGAGTCAGGAGTCCGCGCATCTTAAAGCTGGCTGGGGGGACTCTGGGAGCTTGAAGTCCACATTTCTTCGAATGATGGGAGACACCCTGGCCCAGAAAATCCCCCAAACAGCCAACGCTTTACCTTCGTGCTCCACTCCGGGGACCGAGAGATCTTCGGTGCCTTGCCAGAGGATTTTCCCGGTCTCTGCATCCCGGAGATTCATCCAATTTCTGTTTGTATGACAGTTGAGGAAGATAAATATAAAAGGGAAAAACACATGTCTGAACTGTGACCTTACTGTCACATTCTCCCAGGGCAGGGGGGTCTTCAAACCTGGCCCTTTTGTGACTTCTGGACTTCAAGTCCCAGGATTCCTCAGCCAGGCACGCGTGACTGCTATCATGTCTCCCCTCGTCCTTCTCTTTGTTAAACCAGTAACTGTGAGAGGGATCTTGGAGTCTTAGTAGACAATCTCTTCAATATGAGCCAGCAGTGTGTTGCAGCTGCCAAAAAAGCCAACACAGTGCTAGGCTGCATTAACAGAGGGATAGTATCAAGATCAAGTGAAGTACTAATACCACTTTACAATGCTTTGGAAAGGCCACACCTGGAATACTGCATCCAGTTTTGGTCACCACGATGTAAAAAGATATCGAGACTCTAGAAAGGGTACAGAGAAGAGCAACAAAGATGATTGGGGGACTGGAGGCTAAAACATATAGGGAACGGTTGCTGGAATTGGGTATGTGTAGTTTAACGAAGGGTGAGGGGTGACATGATAGCAGTCTTCCAATATCTCAGGGGCTGCCCCAAAGAAGAGGGAGTCAAGCTATTCTCCAAAGCCCCTGAAGGCAGGACAAGAAGCAACGGATGGAAACTAGTCAAGGAGAGAAGCAACCTAGAACTAAGAAGAAACTTCCTGACAGTGAGAACAATTAATCAGTGGAACAATGCTGGTAAATGCTCCAACACTGGAGGTTTTTAAGAAGAGACTGGACAGCCATTTGCCTGAAATGGTATAAGGTTTCCTGCATGAGCAGGGGGTTGGACTAGATGACCTCCAAGGTCCCTTCCAACTTATTATTATTATTATTATTATTATTATTATTATTATTATTATTATTATTATTATTATTATTATTATTATTATTATTATTATAAACCAGACATAACCAATTCCAGCAACCGTTCCTTATATGTTTTAGCCTCCAGTCCCCTGATCCTCTTTGTTGCTCTTCTCTGTACTCTTTCTAGAGTCTCAACATCTTTTTTACATCGTGGTAACCAAAACTGGATGCAGGATTCCAAGTGTGGCCTTACCAAGGGATTGTAAAGTGGTATTAGCATGTCACGTGACCTTGATTCTCTCCCTCTGTTAATGCAGCCCAGCACTGTGTTGGCTTTTTTGGCAGCTGTAGCACACGGCTGGCTCCTATTTAAGTGATTGTCCACTAGGACTCCAAGATCCCTCTCAGAGAATCGCGCAGCGTGTGTCCGAATGTAGTCAGAGGTGCCAACACAAATCAGTTTCATATAAATAAGTATATTTACAGTAAATAAGATAGCCAAACCGGAGCGGAAAGGAAGGGAATTCCCCCTTTACTCTCACACAGCCAGTCTAAGTTATGATTCTTTCACACGATGCCCGGCTCTCTTTAACCAATTAGCAACAACTGTGTGTTTTTACTCATTGTCCGACCCTTCACTGCTCCAGCTATTAAAATTTAAATATCTGAACAAAATTACTTCCTGTAATAACCTTTTTACCTGTGGCAGAATCAAATCAGCAAAAATATTTTTAGAGAACGTTCTGCATCCTGCAATCTGTTAAAATGACAGTGGCACTCCATCCATTCCCAACTCAGAATTAAATAGCAACGGACCCGCATCTCTCCAACTGGGAGTGTCGGACCCCAAACCTGACGTAAAATAAGGACCCAGGTGTGGTTGTATGGCAGTTGGATGTGCTTGCCAGAGAAAGGAAGAAGGAAGCTTGGAAGATGGAGGCTAGCAGAATAAGAGAGTTGGAAGGGATCCTGGAGGTGGTCTAGACCCTATGCAATTTCAGTCAAATGGCTGTCCAGTCTCTTCTTAAAAACCTCCAGTGACGGAGCACCCACAGCTTCTGGAGGGAAGCTGTTCCACTGGTTGATTGTTCTCACTGTCGGGAAATTTCTCCAAAGTTCTAGGAGAACTCCTAGGTTAGGTTAGGTTAGGATAGGATAGGATAGGGTAGGATAGAACAGAACAGAATAGTTTAAGTTTATTGAATTTATATACCGCCCTTTCCCCGTAGGACTCAGGGCGGTTTACAAGGTATTTAAAAACGTCAATACAATACAAAAGTTAAAAACAATTAAAAACAATTAAATTTGATCCCTGAAAAATATAAAACCCCCAATTAAAAACTCTCAGCCTGGGCTGGAAAGCTCAAAGAGCCAAGTCTTCAGGTCCCGGCGGAATGAACGAAGGTCAGGGGCAGTCCTGAGCTCTACGGGCAGCTGGTTCCAAAGGGCAGGTGTACCCACAGAGAAGGCCCTCCCCCTGGGTGTTATCCGCCGGCAATCTTATACCGGCGGTACCCTGAGAAGGCCCTCCCTGTGGGAGCGCACAGGACGAAGGGAATTTGATGCCGGCAGCAGGTGTTCCCTTAGATAATCCGGACCCAAGCCATTTAGGGCTTTATAGGTCATCACCAGCACCTTGAATCTCACCCGGAGGGCAACCGGAAGCCAATGCAGCTCGCGGAGTAGAGGTGTTACACGGGAGTATCGGGAAACCCCCATCACAACTTGCGCGGCCGCATTCTGCACCAGCTGGAGCCTCCGAATGGTCCTCAAGGGCAGCCCCATGTAGAGAGCGTTGCAGTAGTCTAACCGGGAGGTCACGAGAGCATGGGTGACTGTGCGTAGGGCATCTCGGTCCAGATAGGGTCGCAACTGGCGCACCAGGTGAACCTGGGCAAAAGCCCCTCTGGTCACGGCTCCTATGTGATCTTCAAAATAGAATATAGGAAAGGAATAGAATAGGCCTTACATTTAGGCAGGAAAAATCAAAAGGCACAAATACAGACTGGGCCAGACCTGACTCAAAAACAGCGACTGTTAGATGGACCTAGTGGAGTCCTAGTGGACGATCACTTAACTATGGGCCAGCCCTGTGCAGCAGCAGCCAAAAAAGCTGATACAATCCTGGGTTGTATAAACAGAGGCATAGAATCAAGATCACGCGAAGTATTATTACCGCTTTATAAAACCCTAGTGAGACCACACCTGGAATACTGCAGCCAGTTTGGGTCACCTTATCATAAAAAAGATGTTGAGAGTTTGGAAAAAAATTCAGAGAAGAGCAACTAAGACGATCCAAGGCCTGGAGACCAAAACGTATGAAGAACAGCTGCGGGACTTGGGTTTGGCTAGTCTAAAGAAAAAGAAGAAAGAGGGGAGACGTGATAGCAGTTATTCCGGTATTTTAAGGGGCTGCCACAAAGAAGAGGGGGTCAGGTTATTCTCCAAAGCACCAGAGAGGGGAGGACGAGAAGCAACGGATGGAAACTGACCAAAGAGAGAAACAACCTGGAATTAAGTCCTGACAATGAGGACAATCAACCGGTGGAACAGCTTGCCACCAGAAATCGCGGGTGCTCCCATCACTGGAGATTTTTAAGAAGAGACTGGGCAGTCACTTGTCTGAGATGGTGTAGATTTTCCCGCTTGAGGGGTGGACTAGAAGACCTCCAAGGTCCCTTCCAGCTCTATTCTATTCTAATAACAGAAATTTCAGCTGTGGCTGTTTTAAGTCGAGAATTACCTGCACCGAGCTATGCTTCAAGCTATGGGGTGGGGTGGGGGAAAGAAAAAAAGAAGGAAACATTTTGTTAGCCTTCTCTGGGCTAATGCCACTCAGATGTGCTGGAGCGAAGCTCCTGAAACATACAGTATGGAAGTTGAACGTGTTGGGAGGGTATCCAGCGGATGGGTAGATGCCGGCCCGTGAAGCATTAAAAGACAAAAGGAACTTGAGTGGTCGGGAGAGGCAACAATGGCTGCAAGCATTGGATTTCAGGAGGGATTCCAAACCCATTAATTCTGTTTTAATTGCTCATTTCCTTCCATTCTCCGTTGGGAACAAAAAAATAAATAAATAGGAGGGTACGTGGGATCCAGATGTAAAAACTTCCAAAGCGGCTAAGTTTCTCATCTGCATGGAGGAGAGAGGGACGCGTGCAGCAGGCAGAACGTTTTGTTCAAAGCGGGCTGCGGACTGCACTTTTTAAATTTTTTTGCATCGTGCTTTCGTTTTTTTTTTATCAACAATATAACTCCGGGCGGGGAATTAGTCTGCGTCGTCAGCCTTCCTTTTTAGCTCGCCCGAATGGGGAGACAGCTGAGATAGGCAAACATCACAGGCAGGTACCTTATGAGGTGGTCCGGTGATTCCCAAAATTTTGAACCTGTTTTCCCAAACGCAGAGACACCAGGGTGGGAAAGGCTATAGCAGGGGTCTTCAAACGTGGCCCTTTTATGACTGGTGGACTTCGACTCCCAGAATTCCTCCGCCAGCGTGCCTGGCTGAGGAATTCTGGGAGTTGAAGTCCACAAGCAGGGGTCTTCAAACGTGGCCCTTTTATGACTAGTGGACCTCGACTCCCAGATTGCCTCAGCCAGCGTGCCTGGCTGAGGAATTCTTTGAGTTGAAGTCCACAAGCAGGGGTCTTCAAACGTGGCCCTTTTATGACTGGTGGACTTCGACTCCCAGATTGCCTCAGCCAGCGTGCCTGGCTGAGGAAATCTGGAAGTCGAAGTCCACAAGCAGGGGTCTTCAAATGTGGCCCTTTTATGACTGGTGGACTTCGACTCCCAGAATTCCTCCGCCAGCGTGCCTGGCTGAGGAATTCTGGGAGTTGAAGTCCACAAGCAGGAGTCTTCAAACATGCCCCTTTTATGACTGGTGGACTTCGACTCCCAGATTTCCTCAGCCAGTTTGCCTGGCTGAGGAATTCAGCATGCCTGGCTGAGGAATTCTGTGAGTTGAAGTCCACAAGCAGGGGGTCTTCAAACGTTGCCCTTTTATGACTGGTGGACTTCGACTCCCAGAATTCCTCAGCCAGCGTGAGGGGGCTCGCAAGGAACCGTCTCTTTTATAATTCCTGCCCATTACAAAAAGGAGCTTTCCCTGGAATAAGGGAAGGGGGTAGGGTTAGTTTTGAAAGATGCAATAACCACCACTTCCAAAGCACCTTTGGGTCATCGTTTCCTGCATCCAGACATTGCTGTTTTCCAGTCAGCCTCCCATCCAGGGACCTCAAGAGCCAATCACTTCAAGGTAATCTAATCGAGGAAACGAATCCAGGAGAGAAGCAACCTGGAATTAAGGAGAAACTTCCCGACAGTGAGGACAATTAACCAGTGGAACTACCTGCCTCCAGAAATCGTGGGCGCTCCGTCACAGGAGGCTTTTAAGAAGAGACTGGACAGCCCCTTGTCTGAAATGGTATAAGGTCTCCTGCCTGAGCAGGGGGTTGGACTAGATGACCTCCAAGGTCCCTTCCAGCTTCTGTTCTGATTGATTCCTTTCTCAGCCAACCCAATGCAGAAAAATACCACAAACGTACTGGCAGAGCTACAAAAATGGGGGTGGGGGTGGAAAGAGATGTTTGTAAGAGTCCAGAGAACTGGATTTCTCTCATCCTGTGAGTTACATATGAAAAGATGATGCAAAATTATGCATTGGGTTGACGGACGATGAGCTTTCCTATCCTCCAATCCTTTCCTTTCTCAATTCTCTAAGTCAGTATTGACTTGTGAAATTTGACCTTTCCAGAGTAGAAATGATCCGTTGGAGATTATGAAGACATATTTTTATTTTGTTCTATTCTATTTATCTATCCTGCTTTTATTAGAAGATGTCCAAGGTCCTTTCCAGCTTCTGTTCTACTCTACTCTATTCTATTCTATTCTATTCTAATTCTATTCTATTCTATTCTATTCTATTCTATTCTATTCTATTCTATTCTATTCTATTCTATTCTATTCTACTCTATTCTATTCTATTCTATTCTATTCTATTCCCATAATTTTCTATTCTATTCTATTCTATTCTATTCTATTCTATTCTATTCTATTCTATTCTATTCTATTCTATTCTATTCTATTCTATTCTATTCTGTAATTCTATTCTATTATTCTGTTCTGTAATTGTATTCTATTCTAATTCTATTCTATTCTATTCTATTCTATTCTATTCTATTCTATTATTCTGTTCTGTAATTGTATTCTATTCTAATTCTATTCTATTCTATTCTATTCTATTCTGTAATTCTATTCTATTATTCTGTTCTGTAATTGTATTCTATTCTAATTCTATTCTATTCTATTCTATTCTATTCTATTCTATTCTGTAATTCTATTCTATTATTCTGTTCTGTAATTGTATTCTATTCTAATTCTATTCTATTCTATTCTATTCTATTCTGTAATTCTATTCTATTATTCTGTTCTGTAATTGTATTCTATTCTAATTCTATTCTATTCTATTCTATTCTATTCTGTAATTCTATTCTATTATTCTGTTCTGTAATTGTATTCTATTCTAATTCTATTCTATTCTATTCTATTCTATTCTATTCTATTCTGTAATTCTATTCTATTATTCTGTTCTGTAATTGTATTCTATTCTAATTCTATTCTATTCTATTCTATTCTATTCTGTAATTCTATTCTATTATTCTGTTCTGTAATTGTATTCTATTCTAATTCTATTCTATTCTATTCTATTCTATTCTATTCTATTCTGTAATTCTATTCTATTATTCTGTTCTGTAATTGTATTCTATTCTAATTCTATTCTATTCTATATTCTATTCTGTTATTCTATTCTATATTCTATTCTATTCTATTCTATAATTCTATTCTATTAATAAGTTGGAAGGGACCTTGGAGGTCATCTAGTCCAACCCCCTGCTCAGGCAGGAAACCCTATACCATTTCAGACAAATGGCTGTCCAGTCTCTTCTTAAAAACTTTCAGTGTTGGAGCATTCACCGCTTCTGGAGGCAGGTTGTTCCACTGGTTAATTGTTCTAACTGTCAGGAAGTTTCTCCTTAGTTCCAGGTTGCTTCTCTCCTTGATCGGTTTCCATCCGTTGCTTCTTGTCCTGCCTTCAGGGGCTTTGGAGAATAGCTTGACTCCCTCTTCTTTGGGGTAGCCCCTGAGATACTGGAAGACTGCTATCCTTCTCTTCGGTAAACCAGACATAACCAATTCCAGCAGCCGTTCCTTATATGTCTTGGCTTTTTTGGCAGCTGCAGCACACGGCTGGCTCATATCTAAGTGACTGTCCACTAGGACTCCGAGATCCCTCTCACAGTTACTACTATTGAGCAAGGTACCCCCTGTACTATACCTGTGCATTTGGTTTTTCTTGCCTAAATGTAGAACCTTACTTTTTCACCATTGAATTTCATTTTGTTAGATAGCGCCCAGTGTTCGAGTCTGTCCAGATCCTCCTGTATTTTAAGCCTATCTTCTGGAGTATTGGCTCTTCCTGCCAGCTTGGTGTCGTCTGCAAATTTCATGAGTTCCCCATCTATCCCCTCATCCAAATCATTAATGAAGATGTTGAAGAGCACCGGGCCCAGAACGGAGCCCTTGGACGCCCCACTACACACTTCCTTCCATGTAGATGCGGTTCCATTGAGGACCACACGCTGAGTACGGCCCGTCAGCCAGCTACGAATCCATCTGGTGGTGATTCTGTCTAACCCACATTTTTCTATCTTATCAAGTAGTAGGTTGCGGTCTACTTTATCAAATGCCTTAGTGAAGTCCAAGTAAATTATATCCACAGCATTCCTCTGGTCCACTAATTTTGTCACTTGGTCAAAGAATGCAATAAGATTTGTCTGGCACGATCTGTTTTTGACAAACCCATGTTGACTTTTAGTGATGACTTTGTTTGCATCAAGGTGTTCGCTGATTTGTTGTTTGATTATCTTTTCCAGAATCTTCCCAGGTATTGAGGTCAGGCTGATAGGTCTTTAGTTTCCTGGATCTATTTTTTTTCCCTTTTTTCCAGACCTCTGCTAGTTCCCAAAGTGCTCCAGGATCTTTGAAAAATATAGTTCAGTGGTTCTGAGATCACGTCTGCCAGTTCCTTGAGAACCTTGGGGTGTAATCCATCTGGTCCTGGTGATTTGAACTCGTCTAGGCTGGACAGGTGCTCACTTACCATTTTCTTGCCTATCTTTACTTGCGTTTCTATTCTGTTTTTATGGCACTATTTTTGATAGGTTGGTCTGTTTTCTTTGTGTAAAGACAGATGGAAAAAATGAGTTAAATAGTTCTGCTTTCAACTTTGGTCACAAGGCTTAGTTCATTTTGAGCCTTAGCTTTTCTCATTTCGTCTTTGCAGGCTCAGGCTATTTGCCGATATTCTGACTTAGTTATGTGCCGCTCTTTCCACTTCTTATACTTGTCCTTTTTATCTTTCAATTTATCAGAGAGTTCTTTATGCAGCCATGCTGGTTTCTTTTGAGAGCTGTTATTTTTCTTCTTTGTTGGTATTGTGCTAGACTGGGCTTTTATTATCTCACTTTTCAAAGTTTCCCAAGCTTCTTGAGTTGTTTTCCCCTTGAGGATTCTCATCCATGGAATTCTTCCCAAGGTCTCTCTAAGTTTATTGAAATTAGCTCTTTTAAAGTCCAAGACTCTAGTTTGGCTGTGTTCTATTGCTTGTGCTTCCAGAATGTTGAATTCCAATATTACATGATCACTTCCCCCCAAGGTTCCTGTGGCTTCAATACCTTCTATCATTTCATCTCTGTTTGTGAGGATTAGGTCCAATATGGCTAATCCCCTAGTTCCCTTCTCTACTTTTTGGGAGAGAAAGTTGTCTGCTAGGTTTGTCAGGAATCTGTTTGATCTTCCACTTGGTGCAGAGTTTGTCTCCCAGTTGATATCAGGGTAATTAAAGTCCCCCATCACTATTGTGATGTGCTTCTTACATACCTTAGTTAGCTAACTAGCAAAAAGTTCACCTATTTCCTCTGCTTGGTTGGGCGGCCTATAGTATACACCTATGGCAATGTCATTTTTTATATTGACCCAAATGCATTCAAGTTTACAGTTTTTGTCTATTCTATTCTATTCTATTCTATTCTGTTCTGTTCTGTTCTGTTCTGTTCTGTTCTGTTCTATTCTATTCTATTCTATATTCTATTAACTTTAAAAAAAATAACCCTGTGAGGTAGGCTGCGCTGAGAAAGAGTGGTTGGCCCAAAATCACCCATCTGGCTTTCACACCTAAGGCGGAACTAGAACTCACTGTTTCTGGGTGATTGGCCTATCACCCAATTAGCTTTCATGCTTAAGACAGGACTATAACTCACAGTCTCCTGGTCATTGGCCCAAAGTCACCCAGTTGGCTTTCGTGCCTTAAGGCAAGAACTAGAACTCACAGACTCCTGGCTTCTAGATTTGTGCCTTAGACCAAACTGGATCTCTATCAAGTGAACAGCCTCCATGACAATCCCTTTCTTGGTTGGTTGCTTTCATTTTGCGTCTTCAACCAGCATCTTCCTACTCATGGTCCTCCAGGTTCCCAGCAACCCTCGAGTTTAGTGGCATAAACAGCAATCTACTCTGTCTCTCTTCCCACTTTTCTGAGCTCCTCAGCCTTGCCTCTCTACGACGTCAGCCTTTTTTCCAAGGCTGCAGCCGAGACATTTCACAACTCCTGGCACGGAAGTGAGAATCCGAGGCAGAACTGGGAAACCCACACAATTACCTCTAGGAGGCGGCAACAACTGAAGTCAACTTTAATCAGCAGACGGCAAAAAAGGCCGCAGCTCTTTAAGGACACGCTTGGGGTCTGCCGTATGGGACCACGTGCAGAGAAATCAAAGCATCCTTATAGCCTAGGGGTGGGGAACCATGCTGGCTCGGGAATTCTGGGAGTTGAAGTCCACTAGTCGTGAAAGGGCCAGGTTTGAAGACCCCTGTTATAATAATAGTTAGTTCTCTCTACTAACAATATTCCAGTATTTGAGGGGCTGCCACAAGGAAGAGAGGGGGGGGTCAACGTCCTACGGGAAAGGGCGGTATATAAATTCAATAAAATTCAAAATTCAAATTCAAATCCTTTGCAACCTCCTGTGTTTCCTGAGCGATCCACTAGACAGGTGCTCTGCTTCTAGGCACGGGCCGAAGTCGACCTGCAGCCGAAGACCGCACAGCCTGAAGTGGGTTCTCCAAAGTCCTTAAAAACAAAGGCGGTTTGCTGCTGCTTTTTTATTTTTTACAGAGTTTCCCGCTGCAACTGGGCTCTCTTTGGGCCCGGGATTCAGATCACATCTGCTCTACAGACCCGCGGGGAAATCCGCCAGGATCCCCGGAGAGGGCGAAGCACCAACCCACCCGTCCTCCTTTGGTTTCCATTACACAGATGAAAAACACCACCTCATTTCTCTCTCCACACACCCCCCCCCAATGTCAAATACATACTTTTCCTCTCCAGAACATCAACAAAAGAGATCAAACACACACACACACACATAGCCTGGCATTCTCAGAAGACCTGGGAGCAGCAGCAAAGAGAGTATGCCGGATTCACCAGGGACGGTGGCGGGCACGCCAATGACGGTGGCCCACGGCTACCATGGTGATGCTGCCAAAGGATCCTTTGTACCCTGTTACAAATTAAGAAGGAGGAAGCAAGAGGCTGAATCGTGAGAGGTAGGGAAGGGCCCCCTCTCTCAAGGCTTGAATAATAGTAACAGCAACAAGAACAACAACCACAGCAAGAAATATCATTTGCCTGCAAGCAAGAACTGTCAAGTCAAACTTGAGAAGACAGCAACAGACAGTCAGTGCCGCCTATGCAAAGAAGCTGAAGAGACAGTGGACCACCTGGTGAGCTGCTGCAAGAAGATCGCACAGACTGACTACAAGCAGCGGCACGACAAAGTAGCCACAATGGCGCATTGGAAGATCTGCAAGAAGTATCGTTTGCCTGCAAGCAAGAACTGGTGGGATCATAAAATAGAGAAAGTCACAGAAAATGATCGAGTTAAACTGCTCTGGGACTTCAGAATTGAAACAGACAAGCACCTGCAACATAACACCCCGGACTTAACAATTGTCGAGAAGAAAGACAAAAAAGTCTGGATCGTGGACGTGGCAGTGCCTGGAGACAGCAGACGAGACGAGAAAGAAATGGAGAAGATCACAAAATACAAAGACCCACAAACAGGAACAGAACGACTGTGGCAAAGGCAAGCAAGGGTGGTACCAATAGTAAGAGGCGCCTCGGGTGCAATCCCAAAACAACTGGAGCACCACTTGAACACCATCATCGGCATTGACAAATTCACCATTAGTCAATTGCAAAAGGTGGCCTTACTAGGAACTGCTTCCATCCTGTGACGAGATCTGTAATACCGTCCAACATCCACATCTGCCTATCCCAGGTCCTTGGGAAGGACTCGATGGGTAGACAAAAATGCCAAATCCAGTCTGAACATCTGGCTGACTGTGCCATGATCAACAACAACAACAACAACAACAACAATAATAATAATGATGATGATGATGATGATGGAGGGTACCTTGAAGGTCATCTAGTCCTACCCCCTGCTCAGGCAGGAAACCCTATACCATTTCAGACAAAGGGGCCGTCCAGTCTCTTCTTCGAAACTTCCAGTGACGGCTGGAATCAGAAGACAGGTGGTCCTCGATTTACAACAGTTTCGTTTAGTGACTGTTCACACCACGGCCCAGAAAAAAGTGACTTAGGACCATTTTTTCCACACTTACGAATGTTGCAGCATCCCCCGCGGTCACGGAATCAAAATTCAGACACCTGGCAACTGACTCATGTTTATGACGGTCGCAGCATCCCCCGGGAATCGTGTGATTTCCCCTTTTGCGACCTTCTGACGGGCAAAGTCCACGGCGGAAGCCGGATTCACTTAATGACCACCCGACTAGCTTACCGACTGCAGGGACCCGCTTAAAAATGTTGGCGAGGAAGGTCGCAAAATGGGGCAGAACTCACTTGACAAACGTCCCGCTTAATGACAGAAATGTGGGGTTCGACTGTGGTCACAAGGCGAGGACTACCTGTGCCGAGCTACCGGTCAACAGCCACGTTACTCACTTAACAACGGAAGGGATTCGGTGAGCAGGTGTGGCGGGAAAGGTGGCAAAATGGGGCAAAAAAACTCACCGAACTTGTTGTGTCAGTTAGCCAGGGAAATCTGGGGCTCCATTGCGGCCGTAAGTCGAGGACTCCCTGTACACAAAGGCGGAGCCCTCTTCCACCCTAAGATAAGATGAGCATCTTCAATCAATTCTCCACAAAATTCTGGATTTGAATCAGGCAGGAGGGTGAAGTTAGGGCTTGTGTGTTTCAGAGTTAACCTTGAATGATTTCGCAGTGGACTCCTAAATGAACTTTAGAACAGAATAGAGCTGAGGGGGACCTGGGAGGTCTTCTAGTCCAGCCCCCTACTCGGGCAGGAGAACCTATATATCGTCTAAGACACGTGACTTAAAAACCTCCAGTGTTGAAGCACCCACAACTTCTGGAGGCAAGCTAGGTAATCAGAATAGAGCTTGGTGGTCTTCTAGTCCAGCCCCCTGCTCAAGCAGATAGTTGGTTGTCTAGCCTCTTCTTAAAAACCTCCAGTGATGGAGCGCCCACGATTTCCGGTGGCAAGCTGTTCCACTGCTTGATTCTCCTCACTGTCAGGAAGTTTCTCCTTAATTCCAGGTTGCTTCTCTCCATGATCAGCTTCCATCCATTGTTTCTCATCCTTCCCTCCGGTGCTTTGGTGAATAAAGTGACCCCCCCCTCTTCTTGGTGGCAGCCCCTCAAATACTGGAACGCTGCTATCATGTCTCCCCTTTCTTCTTTGGTTTAGACTAGCCAAAGCCACGTTCTGCAGCCGTTCTACGTACGTTTTGGTCTTCAGGCCTTGGATCATCTTAGTTGCTCTTCCTCTTGCATTTTTTCCAGACTCTCAACATCTTTTTTTTGTGATGTGGTGACCAAAATTGGCTGCAGTATTCCAGGTGTGGCCTCACCAGGGTTTTGTAAAGCGGTACTAATACTTTAAAGGGACGCGGTGGCTCAGTGGGTTAGGACGCTGAGCTTGTCGATCAGAAGGTCGGCAGTTTGGCGGGTCGAATCTCGAGTGCCGCGTAACAGAGTAAGCGCCTGTTACTCGTCCCAGCTTCTGCCAACCTAGCAGTTCGAAAGCACGTAAAAATGCAAGTAGAAAAATAGGGACCACTCCGGTGGGAAGGTAACAGCGTTCCGTGCGCCTTTGTCGTCTAGTCATGCCGGCCACATGACCACGGAGACGTCCTCGGACAAACGCTGGCTCTTCGGCTATGAAACGGAGATGAGCACTGGCCCCTAGAGTCGGAAACGACTAGCACGCATGTGCGGGGGAACCTTTACCTTTACCTTTACTAATACTTTTGCGTGATGTTGATTCTGTGCCTCCGTTCATGCCACCCAGCATTGTATTAGCTTTTTTTGGTCTGGAGCATTTATGAATTAACTGGCCAAACATGTTCCAACTCTGCCTTACAGATTCCTAAAGAGGGCAGGCAGCCTATTGTAGAATCTGCAGGAAAGGGAATTGCAAGAAAACTTAAGAATGTAAAAAAAAAAAATCTTTTGCTCCTCCATTCCCCCCCCTTTTTTTTTTTTTACATTTTGCCTTTTCCCAGAGAAGCACAGTTAAATAACCCAGGGTTTCTCAACCTTGGGGACTTTTAAAAATGGTGGACTTCCAACTCACAGCCATGCTGGCCGAGGAATTCTGGGAATTGAAGTCCACCTATCTTAAAGTCCCCAAGTTTGAGAAACGCCGACATAACCGTCGGCTTGTTCTAAAGGGCTATGCCCGACAAAGGCCTTTAGATGTCAGCTGTGGATCAAAAGATGGAGATATGATCACAGGAGGTCCGAGTGGAATTACGGCATCCAGTTTTGGTCACCACGATGTAAAAAAGATGTTGACACTCTAGAAAGAGGGCAGAGAAGAGCAACAAAGAGGATCAGGGGACTGGAGGCTAAAACATACAAAAAAACGGTTGCTGGAATTGGGATGTCTAGTTTAATGAAGAGAAGGACGAGCGGGGACATGATAGCCGCGTTCCAGTATCTCAGGGGCTGCCCCAAAGCAGAAGGAGTCAAGCTATTCTCCAAAGTGCCCGAAGGCAGGACAAGAAGCAGCGGAGGAAAACCAATCAAGGAGAGAAGCAACCTGGAATTAAGGAGAAATTTCCTGACAGTTAGAACAATCAACCAGTGGAACAATCTGCCTCCAGAAGCGGTGGATGCTCCAACACTGGAGGTTTTTAAGAAGAGACTGGACTGCCATTTGCCTGAAATGGGTGTTGGGCAATGATGGCGAACCTTTTAGAGACCGAGTGCCCAAACTGCGACCCAAAACCCACTTATGTATCGGTGGGAGCCAGGTGGGCGTGGCCCATTGGGTGGGCCTGGCTGCGGTGGTGACCGCAGACTGGGTGGGACTAAAAAGTTCAAAGAATCAATTCCAACTTTGCGAGATCTTTTTTTTCCCCCGCGAGTTGTTGAAATTGATCGATCGATTGAACTTTTTTTTTTTTTTTTGCACACGGCGGCGGAGGCCTAAAGCGAAAAAGTTTTATAAAAGCCAGCTGAAGGCCTAGGACTGGGGCTCTGTGTGCCACCTGTGGCACACGTGCCGTACGTTCGGCACCACGGGTGTAGGGTTTCCTGCCTGAGCAGGGGGTTGGACTAGATGACCTCCAAGGTCCCTTCCAACTTTATTATCATTATTATTATTATTATTATTATTATTATTATTATTATTAATTCTCTGCTTCTACTCATTTGTGACAACTAAGAAGAGCAGGGGTGGCGTTGCAAAGGAGAACGGCTATAAAGCTCACTGGAATACATCACCCACAACATCTGGCTAACCACTGTTCCAGAAAGGAAGCTCAACTTTACAGATGTTAAGTCCTCCTTTCCCATGGGACCTTCCATATGCTTTCCCCGAACCGATGCAGAGGTCTAAAAACACGCCAGTCTCTTCTCGGGCGCGCACACCAGAAAAACGACAGCGACTTTTTCCGAGGCCAGAACCAGGTGGCTTCTTAAAACTTTTCTTACGTTCTCTTTCCTCTAATCCCACTTTAACAGCAACGAGTTGGGTGTGTGTGTTAGGGTTTGTTCCTCAAAACGTGGCCACTTTAAGACTGGTGGACTTCAACTCCCAGAATTCCCCAGCCAGCCATGGCTGGCTGGGGAATTCTGGGAGTTGAAGTCCACCAGTCTTAAAGTGGCCACGTTTTGAGGACCCCCTGAGTTAGGGAAAGCTCTGCCGCAGGGCAGCCCGCTGCAAACTTCCAACCGTGCAAAACGGAAGCCTTGTAAAGCCTCAAATTTACGACGGGTGCTGACTGTGCCATTAGTCGAGGACCGAGTGACTTTTACTCCTCAGCAATGAGAGAAATAAGCAACGTGATGAAATGAGAGGGGGGGGGAAAGAAAGCAGCTGGAAGATCTTTGTACCTAAGGAAAAGGAAGACTGGTTGGGGAGCTGGCAAAGAGACAACAACAACAACAACAAAAAATCAAGAATTTCTGTAAAAGAAGTGGCTAGTCCTCAACGTATAACCATTTGTTTAATGGCCGTCCGAAGTTACAACCACACTGAAAAAAACAGTGGCTTACGACCATTTTTCACGCTTGCAGCCACTGCAGCGTCCCCCCATGGTCACGTGATCCAAATTCGGACGCTTGGCAACGGACTCAGATTTACGACGGTCGCCGTGCCCTTTGGGGTCGCGCGATCCCCCTTTGGCGACCTTCTGACAAGCAAACTCAAAGGGGGGAGAGAGAAAGCGGAGCCAGATTCACGGAACCACCGAGATTCTAATAACTTCACAGCTGCAGCGATTCGCTGAATGGTTTTGGCGAGGAAGGTCACGAAATGGGGCCAAACTCACTTTAACGGCCGCCTCGCTTAAGCCGCAGAAATTCTGGGCTCCGTTGTGGCCTTTGAGCCGAGGAGGACTCCCTGCGCCCTTCGTTGTGGGCTGGTTGCAGAGCGTTGCAGCGTGAACCGAATGCGTAAATAAAACCTTTTGTAAAGTTGTCTTGATTTCTCGGAATGCCCGCTGAGGTGTCCCTCCGGTTCTGCAAGCCGATCTATCTTCATAGTCCATTCTGTTGACCAGGAAGCCAAATTCTAAACTCTATACACACACAACACACAAACACACACACACAGAGCTATAAAATCCATCAGTGCTAACCCTGGGGTATCTCTCCTGTTCTTAAACTTGACCGGGACTTGGGCTAATGCCTCCTTAAGTAACACCAGCTGCCTGCAATTAGTGCAGGTTCGCATCCCACCAGGCTCAAGGTTGACTCAGCCTTCCATCCTTCCGAGGTAGGTAAAATGAGGACCCAGATTGTTGGGGGCAATTAAGCTGACTTTGTAATAATGCCGCTTGGGGGGGTGTGTGAAAGCCCTAATAAGCAGGCATATACATAGAATGAAGGCTACTGCTAAGCTTGTAAGCCGCCCTGAGTCTTTGGAGAAGGGCGAGATATAAATGGAATTTTTTTTTAAAAAAAATCCTGTGTGGCCTTAAATCTCTTTTGCAGAAGAGTCCCGAGTGAGCAACTGCAGGTTCGCCCTTGAGAAGAGAAACGGGCAGCTTAATCCAGTTTGGGCCAGTGTTTTGGGAAATGGGCTTCCTCCGATGTATCGCCAAGCAGAAAGCTGGCAGGAACCGTCTGAAGCATTGAGCCAGGCAAATCAAGGTAGACTTGGGTCAGATTCAAGATGCAGATTTCCTTGTAGAATAAGAATAATCATAATAACAACGATAAAGTTGGAAGGGACCTTGGAGGTCATCTAGTCCAACCCCCTGCTCAGGCAGGAAACCCTACACCATTTCAGACAAATGGCTGTCCAGTCTCTTCTTAAAAACCTCCAGTGTTGGAGCACCCACAACTTCTGGAGGCAGGTTGTTCCACTGGTTAATTGTTCTCACTGTCAGGAAATTCCTCCTTAGTTCCAGGTTGCTTCTCTCCTTGACGAGTTTCCATCCGTTGCTTCTTGTCCTGCCTTCAGGGGCTTTGGAGAATAGCTTGACTCCCTCTTCTTTGGGGCAGCCCCTGAGATACTGGAAGGCTGCTGTCCTGTCCCCCACCTCGTCCCTTCTCTTCATTAGACTAGACATACCCAATTCCAGCAACCGTTCCCTATATGTTTTAGCCTCCAGTCCCCTGATCATCTTTGTTTTCTTTAGGGCAGGGCTTTTCAAATCAGTGGTACGGGTACCACCTGTGGTACCTTGGCACCTGGCAGGTGGTACGCGGCCATCCTAGAAAAGTGGCAGTGGGGGAAGGGAAGGAGCTGAACCGGTGGCAGCACCGCACAAGCCTGAGCGAGAGACGGCTGGAGCTGCAGGGCTGTCGGGGCTCAGCGGAAGCGCCAGGATCCAGCTGGAGGTCGGGGCTGATCCCGGTGCTTCTGAGCCCAGAAGGCAGGTGTCTTGCTTGGGTGTAGCTTGAGGGGCACTTTTTTTAGTGTCATTGTAACTTTGAACAGTCACTAAGCGAACTGCTGTAAGTCGAGGATTACCTGTACTTCATCACTTTTTTCCCTTTTTTTTTTTGGTCGCCAAGTTTTTGACCCCTTGCTAGGGCGACTGGTGGTACTTGGATGTTGCCATATCCTAAAAGTGGTACGATGGGTGAAAAGGTTGAAAAGCCCTGCTTTAGGGCACCCTGGCTTTGAATTCGGGTCTTGCTGGATCCTCTGCTTTTCAAAGGAGGCGTCTGTAAAAGAGGCAAAGCCTGCAGAGACTCCTCAGCTTCCCACTTAAAAGCGAAAGTCAGTTCTCCAGCTCCATTTCTCTCTGTTGCCCTACTACGGAGAAATTCCTGGCAAGCACATGGAGCTTCATACGGGGGAGTCCTCAACGTATGACCATAATAGAAGCCAACATTTCTCTTGCTAAACGAGACAACGGTTAAGTGAGTTTTCACCCATGTCAATGACCTACCTGGCCAACTCTGTTAAGTGAACCACTGCAGTTGTTAATTTAGTAACCTGGCTGTTAACTGCATCTGGCTCCCCTCCCCAATTGGCTTTACTTGTCTGGTAGTCGCAAAAAGGGATTGCGTGACTCCGGGGGGGGGGACACTGCCACTGTCGTACATAGGAGTCAGTTGCCCAAGTGTCCGAACGTTGATCACGTGACTGTGGGGGAGACTGCAACAGTTGCAAGTGTGAAAAACAGTCGTAAGTCACTAAAGGTCACTAAAGCAGCGTTTCCCAACCTTAGGAACTTGAAGATGCGTGGACTTCAACTCCCAGAATTCCCCAGCCAGCATAGCTGGCTGGGGAATTCTGGGAGTTGAAGTCCACGCATCTTCAAGTTCCTAAGGTTGGGAAACGCTGCACTAAAGGAATGGTTGTAAGTTGTAGACTCATCTGCAAAGATCCACACGCTTGTTCTCCGTAACTTTCTCAGAATGTTTGGTTTCTTCCAGAAATTATCCCAAGCTCGCGCTAAGGGTTGATACCGCTTTACCAAGGCCTTGGTAAGGCCACACTTGGAAACCTGCATCCAGTTTTGGTCACCACGATGTAAAAAAGACGTTGAGACTCTAGAAAAAAGTACAAAGAAGAGCAGCAAGGATGATTAGGGGGCTGGAGGCTAAAACATATAGGGAATGGTTGTTGGAATTGGGTATGTCTACTTTAATGAAAAGAAGGACTAGGGGTGACATGATAGGAGTCTCTCAGGGGCTGCCCCAAAGAAGAGGCAGTCAAGCTATTCTCCAAAGTGTCCGAAGGCAGGACAAGAAGCAACGGATGGAAACTAGTCAAGGAGAGAAGCAACCTAGAACTAAGGAGAAACTTCCTGACAGTTAGAACAATTAACCAGTGGAACAACCTGCCTCCAGAAGCGGTGAATGCTCCAACCCTGGAGGTTTTTAAGAAGAGACTGGACAGCCATTTGTCTGAAATGGTATAAGGTTTCCTGCCTGAGCAGGGGTTGGACTAGATGACCTCCAAGGTCCCTTCCATCATCATCATCATCATCATCATCATCATTATAAAGGTGTTTTTCCAGGAGGCAACTGGACTTTCTTGTTTTCCCTTGAAGACATTTCGCTTCTCATCCAAGAAGCTTCTTCAGCACTGACTGGATGGTGGGTGATGAAAGGATTTATATTCCTTGCAGTCATCTGGTCGTTACTACTCTCTCGGAGAGTCGTTGAGGCCACCCGGAGGTGTATCTGTGCCCTCGGGGTCACCTGAGTGGTGCAAAGGATTGTGGCATAGATAAAACTCCAAGTGGCCTCAGTGGCTCTCAGGGAGAGTGCTAAAAGAATATAAATCTTTCCATTCTCCATCGTCTTGATCAGGGGATGGTGGGGAACGCTGCAGTAGTCGTTAAGCGTGAGAAATTTTATTTATTTTTTTATTTTAATTCCATTTATATCCCGCCCTTCTCTGAAGACTCAGGGCGGCTTACAAGCTTAGCAGTAGCCTTCATTCTATGTATATGCCTGCTTATTAGGGCTTTCACACACACACCCAAGCGGCATTATTACAAAGTCAGCTTAATTGCCCCCAACAATCTGGGTCCTCATTTTACCTACCTGGGAAGGATGGAAGGCTGAGTCAACCTTGAGCCTGGTGGGATGCGAACCTGCACTAATTGCAGGCAGCTGGTGTTACTTAAGGAGGCATTAGCCCACTGCTCCACCAAGGCTCTTGATCGTAAGAATCAGCTCTTTTCTTAGCATTGAACTTAACTGAATTGAAATTGAAAACAGCTCTTGGAAAAGAATGGGTTAGGACAGGGGTAGGCAACTTTGGCTCTTTTCTGACTCGTGGACTTCAACTCCCAGAATTCGTGAGCCAGCCACGCTGAGGGGAAAGGGAGAGGTTTCCAAGCTGAGCCACGCTGGCTCAGGAATTCTTGGAGTTGAAGTCCACAAGTCATGAAGGGCCCATAGTTCCCCCATGCTGGCTCAGGAATTCTTGGAGTTGAAGTCTACGAGTCAGAAAAGAGCCAAGGTTGCCTACCCCTGGGTTAGGAGAAGAGAAGAGAAATCCCAGCTGGCATTGTGTATGACACTGAGAAAGGCAGGGCTTTCAGACCTCCACCTTAAAAATATGGACAACTTAGTGGAGCAGTGGGCTAATGCCTCCTTAAGTAACACCAGCTGCCTGCAGTTAGTGCAGGTTCGCATCCCACCAGGCTGAAGGTTGACTCAGCCTTCCATCCTTCCGAGGTAGGTAAAATGAGAACCCAGATTGTTGGGGGCAATAAGCTGACTTTGTAAAAATGCCGCTTGGGGGGGGGGCGCGAAAGCCCTAATAAGCAGGCATATACATAGAATGAAGGCTATTGCTAAGCACATTGATTTGTGCTTCTTAGATTGTAAGCCGCCCTGAGTCTTCGGAGAAGGGCGGGATATAAATGGGATTAAAAAACAACCACAAAAAACTACTAAGGCTGAAAGAGTGAAAAGGGGGTTTTTGTGCCACGTTGCTGCCATCTAGCGGTTGTCCAGATTTTTGCACTCCAAATCAAGTAACCTTATAGAAGGGGACAAAAAGCCGGAAGACCTTAACGTGAGGTCCTCGGTGCTCTCAGAGCTTGGTTGTTTCCTTGCAGACGTTTCATTACCCAACTAAGTAACATCATCAGTGCTCAGAGGGAATGGGATTTGATCTCTGTTTAGATACAAATAGCTTACCCTGTCAATAATGTTGTGACTGGACTTGGTAGTTCCTAGTAAGCTCATGATTAATACCAGACGAATACTCAAGCAGCAAACATTCCCACT
>NC_139518.1:3418512-3506012 GCF_947247035.1 Vipera ursinii
ACCCAACTAGGCAACGTTATCACTGCTAGAAGGGAATGGCATGTGTAGCGAGGAGGAGGACGACGACTATGGGATCCTTGGTGCTCTCTGAGCTTGATTGCTTTCTTGCAGACATTACATAACCCAACTAGGGAACATCATCAGTGCTAGAAGGGAGGGGGGCTTGTGGAGAGGAGGACTGTGGGGTCCTTGGTGGTCTCTGAGCTGGGTTGTTGTCTTGGAGAGGTTTCACGACCCAACTAGGGAACATCATCAGTGCTAGAAGGGAGTGGCATGTTTTTTACAAGGGGGAGGAGGAGGACTACGGGATCCTTCGTGCTCTCTTGAACTTTGTTATTTTCCTGCAGACGTTTCATGACCCAACTAGGGAACATCATCAGTGCTAGAAGGGAGGGGGGCTTGTGGAGAGGAGGGGGAGGAGGACTGTGGGGTCCTTGGTAGTCTCTGAGCTGGGTTGTTGTCTTGGAGAGCCGATGCCCAGATAAGCAGGAATTAACCCCAGACAAACAAACCAGTGAAAATAATATCCTAATCAAGGAACTACCAGGAGAAATCCACACCCCCGTCAACGCTGGCAGGGAAAGCTCCCGTACATAAACACGGAGCAAACCTCACTTAAAGTTGCCATGTTGGGGAAACCCTGTTGTAAGCCAGTCACGTGATCCCCTTTTGCGAACTTCTGTCAAGCAAAGTCGACGGGGAAGCCAGCTGTTCACAACTGGTCACTAGCTTATCAGCTGCAGTGATCCACGTAGCCACTGTGGCAGGAAAAAGTGGGGCAAAACTCACTTAACAGATGTCTCACTTAACGACAGAAATTTTGGGCTCCCTTGTGGTCGTAGGTCAAGGACTACCTGTATTTAGATTGGACCCTTGAGCTTTAAGGAAGAGCCAAGATCATTCAAAGAGAACCATATTCACCAGCTCTCAGAGAAATTACTCGATGCTGCCGTAGCGTTACGAAAAAAAAACAAAAAAATCACCTCCAGACTAGCAAGTTTAATTATGAGGACATTTTTGAAAAGTGGTTTGAAATTCTGATAAAAATGACAAAAACAGCGCATTTGGGTTCTTTTGAACCTTTGGTAGATAGCCTGCGATTTCTTTACAAATACATTTACTCTTATCCGTGGTAGCTAAACGCCTTGTTCAAACCACCCATTTCGGAAAGAAAGATGGCGTCCGATTAAAACGCAATCCGTGATTTTTTTTTCTTTCTTTTCTTCCGACGATTCAGGTTGAGAGGGGGGAAAAAAAGTTACAACGCTCGGCCCCTTTTCATTTAGTTTACATAAATACAATATTTTTTTATAAATATCTCTTTATCAACAACACATTTATGCGTGACACGAATGTACAAACAGCAATTTGGATGGCATACGCAGCTGGTTTACTCAGTCTCCCGAAACGGTCCTTTGTCGCGGGGAAGAAGTTGTGGGCGGGTGTGTTTGTATCTATTGACATATATGGCGTCTATGTATATATTAGGTAAGATAGGAAGATTGGGGGGCGCAAAACTCAATCCAACCCTACCCAGACCCCTCCCGCTCAAAAATGGCCGGTTCTGCTTCAAGTCTTCGTACCAACAGGAGACAGGCTGTGTGGCTCTGGGGTCCCGCCAATGGGGCCCTGGATGAATTGCAGGGGATGTCCAGAAATGTTTGCGGATGGGGTGGGGTGTCCCTTCAATGACCTGGAAGAAAAGCATCAAAATAGTCATAAAGAGCTTCCAACAAGGAGAGAAGCAACCTGTTTTTAACGAGGCTTGCAGGCTGACCGGGATGAGCGGTGCATAAATTTTAAAAAATTAATAAAAACCGGTGGGACGAGAGGAGCGGATTTAACTTTGTCGTCCGGCGTCTGAAGGATTGGAAGGAAAACCACTTGTGGCAAAGCACACTATTTGCTCACAAATCCTGTACACGTTTGAGCCCCAAATTTCTGTTGCTAAGTGAGACATTTCTTCAGTGAATTTTCCTTCATTTTACAACATTTCTTTCCACATTTGTTAATGTGTGGCTAAATTAGTGATGCAGTTTTTAAGCGAATCTGGATTCCCTGTTGACTTCAATTGTTAGAAGGTCGCAAAAGGGGATCACGCGACCCCGGGACACTGCAACCGTCATAAATACGAGTCAGTGGCTAGGGGACTGAATTTTGAGTTGCTGCAACGGTTGTAAGTGTGAAATACAGTCATTTTTTCAATGCCACTGTACTTTCAAACGGTAAACGAATTGTTGTAAGTTGAGGACTACTTGCGAAATGTTCATCTTAATTTAAACATCTTTAATTAGACTTCAGGGGTTAGGAGAAAAATGATCCTAAGTTACTTTTTTTTTTGTAAACTTTGAACCGTCACTGAACCGTCGTAAGCCAAGGACTACCTGTGCAGAAATGTGTACAGAGAAAATTCGGTTGTCAGTCTCTAAACCTGTCACTCAAACAACTGGAGAAGTGCCGGCAACAGAGCTAGTCCTGTGTTTATATAACCCGGGTCAGTGTATCATGTGAACGCAGCCACCCCGTCTCCTTACTTCAGTTCAATTCACCTTAACATAAATGTCTCACTTAGCAAAGGAAGTTTTGTACAGTTTTGGACTCCATTGCGGACGAGATATTGAGAACTGCCTGTAAATAAATTGTGTGCGAACCCTGAAAACAGATTCAGGAAACAGGGAAAAATCACATTGTCTGAACACTCAGCCCCCTCCACCCCCCAGGTCTTTTCAGTGCCCCTCCCATCACCAACGTAAACCTAACCCTAACCCGCAAATAAATAGATAGATGATAGATAGATAGATAGGATAGATGATATATAGATAGTTATAGACAGATAGATAGATAAAGCTTTATTGTCATTTTTTTTACTGTGAGCACAATGGCACACATTAAAAATGAAATTTAGTTGCTTGCTCTCAAAGTGTACACCTACATCACACATTTAAACATACTATATACAACATATGTATAGACCTACACCCTTACATATAAGTAACATATAAATATTAATCACTGTCCATCTTGAATGGACAAGAAGCAACGGATGGAAACTAGTCAAGGAGAGAAGCAACCTGGAACTAAGGAGGAATTTCCTGACTGTTAGAACAATTAACCAGTGGAACAACCTGCCTCCAAAAGTGGTGAATGCTCCAACACTGGAAGTTTTTAAGAAGAGACTGGACAGCCACTTGTTTGAAATGGGATAGGGTCTCCTGTCTGTGCAGGGGGTTGGACTAGAAGACCTCCAAGGTCTCTTCCAACTTTATTATTACTATTACTACTACTACTAATTATTATTATTATTAATTATTATTATTATTATTAATTATTATTATTATTATTATTATTATTATTAATAATAATAATAATAATAATAATGTATTTAATAATAATAACAACAACAACAGGAGGAAGCTTTAGAGTTCCCAAGGTTGATACTGTATGGCACAAAGCTGTGACTGAATCTGGTTTTCTGCTTCGGATACCCCTGAGCTGCAACCCTCGACGTTTTGTGGTTTTGTCTTTTTTACCTCCTTCCCCCTTAATCATGGTCGTCGACCTTATTGCAGCCGAGGCCGCTGACGGAGCCGATGCGGTCGATCCTGTGGCCGAAGCAGTTGCTGCCTTTGGGCGGCTGATTCTCATCACGCCATCCTCCTCCTCGCCGTTGCTCGTGGTGCACCATCCGGGCCCACTTTTGCCGCGCCTGCTCGCCGTCGGTGCGCATAGAAATGGAATTCAAATAAAATAAAAGAATAAATAAATCAGCCGCGACGCCGCCGACGCTCCTTCCGCCCTCGGGCTCAGCTCCTCCCGCCAGGCCGCCGGGCCGCCCGCCGACAGCTGCAAGGCAAGGGCAGTCATGCAGCAGAGCCGACGGCAGCCCGATCCCGGGACGAGGGACGCCCGTTGCCCGAAGGCTGGATCGCCAGGGGGGAGGGGGAGGAGAGCGGGGAGGAAAGGCGGGGGGGGGTCGTGCAGGGGGTTTGCGGGAAAACGGATCAGACGGCGCGGGTGCAGGGGGGGAAGGCGAGCGGGATGGGTCCCGCCGTCCGTTCCCACCACCCAGCGGCCCCTTCGCTCCATCCGGGCGCTCCCCGGCTGCAATGGCCAAGCGAAGAGGAGCCGATGGGATGTGTAGTCCCCTCTCCGCTTCTCGCCCGGGATTCCCCCCTCCCCCGCGAGCCTAACCCGACGTCGCCATCGCCCGACATCGCCGCAAAGGGCCCTCCCGTCTCTTCTCCCCCCCCCGGCTCAAGACGGAGCCAAAGCAGGCCCGGCTCCCCCGTCGAGGAAAGCCCAAGCGAACCGGCGGAGCCCGCCGACGACTCACCTGGTGCAGCTGCATCAGCGGCGGTCCCTCGGGTTGCAGCGGCCCCCGCCACTTCTGCTCCAGCGGTGGGATCTCAGGATCCAGCCACTTCTGCTCCAGCGGTGGGACCTTAGGACCCGGCCAGTTCTGCTCCAGCGGTGGGATCTCAGGATCCAGCCACTTCTGCTCCAGCGGTGGGATCTCAGGATCCAGCCACTTCTGCTCCAGCGGTGGGATCTCAGGACCGAGCCACTTCTGCTCCATTGTTGGGATCTCAGGATCCAGCCACTTCTGCTCCAGCGGTGGGATCTCAGGGCCCGGCCGCCTCTGCTCCAGCGGTGGGATCTCAGGATCCAGCCACTTCTGCTCCAGCGGTGGGATCTCAGGATCCAGCCACTTCTGCTCCAGCGGTGGGATCTCAGGACCGAGCCACTTCTGCTCCATTGTTGGGATCTCAGGATCCAGCCACTTCTGCTCCATTGTTGGGATCTCAGGATCCAGCCACTTCTGCTCCAGCGGTGGGATCTCAGGGCCCGGCCGCCTCTGCTCCAGCGGTGGGATCTCAGGATCCAGCCACTTCTGCTCCAGCGGTGGGATCTCAGGATCCAGCCACTTCTGCTCCAGCGGTGGGATCTCAGGACCGAGCCACTTCTGCTCCATTGTTGGGATCTCAGGATCCAGCCACTTCTGCTCCATTGTTGGGATCTCAGGATCCAGCCACTTTTGCTCCATTGGCGGGATCTCAGGACCGAGCCACTTCTGCTCCATTGTTGGGATCTCAGGACCGAGCCAGTTCTGCTCCAGCGGCTTCCCGTCGAGGGAGAGCGCCAGCAAGGACAGCAGCAGCAGCCCACTGGCCGCCAGGCGGGAGACGAACATCCCGGAGTGCGCAGGCGCCGGCAGAGCCGCTGGGCGAGAGAGAGAGAGAGAGAGAGAGCGAGAGAGAATCCTCGACGGCGCGGACCGCGGAGCCGAAGAGAGCCGAGTGGAGCCGCCTTTGCCTGCCTGGCCGGATTCGCTCGCAGCGCCGGCATGGCTGTCCGCGCCTTATATAAGCCAGCTGCAGGTGACGCACCGACGGCATCCTCCGCCCCGGCCGGAGGGGGGGGAGGGAGGAGGGGGGAGCCGTCGCGATCCAGCCATCCCTCGCTCGCCGGCCCGCCTTCTCCTGGCCTGGGGGGGGGGGGACGGGCCCCGAGGGGGCGCTCTGGGGCCGAAGCTCCTCCTCCTCCTCCGACCTGCCTTTCCGCGCTCCAGATCTCCGCACGGCCGGGCACCATGGGCGTGGGAGTCCATCCCACGCCTCCAAACGCTTTGAGTTGGGGGTTGTGAAACCCCTTCTTCCCTCCCCTTTTGCAGTCTTTTTCCCCTGCTTCTTTCTTTCTTTCAATTTATTTCTTTTAACATCTTTTTCTCCATCCCTCTTTTCTTTCTCTTTCTTTCTTTCTTTCTTTCTTTCTTTCTTTCTCTTTCTTTCTTTCTTTCTTTCTTTCTTTCTTTCTTTCTCTTTCTTTCTTTCTTTGTATTTCTTTTAAAATCTTTTTCTCCCTCCCCTTCCTTCCTTCCTCTTGCTTTCTTTCTTTCTCTTTCTTTCTTTCTTTCTTTCTTTCTTTCTTTCTTTCTTTCTTTCTCTTTCTTTCTTCCTTCCTTTCTTTCTTTCTTTCTTTCTTTCTTTCTTTCTTTCTTTCTTTCTTTCTTTCTTTCTATGTATTTCTTTTAAAATCTTTTTCTCCCTCCCCTTCCTTCCTTCCTTCCTCTTGCTTTCTTTCTTTCTCTTTCTTTCCATTTATTTCTTTTAAAATCTTTTTCTCCATCCCTCTTCTTTCTCTTTCTTTCTTTCTTTCTTTCTTTCTTTCTTCTTTTCTTTCTTTCTTTCTTCTTTCTTTCTTTCTTTCTTTCTTTCTTTCTTTCTTTCTTTCTTTCTATGTATTTCTTTTAAAATCTTTTTCTCCCTCCCCTTCCTTCCTTCCTTCCTTCCTCTTGCTTTCTTTCTTTCTCTTTCTTTCCATTTATTTCTTTTAAAATCTTTCTTTTCCTTCCTTCCTTCCTTCCTTTCAACATTTCTTTTAAAATCTTTCTTTTTCTCCCTCCTCTTTCTTTCTTTCTTTTTCTTTCTCTCTCTCTCTCTCTTTCTTTCTTTCCCTCCTTTTTTCCCCTAATGTCTCAAATTCCAGGGGTGGGGTGGGGGATACTTAAAAATTGGATTAAATTCCCGTTGACTCGAGGGAGGTTGTTCTCCCCAATTGTTGGTTGGGAAATTCCCAGTGTCTGCCCCCCCCCCCACCAGGGATCAGTAATTGGGAAGGGGGAATCTTGACCGAGGTATCGAGGTATCGTAGATTGCTCATTTCCCCCCTTCCCAACCCTTTTTTGTCTTCAGGGGATCCAAGGAGCCAGAAAGGAGGATGGCAAGATCCTAAGTAAAGGACCTCAACAACTTTACTATTAGGATTAGGATTAAGCTGTTTCCAGAGATTCTGTGTACACACACACACGTACGCACACACACACAAACACACACACGTACGCACAAACATTGTGGACACCACACTGCAAAATCCCAAGACCCAGAGTATCCTGACTGCCATAAAAATTGGGAGGTGGGGAAGCAAGATGAGATCGGCTCCAAGATCGGCTGCTGTGATTCTCACAAGTTGCGGGTGCGAGCTAACCCGAGGGTGGGCTTAGCGGTTGTGGGAAGCCAGCTACCATCTGCAAGTCATCAAATGAGTGAGAACAATCAAGCAGTGGAACAGGAGTTGCCTCCAGAAGTTGTGGGAGCTTCATCAAAGGAAGCTGTCAAGGAGAGACTGGACCGCCATCGGTCAGAAATGGTGTAGGCCGGGTCTCCTGCTTGGGCGGGGGTTGGACTAGATGACCTATAAGGTCTCTTCCAACATTATTATTATTACTATTACTATTATTATTATTATTCATAAAACATGAAACTCAGTCAACTGAACACTCAAATTGACTGGCACTAATGTTTGACACGGGTTGTTGCCAGCATCCTAGGTATCAACCAGGTATCTCCTTAAGATGTAAGATGTTCCGAGTTGCGCAGTTTTTTGTAGCTTTGCTGGAGTTATTGCAGGAAGCTGCAATTTCTTGATGTATTTTGCAAAGTTTTTGGACATAGTTCCCAGTGCCCCGATGACAATGGGTATCACTGTTCCACGTTTCATCCATAATCGTGCAGTTTCGATGGCCAGGTCGCGGTATTTCGTAATTTTTCCCAGTTCTTTTTCTTCGACTCTGGCATCTCCTGGTACAGCGATATCAATCAGCTGTATGCTTCAGTTCTCTGCAACTGCGATATCTGGCGTGTTGTGTTCCAAATGGCGATCTGTCTGTATTCGGAAGTCCCACAAGATCTTCACCCTCTCATTCTCCACAACTTTTTCCACCCTATGTTCCCACAACTTTTCGGACACAGGCAAGTCGTATTTTTTACACAATGCCCAGTGGATTAGTTTAGCAACTCGGTCATGTCTAGCTTTGTAATCAGTTTGCGCGATTTTGCTGCACTCACATATGAAACGTGAAACAGTTTCAACTTTGTCGTTGCAAAGTCGGCAATTTGGATTGTCAGTAGACTTTTGTATCTTCGCTTTCATGGCATTAGTTTGTAGTGCTTGTTCTTGAGCAGCCAGTATTAAGCCTTCTGTTTCTTTCTTGATGGTTCCCATCTTGAGCCATGCCCATGTCAAGTTGTTGTCACATTTTCCTTCAATGTTTTTCAAATGCTGTCCATGCAAAGCTTTGGTTTTCCATCTATTTAATCTATCATCCAGCCGTTTTTTCCTGTTTCTGTTATTTTTATAATGCTCTGTGTTTTCACAGCCTGCAGCAATTTTTCTGTACTTTGATTCACATAGTCATTCAAACTTAGTTCTTCTTCTTCTTCTTCTTCTTCTTCTTCTTCTTCTTCTTCTTCTTCTTCTTCTTCTTCTTCTTCTTCTTCTTTTCTTCTTCTTCTTCTTCTTCTTCTTCTTCTTCTTTCTTCTTCTTCTTCTATTATTGTTGTTGTTGTTGTTGTTATTGTCTTCCCACTGATTTTTTTTCATGGTCAGGAAGTTTCTCCTTAGTTCTAGGTTGCGTCTCTCCTTGATTAGTTTCCATCTGTTGCTTCTTCTCCAGCCTTCCGGTGCTTTGGAGAATAGCTTGATGCCCGTCTTCCTTGTGGCAGCCCCTCAGATATTGAAAGACTGCAATTATATCACCTGCTACAGTACATTGTAGGTTTTAACCTCCAGCCCCCAAATCGTCTTTTTAAGAGCTGGATCTATATAACAGAGTTGGAAGGGACCTTGGAGGTCTTCTAGTCCAACCCCCTGCTCAAGCAGGAGTTCCTGTACCATTTCAGACAAAGGGTTCTCCTATTTCTTCTTGAGAACCTCCTGTGTTGGAGCATCCACAACTTCTGGAGGCCAGCAGTTCCACTGGTGAATTGTTCTCACTGTCAGGAAAATTCCTCCTTAGTTCTAGGTTGCTTCTCTCCTTGATCAACTTCCATCCTCTTGAGCACCTGTCAATTAAGGTCTTGGTGCCAGAAAGATTCTTTGCCCCATCTGAGAGAAAAGGTAGCAGCTGTGAGGATTTGATATCCCAAAAGGATATTCCAGAGCTCAAGAAAGACATGGGAAAACAACAACAAAAATACTAAAGAGGCAATGCCAGAATGGGAAAAGTTTTAACGTTTTGGACTGTGAGTAGTGAAGGCGCAATAAATACTTTACAGCAGAGGTCCCCAACCGTGGCTACTTTAGGACTCGTGGACTTCAACTCCCAGAATGCTGGCTGAGGAATTCTGGGAATTGAAGTCCACGAGTCCGACAGTCGCCACGTTTGGGGACCCCTGCTTTACAGAGAGTCCTTGGCTTACAACCCCTGGTTTAATGACTGTCTGAAGTTACAACGGCACTGAAGAGAGAGACTTATGGCCGTTCCTCACCGCTGCAGCATCTCCGTGCTCACGGGATCCTCTTGTGACAACTTTCTCCTGAGCAAAGTCAATGGGGGAAGCCAGATCCACTTCACATCCACATTGCTAACTTAACAGCTGCAGTGATTCGCTTCACGACGTTGGCATAGGAAGGTCACGAAAGGCAAAACTCACTGAATGACTGGAGTGGAAATTTGGGGCTCAACTGTGGCCGGAAGTTGAGATTCTTATCTGTTACCTGATTTCTTCCCTACTGTCGCCATTCGCCGGCGAGATTTGTCTGTTTTTTTTCCACAGAAGCAATTCCGTAATAATCCTCTTTCCAATTGGGTCAATGACGAACAGGATATCGCATCCGTGATCCTGTCAGTTTTCAATCTTTGCCTTTTGAGAAGCTTGACAGCTACACTAATATTTACCAAAAGGCCCGGAACTTGGAAAAGAGTCATCCGATTTTTTTCCTGTGGAAAGGAAAACATCAGCTGAGGACGCCCAAGAAGTCTGCCTGGCTTGTTTATTGGATGACAAAAAAAACACAAAAAAACAACAACCCATGACAGGAGGACATTTTTGATTGATCGTTCTGGAAATGTCAGAACTGGATTGACGTATCCGTCTCCTTGTCAAGCTTCTGAAAGGTTCACCAAGGGAAGAGACACAGGTGCCACGACCAAGTGTCTGTCTGGGAGAACCTGTGAGCCAGAATCACGTGCAGGTATTAAAAAAATAAAATTAAAAATAAAATTAATTCCCCAATTTCAGTACTGTTGAGGACCCAGATGGTCAAGGACTATTTCCAGCCCGGGTTTTCTCGTCTCAGATGTATGTGTGTATTCAGAATTCAGAGAAGAGCAACTAAGATGATCCAAGGCCTGGAGGCTAAAACATACCAAGGACGGCCGCGGGAGTGGGGTTTGGCTAGTCTAAAAAAAAAAGAAGAAATGGGGGAGACATGATAGCAGCGTCCCAGTGTCTGAGGGGCTGCCACAAAGAAGAGGGGGGTCAAATTATTCGCCAAAGCATCAGAAGGCAGGACAGGAAACAGTGGTTGCAAATTGATCAAAGAGAGAAGCAACCTGGAATTTTACGGAGAAACTTCCTGACAGTGAGGACAATGAACCAGTGGAACAGCTTGCCACCAGAAATACAGTTATCAGAAAGTGTTCAGGGGGTCTTTGTAGACCAGCTTCCTCTCTTCTACTTTGAACAGGCGGACATCATTGGGAAGACCAGGAAGAACGTTCTCCTCCACAGGTTGTCCCTTCCGGGACAATGTTCATTGTCTTTTCCACTCAGTTGTCAAGAATAAATCATCCCCACCCCCAAAAGTATTTGTAGCTCAGGTTTCACCTGTGGGAAACCTTGGTGCCTCAAAGCTTGGTTGTTTTCCTGCAGACATTTTATGACCCAACTAGGTAACATCATCAAGGTTAGAAGGAAGGGGACTTTGCAGGGTGGAGAAGGAGAAGAAGAAGAAGAAGAAGAAGAAGAAGAAGAAGAAGAAGAAGAAGAAGAAGAAGAAGAAGAAGAAGAAGAAGAAGAAGAAGAAGAAGAAGAAGAAGAAGAAGTGGAGGCTAAAACAGGAATGGTTGGTGAAATTGGGTATGTCCGGTTTAATGAAGGGAAGGATGAGAGGGGACATGATAGCTGTGTTCCCATATCTCAGGGGCTGCCCCAAAGAAGAGGGAGTCAAGCTATTCTCCAAAGCCCCTGAAGGCAGGACAAGAAACAACTGATGGAAACTCACCAAGGAGAGAAGCAACCTGGAACTAAGGAGAAATTTCCTGACAGAACAATTAACCAGTGGAACAATCTGCCTCCAGAAGCTGTGAATGCTCCAACACTGGAAGTTTTTAAGAAGAGACTGGACAGCCATTTGTCCGAAATGGTATAGGGCAGGGGTCGGCAACCTCGGCTCTTTTATGACTCGTGGACTTCAACTCCCAGAATTCCTGAGCCAGCTATTCTGGGAGTTGAAGTCCACGAGTCATAAAAGAGCCGAGGTTGCCGACCCCTGGTATAGGGCAAGCATGTCAAACTTGCGACGTCATGTGACGTCGTGTAACATACCGCAACCTTTTCCCCATTGCCGGCAATGGGGTGGGTGCGGTTTCAGTGTGATGCAGCCGACCCACGGGCCGGCAGTTTGACATGCCTTGTATATTTCCTGCCTGAGCAGAGGGTTGGACTAGATGGCCTCCAAGATCCCTTCCAACTTTATTATTATTATTATTATTATTATTATTATTATTATTATTATTATTATTATTATTATTATATTCTTCCCAGATAAGAAGACATTTATACCAATATTAACACCAGACCAACAACCAAGCTCTAAAGAACACCCCAGTCAAGAAACTATCAACTCAGGCAAACAATCAAAGAGTAACACTGACAGAGCACCAGCAGGCTGGCTGGGGAATTCTGGGAGTTGAAGTCCATTCCTCTTAAAGTTGTCAAGGTCGAGAAACTTCGGTCTACCGTACAGGTAGTCCTCACCTTACGACTGCAATTGAGCCCAGAATTTATGTTGCTCAGTGAGACATTTGTTAAGTGAGTTTTGCCCCATGATACGGCCTTTCTTGCCACGGTCGTTAAGTGAATCACTGCAGTGGCTATATTAGCAACACGGCTGTTAAGTGAATCCGGCTTCCCCCATTGACTTTGCTGGTCACAAGGTCGCAAAAAGGGATTAACGTGACCCTGGGGGACACTGCAATTGTCGTAAATATGAACCAGTTGTCAAGCATCCAAACCTCAATCACGCGACCATGGGGATGCTGCAATGGTCGTAAGTGTGAAAAATGATCATAATTCGCTTTTTTCAGCGCCACTGTAACTTCGAACGGTCACTCAATAGACTTTCGTAAATCAAGGACTACTTTTATACAGATTATTGATCCAAGAACAGTGATATATGCCAATTTTCTCCCTGCCTTGCAAAAAAGGATCCTAAAAGAAAATGCCGGCCACTCCCCCTCAAGTAAAATAGTATTTATTTTTCTCTCTCTTTCCCTTTGTGTTTTGTTTTTTGACATGAGAAATATAAAAATGTTGCGAAGGTTTATAGAAAGGAAATGTCTTAGAATGCTTAAGTGGAATTGATCTTGAGAAAATTTCAAAAGGACAAAAATGTTTTGAACAGACCTAAAAGATTAGATAATTGGATTTATTAAATGGAACATTTAAATATATGTTTGAATATGGTTAAAAAGAAGAGGAAAAAATCTGAATATAAATGTACCTTAGCCTAAGAGCGTCATGTATTTTACGTAGTATACTATCTTCTTATTTCTTTTTCTTCTCTCTCTCTCTTCTTTTTAAGATGAGAAATGTAAAAGTGTTGGGATGGCCTGTATGAGGAAAAAAGACTTAAATACTTAACTGTAATTAACTTTGAGAAAATCTTAATCGGTAAGAATGTTTTGAACATTGTGGGGAAAACAAATTTAAATCAGAATTTTGTAAACAGAATCTATCACGAGGCGATCAAGATGATCAGTTAGAAAAGAAGCTTTATATTGATGTGGTCATTATTTGCAGAAATATTAGAAAAATGTCTATATTTAATTGTTATTTATCCAAATAATAAATGTATTAGTTCAAGGTTGGCAAAAGAGAATATCATTGGAAGAAGAGAAAATCAAGAAAAGATATTATGTGGACTACAGAATTGAAGAAACTATCTGTTGTTGATTGTTTTTTTTTAAATATAAACCCAGACAACACGCTGTTTACCAAATATTAACGTGATTCTGTTAAAAAAATATCAATAAAACATATTTTTTTTAAAAAATATCATTGCCTTTTGCTGGGTTTACAAGAGACAGTTCCTATGTCAGAAAGAGTGTGGAAGAAAATATGGAATATGGAAAGGTGTTACGTGATCCGGCTTGCCCATTATTTGGCCCTGTAAACTCTACCAAAAAAAACGGAAATCAAAGAAATTTTTTTTAAGCTGACACACAGAACCTCAAACCGACCGATTTCAACAAATGGAAATTTCAAGGAAAACCTCTTCATAATCGGGTAGAAGTGCATGAGGAGCTTCCTGGAGTTGCAGAGGTGGGCCTGGAAGGTCTGGAGATGTTTAAACAGAATGCACGCTGGTCTGGCTAGGGGTAGGCCATCTTGGCTCTTTGATGACTCGTGGACTTCAACTCCCAGAATTCCTGAGCCAGCCATGCTGAGGGGAAAGGGAGAGGTTTCCCAGCTGAGCCATGCTGGCTCAGGAATTCTGGGAGTTGAAGTCCACGAATCATAAAAGAGCCAAGATTGCCTACCCCTGGTCCAGTAAGATTTGTGGACTTCAACTCCCAGAATTCTTGAGCCAGCATGGCTCAGCTTGGAAACCTCTCCCTTTCCCCTCAGCATGGCTGGCTCAGGAATTCTGGGAGTTGAAGTCCACGAGTCTTAAAGTTGCCAAGTTTGAAGGCCCTTGATCTAGATCAGGGGTAGACAACCTTGGCTCTTTTCTGACTCATGGACTTCAACTCCCAGAATTCCTGAGCCAGCATGGCTTGGCTTGGAAACCTCTCCCTTTTCCCTCAGAATGGCTGGCTCAGGAATTCTGGGAGTTGAAGTCCACGAGTCATAAAAGAGCCAAGGTTGCCTATCCCTGGGCTAGAACTACAGATAACATGTGAAAATGGGGGATTCTCCTTGTGTTATGAGGGTATTCACTGCGAATGTGGCCCTATTCAAACAACTAACCAACTTTTACGTTACCCTCTGGGACCGATTTGTACACATACATAGACACAGAATAATAATAATAATAATAATAATAATAATAATAATAATAATAATAATAATAATAAGAAGAAGAAGAAGAAGAAGAAGAAGAAGAAGAAGAAGAAGAAGAAGAAAAAGAAGAAGAAGAAGAAGAAGAAGAAGAAGAAGAAGAAGAAGAAGAAGAAGAAGAAGAAGAAGAAGAAGAAGAAGAAAGTTGGAAGGGACTTTGGAGATCCTCTAGTCCAACCCCCTGCTCAGGGAGGAGACCCTATACCATTTCAGACAAGTGGCTGTCCAGTTTCTTCTTAAATGCCTCCAGTGATGGAGCTCCCACGACTTCTAAAGGGAAAATGTTCCGTTGATTCATTTTTTTTTCAACTGTTGGGAAATTTCTCCTTTAATTGTAGATAGGTTCTCGCCTTGATGAGTTTCCATCCGTTGCTTCTCGTCCTGCCTTCAGGTGCTTTGGAGAATAGGTTGAGCCCATGACATGAGGGCAGTGTTCCAGTGTCTGATGGGCTGCCACAAGGCAGAGCGAAGGATGAGAAACAATGTTTGGAAACTGACCAAAGAGAGAAGCAACCTGGAATTAAGGAGAAACTTCCTGACATTGAGGACAATCAACCAGTGGAACAGCCTGCCACCAGAAATCATGGGCGCTCCATCACTGGAGATTTTTAAGAAGAGACTGGACAGTCAGCTGTCTGAGGTGGTGGAGGTTCTCCTGCTTGAGCAGGGGGCTGGACTAGAAGGCCTCCAAGGTCCCTTCCAGCTCTACTCTACTCTACTCTACTCTACTCTACTCTACTCTACTCTTTGTAGCAGTCCCTGAGATATTGGAGCAGTGCTATCCTGTCACCCCAAGTCCTTCTTTTGATTAAACTAGACATTTCCAATTCCAGCAGCCATTCTTCATAGGCTCTTCATAAGTCAAAGAATGACTTGCTGGTCAGAAATATCTCCGCCATTATCACTGCCCGATACTGGGCCGGGGCTATATAAATCTACATTTTATAAAAGCTTTTAAACTCTTTAAATATTAAATTAACAATTTCCCCTTTGCTAGTTCCTTCCAATTTCTGACAGGCGTCGAGACTGCTGGGTTTTCTTTGGCAGCTGATTCCAGGAAGGTATTGCCGATCCAGAACAAACGGAGGTGGGCACACACAACACCCACCCCTGGGATCAGCCCAGGCTGATGGAAAGAACACAACAATGGGGAAAAACCCGGAACCCTTGGAAACAAACCAAAGGTTATCACGGAGCTTTGTGTTTTTTGGGAACAGACACCTGAGCTAACACCTGTGAGCAGAGCCACAGGTGACACAGCTTCCGCTTCCAGGTGAGCTCCTTCAACCACTCTCAGGGATTGCAAAGTTGGAATCACACACATGCCCATCATAGTAGGCTGGGTAATTAACAGCAGAGCTATAATTAATCAGTTAATTTAGAATTACAATTAGAGTTAGAGTTAGAATTAGAGATAGAGTTAGAAGTAGAAGTAGAATTTTTTATTGGCCAAGTGGAATTGGACACACAAGGAATTTGTCTCCGGTGCATAAGCTCTTAGTGTACATACAAGCAACAAGTAATAAATAATGATTACAATCATAAAATATATTCACCATAAATCACAAGATATAACTCAGTGATTCTCTTTTTAAGAGAGTAGAATAGAGTACGGGAGGGTAAAGTAGGGTAGCATATGAATGGAATGCAATAGAATAGAATAATATTAGGATAGGATAGGATAGGATAGAATAGAGAAATAGAATAGAATAGAATAGAATAGAATAGAATAGAAATTAGAATAGAAAAGAAATAGAAATAGAAATAGAAATTAGAGTAGAATAGAAATAGAAATTAAAATAGAATAGAATAGAATAGAAATAGAAATAGAAATAGAAATTAGAATAGAATAGAGTAGAGTAGAATAGAATATAGAAATTAGAATAGAATAGAGAAATAGAATAGAATAGAATAGAATAGAATAGAATAGAATAGAATAGAATAGAATAGAGTAGAGTAGAATATAGAAATTAGAACAGAACAGAATAGAGAAATAGAATAGAATAGAATAGAATAGAATAGAATAGAATAGAATAGAATAGAATAGAATAGAATAGAATAGAACTAAGTCAGAATATCAGCAAACAGCCTGTGCCTGCAAAGATGAAGTGAGGGAAGCTAAGGCTCAAAATGAACTAAGGCTTGCAACCAAAGTCAAAAATAACAAAAAAAATGCTTCTTTCAACATATAAAAAACAAGAAAAAGGTTAAGGAAATGATTGGTCCATTAGTGGGGGAAAGTGGCAAGAAGGTGAGAAGCAACAGGGAGAAAGCAGAACTATTTAACTCGTTTTTTGCATCTGTCTTTACACAAAGAGAAAAAACAGTCCAACCTACCAAAACTAGTGCCATAAAAAACAGAATAGAAACGGAAGTTAAGATAGGCAAGAAAATGGTAAGTGAGCACCTGTCCAGCCTAGACGAGTTCAAATCACCAGGACCAGACGGATTACACCCCAAAGTTCTCAAGGAACTGGCAGACGTGATCTCAGAACCACTGAACTATATTTTTCAAAGATCCTGGAGCACTGGGGAACTACCAGAGGACTGGAAGAGAGCTGATGCAGTTCCCATCTTCAAAAGAGGGAAAAAAATAGATCCAGGAAACTACAGACCTATCAGCTTGACCTCAATACCTGGGAAGATTCTGGAAAAGATAATCAAACAACAAATCAGCGAACACCTTGATGCAAACAAAGTCATCACTAAAAGTCAACATGGGTTTGTCAAAAACAGATCGTGCCAGACAAATCTTATTACATTCTTTGACCAAGTGACAAAACTAGTGGACCAGAGGAATGCTGTAGATATAATTTACTTGGACTTCAGTAAGACATTTGATAAAGTAGATCACAACCTACTAGTTGATAAGATAGAAAAATGTGGGTTAGACAGAATCACCACCAGATGGATTCGTAGCTGGCTGACAGGCCGTACTCAGCGTGTGGTCCTCAATGGAACCGCATCTACATGGAAGGAAGTGTGTAGTGGGGTGCCCCAGGGCTCCGTTCTGGGCCCAGTGCTCTTCAATATCTTCATTAATGATTTGGATGAGGGGATAGATGGGGAACTCATCAAATTTGCAGACGACACCAAGCTGGCAGGAATAGCCAATACTCCAGAAGATAGGCTTAAGATACAGGAGGATCTGGACACACTCGAACACTGGGCGCTATCTAACAAAATGAAATTCAATGGCGAAAAAAGTAAGGTTCTACATTTAGGCAGGAAAAATCAAATGCACAGGTATAGTACAGGGGGTACCTTGCTCAATAGTAGTAACTGTGAGAGGCCTCACAAGACCGATGGCTCGTTGAGGTGCTTCCAAGCAAAAGGCAGCACGCAGGGATGCAATCAGGTGAAGCTTTATTTAGATATAAAGCAAAGAGAAAGAGTTCCCTGGCATGGAGGCACCCATGCCTGGATTGAGCCCATGGATCAGTCCCAAAGGGAGCTACAACAAGAGCTAAAGAGCAGCCCCTGTGCAGAGGTTTTTTATGGGGGTCCCCGGCCCCTCCCTTACCAATAAGAGTGAGGGGGCCGGAGGGCCATTAACTCTCTCCAATGGGACTGTAGGGGCCGGAGACCCCTGACCCACCAGTGGGAGCAAAGGTGCCTCTTTGCTCCCATCTGGTGACCTTTCAAGGAGCTGCCATGGCTGGCACAAAAACATCTAACAGTAACTGTGAGAGGGATCTCGGAGTCCTAGTAGACAATCCCATAAATAGGAGCCAGCAGTGTGCTGCAGCTGCCAAAAAAGCCAACACAGTGCTAGGCTGCATTAACAGAGGGATAGAATCAAGATCAAGTGAAGTACTAATACCACTTTACAATGCTTTGGAAAGGCCACACCTGGAATACTGCATCCAGTTTTGGTCACCACGATGTAAAAAAGATGTCGAGACTCTAGAAAGAGTACAGAGAAGAGCAACAAAGATGATTAGGGGGCTGGAGGCTAAAACATATAGGGAACGGTTGCTGGAATTGGGTATGTGTAGTTTAAGGGGTGACATGATAGCAGCCTTCCAATCTCTCAGGGGCTGCCCCAAAGAAGAGGGAGTCAAGCTCTTCTCCAAAGCGCCCGAAGGCAGGACAAGAAGCAACAGATGGAAACCAATCAAGGAGAGAAGCAACTAACAACTAAGGAGAAACTTCCTGACAGTTAGAACAATTAACCAGTGGAACAAGTTGCCTCCAGAAACGGTGAATGCTCCAGCACTGGAAGTTTTTAAGAAGAGACTAGACAGCCATTTGTCTGAAATGGTATAGGGTTTCCTGCCTGAGCAGGGGGTTGGGCTAGATGACCTCCAAAGTCCCTTCTAACTAGATGATGATCATGATGATGATGCAAATCAATACATCAATGCCAATACATCAATAAATCAATACATCAATAAATCATTATACAAGTATGCATTGTGTCTTTGATACAAGAACTGTCTGACAAGTCTTAAAGTGGCACAAATGAGGATTGAACAATCCTCGGTTGTATAAACAGAGGCACAGAATCAAATTCCCATGAAGTATTAAGGACCACTTTATAAAAAGCCTTAGTAAAGCCACACCTGGAATACGGCATCCAGCTTTGGTCACCACACTGCTAAAAAAAAAGGTGTTGAGACTCTGGAAAGAGTGCAGAGAAGAGCAACAAAGAGGATCAGGGGACCGGAGGCTAAAAGATACGAAGAACGGTTGCAGGAATTGGGGATGTCTAATTTAATGAAGAGAAGGACGAGGGGAGACAGGATAGCCGTGCTCCAAATTTGAGGGGCTGCCACAAAGAGGAGGGGGTCGAGTTGTTTCCGAAAGCAGCAGAAGGCAAGACAAGAAGCAACGGATGGAAACTGATCAAGGAGAGAAGCAACTTCCTAAAACAGTGAGGACAATTGACCAGTGGAACCGCTTGCCTCCAGACGTTGTGGGTGCTCCATCACTGGAGATTTTTAAGCGAAGACTGGACAGTCAGCTATCTGAAAAAGCACAGGATCTCCAGCTTGAATCTGCCTATGGAGATTCTCAACCGCCCAGGTCAAGGTGCTTTTCCAAAAGGCAATTGGTTTTCTTTTAATCGTGAAAAACGTTTTGCTTCTCATTCGAGACGCTTCTTCATTAGCAACCGGCCTGCCTTCCACTAAGGACTAGTATATTGCGCGGGTCAGAAAAAGGCCTGAGAAAGCATCTACAGACCCCTTGGACATAAAGTCTTTCACCTCCTGCCCTCGGGACACCAGCTTAGGGCACTGCATGCCAAAACAACTAGACACAAAGACAGGTTTTTGGGTTCCCCCCCCCCCCTGTGCCATCACTCGGCTGAACACCTAATCCTCACAATATTGTTTTATGTCTAAGTATATTTACCCGGGTTTGATGGCTGTATTGCTATTCTCCTTCTCGTCTTTTCCACTTCCTTCTCCTATTGGCACCATTATATGGTGATTATTATTATTACTAATACTCTGTTGTTTTGAATGTACACTGAGAGATTCTGCACCGGAGACACATTCCTTTGTGAGTCGAATCGCACTTGGCCAAACGAAATTCAATGGTGGAAAAAGTAAGGTTCTACATTTAGGCAGGAAAAACCAAATGCACAGGTATAGTACAGGGGGTACCTTGCCCAATAGTAGTAACTGTGAGAGGGATCTCGGAGTCCTAGTGGGAGCCAGCCGTGTGCTGCAGCTGCCAAAAAGCCAACACAGTGCTAGGCTGCATCAACAGAGGGATAGAATTGAGATCACACGAAGTGTTAATACCACTTTACAAGGCCTAGGTAAGGCCACCCTTGGAATATGGCATCTAGTTTTGGTCACCACGATGTAAAAAAGATGTTGAGACTCTAGAAAGAGTGCAGAGAAGAGCAACAAAGATGATTAGGGGATTGGAGGCTAAAACACATAAGGAATAGTTGCTAGAATTGGGTATGTCTAGTTTAATGAAGAGAAGGACGAGGGGGGACATGATAGCAGTCTTGCAATATCTCAAGGGATGCCCCAAAGAAAAGGGAGTCAAGCTATTCTCCAAAGCATCTGAAGGCAGGACAAGAAGCAATGGATGGAAACTCATCAAGGAGAGAAGCAACCTAGAACTAAGGAGAAACTTCCTGACAGTTAGAACAATTAAACAGTGGAACAACCTGCTTCCGGAAGCGGTGAATGCTCCAACACTGGAAGTTTTTAAAGAGAGACTGGACAGCCATTTGTCTGAAATGGTATAAGGTTTCCTGCCTGAGCAGGGGGTTGGACTAGATGATCTCCAAGGTCCCTTCCAACTTTATCATCATCATCACCGCCATCATCATTATTAAGTATTCTAGTTCAGCTCAGAAGCTTCTTCTGAAGAATTAAAGAAGCTTCTTGGATGAGAAATGTTTTCAAGGGGGGAAAAAAACCCCATGAAAGTCCAGTTAATCTCTTGCTCCTCCATCAATCCAAGACGGGAGGGATGTTCATCCCACGTGAACCCCCCCCATTGCTAAGGTTCACAGAATTACTTACTGGGGAAGGAATGAAGGCATCATGGTATTTCCTGGGGTTTATCCTTAAGAGAAAAAAAGAAGGAAACATTGAAATTAGATTTCAGCAAAGAAGTTGCTTTAATGTGTTACCAGAAAGTCGAAATAGAAACCAGCGGCCGCTTCCTACTGAGGCAAAACTGACTAATAATGGCTCGGTTGCAAATAAGGCACTTAGTAAGATCCTCCATAAAACTATTATAAAAAGCTAAAGCTATTATAAAAAGCCGAAGCTGCAAGGAGAATATGGCAGGGGTCTTCAAGCCTGGCCCTTTTATGACTTGTGGACTTCAACTCCCAGAATTCCTCAGCCAGTCAGAATTCCTCAGCCAACTCCCAGGAATTCTGGGAGTTGAAGTCCACAAGTCATAAAAGGGCCAAGTTTGAAGGCCTTTGATCTATACCAAAAATTATCTATCAAAAAATAAAATAAAATTAAACGATTCCAGAATCAGGCCTAGCTTTTAAGAAATGCTTTCCCTTGCTGACAATCGAATTCCAACACCTCATTAGTTCTTACTTGATCCTGCAAATGAAGATATTTCCCTGCTAACATTAATAAGAATATTTTAACCGGGAGAAAGAGCCGAAGAAAGGAAGAGCAGATTCTGCAACCTGGATTCAAATGCAGTAGCCACAAATGTCTTTGGCAGTAAAGGCTGAGCCTTGTAGATTTACAGTACTGGCAGTACCGGTATATATCTTCAGGAGAATAAAAACATCTGGCCATATTATCGTAGATCAGGGGTCTTCAAACTTGGCCCCTTCATGACTTGTGGACTTCAACTCCCAGAATTCCTCAGCCAGCGTGGAATTCCCCACCCCTGCTTTAAACCACAATCTATGTCTTGTGTCTCAAAACATGGTGCTTGTGTATATGTGTGCCTATGAGTGATATTCACATTTCATATAACACACGAGCATGTTTCCAGTCCCCTTCTTCCATCATTGTAAGTCCTTGTAAGTCCTCCACTTGCAACAGCTCACTCAGTGACTCTAAGAAGTTACAACGGCACCGGGGAAAAAGTGACTTATGACCGTTTTTCACACTTACGACCGTTGCCGCATCCCCACAGTCCTGTGACTTATATTTGGGTGCTTGACAACTGACTCGTACTTACGACGGTTGCGGCATCCCGGGGTCAGGTGACCCCCCTTTGGCGACCTTCTGACCAGCAAATTCAATTGGGCGGGTGGGGGGAGGAAGCCTGATTGACTTAACACCCGTGCTCCCAGTTTAGCAACTGCAGCGATTCCCTTAACGAAGGTGGCGAGGAAGGTTGTAAAACGGGGCAGAACTCACTGAGCAAATGGTCTCCCACAGCCACATAAACTTCGGGCTCCGTTGTGGCCATACGTAATTTGAGGACTTCCTGTGTGCATTTTATTGCTTATTGCATTAAAAGAAGCCACTAACCTTTGCATTTATGAGTGAAAAGCCCTCTGGGATTGCAGGCCTATTTCTACACCAAGGCCGTAGCGCTTATCTGATCTTTATCTTATCTTGTCATCCCTTTTCTTGGCTAGGGGGCAGTAGCGAGCCAACTGAAAAGCTAAGCAGATACCGAAAAAAACGATCACTGGTGTAGGCTAAACTTGGTTTAAAAGAAACAAACAAACAAAAAAAAACATTTTGTATCCCTGGCAAGGAAATTGCTTGAAAGTTGATGCTGTCTTTCTTTCTGAAGCCGGATTCATGGCTTTGTATCAGGGGTCTTCAAACTTGGCCCTTTTATGACTTGTGGACTTCAACTCCCAGCGTGCCTGGCTGAGGAATTCTGGGAGTTGTGGTCCACAAGTCATAAAAGGGCCAAGCTTGAAGCCCCCTGCTTTGTATGATTCTATTGCCCAACTCCATGGGTTTAAGAATTCCTCAGCCAGCTTGCTGCCTGGGGAATTCTGGGAAATGAAGTCCACACATCTGACTATGGTTGAGGTTGGGAAGCTCTGTTCTAATGGAACAATCCGGAATAGTTCTGAAAAAGATGGTGGATTTCTTAGAGTAACAAATACCAAAGGAATGCTTATATGTTGTTCATTGCAGTGACATTTTTAAACTGATGGGGGGGAGGGAGGCTCTTTATATATTACCTATCTCAAAGCTTTTGTTTATTGTTGCCTGCGTTGCCCTCTGCTCCTCGCTTGGTGGAAAAAAAGCGGTAGTTAAAATTTGGTTTATGGTCATCTCTACCCCAAAAACATGCTTTTGCACAAATTCTTAACATTTTTTTTACTTTGTTGTTGTTAGTTGCGAAGTCGTGTCCGACCCATCGCGACCCTATGGACAATGTTCCTCCAGGCCTTCCTGTCCTCTACCATCTTCTGGAGTCCATTTAGGCTCACGCTTCAGTGAGTCCATCCAGCCACCTCCTTCTCTGTCGTCCCCTTCTTCTCTTGCCCTCAATCTTTCCCAGCATTAGGCTCTTCTCCAGTGAGTCCTTCCTTCTCGTTAGGTGGCCAAAGGATTTGAGTTTCCACTTCAGGATCTGGCCTTCTAAAGAGCAGTCAGGGTTGATCTCCTCTAGGACTGACCGGTTTGATCGCCTTACAGTCCAAGGAACTCGCAGGAGTCTTCTCCAGCACCAGAGTTCAAAGGCCTCCATTCTTTGGCGCTCACCCTTTCTTATGGTCCAGCTTTCACTGCCATACATTGCAACTGGGAAGACCATAGCCTTGACTATACGCACTTTTGTTGACAGGGTGACGTCTCTGCTGTTTAGTGTGCTGTCTAGATTTGCCATGGCTTTCCTCCCAAGGAGAAAGCATCTTTTAATTTCTTGGCTACAGTCCCCATCTGCAGTGATCTTGGAGCCCAGGAAAATAAAATCTGTCACTACCTCCATTTCTTCCCCATCTATTTGCCAGGAATTGAGAGGGCCGGATGCCATGATCTTGGTTTTCTTAATGTTAAGTTTACTTTAACTTTACTTTAACTTTACTTTAACTTCAATTTTACTTTACTTTACCTTTACTTTACTTTAACTTTACTTTAACTTTAACTTGACTTGACTTTAACTTGACTTTAACTTTAACTTTAATTTTACTTTAATTTTAATTTTACTTTACTTTAACTTTAACTTTAACTTTAATTTTACTTTAACTTTAATTTTAACTTTAACTTTAATTTTACTTTACTTTAGCTTTACTTTAACTTTACTTTATTTTAACCTTAACTTTGCTTTATCTTTAATTTTACTTGACTTTAACTTTACTTTTACTTTATTTTAACTTTACTGTAACTTTACTTTAACTTTACTTTACTTTAACTTTACTTTAACTTTAACTTTACTTGACTTGACTTTAACTTGACTTGAACTTTAATTTTACTTTACTTTAGCTTTACAGTAACCCCAGGGATCCAGTGACCCCCTTTTGCAACCTCCTGACCAGCAAAGTCAAGGGGGGGGGTAGAAGCCTGATTCATTTAACAACGGTTTCACTAACTCAACAACCGCAGTGCTTCACTTAACAACTTTGGCACAAAAAGGCTGTCAAAACGGGGCAAAAACTCACTTAACAAACAAAGGTCTTGCTTGGCAATATAAATTCTGGGGCCCAGGTGTGGTTGTTAGTCAAGGGCTCCTTGCATGAAAAAGCTAAAACTGTACACCACCTATAAACAATATAAGAAAGATACTCTAAAAAGTAAAACACTTTTAAAATGTACGTCAAAAACATTGTTTTTTTTTCTGATAGGCTGATAGCTCTGCTTTTGCACCAGGCCATTTTCCCTTCATTCCTATTGCCCCCGCGCCCCCACCCCTCACACACACACACACACACACACACACACACAGAGGTTGGATGTTAATTGCACACTTATGCACACACAACCACACAAAGACAGCTCGTTCCCTTTGCCTCTCCTGCCCTGTCCAATTTAAGGGAATGATGTTAACTGCCCCGGGGCAGTTGCTCTGCAAATACCTCTGACCTCAACTGGTTTTTGTAAAGCCACCCCCCCCCTTACCCCTATGGGGGCAATTCTAGATAAGGGGCAGTGGTGACAGCATCAGGAGCTCTGGGAAGTGATACGCAGAATCTCCTACAAGGAAGCACCAAGAAAGGCCAAGCCAATTTCCCACCACTGGTTGTAAACTTTACTTTGTCTAACCGGGAAAGAAAGATGAAAAAAAAATGAGGTTCTTGGGTCTTAAATCTTGGCCCTTTTATGACTTGTGGACTTCAACTCCCAGATTTCCTCAGCCAGGCATGCTGGGAGTTGAAGTCCACAAGTCATAAAAGGGCCAAATTTGAAAAACCCCGTTCTAAGACAAGAGTCTTCAAACTGGGCGACTTTACGATTTGTGGACTTCAACTCCCAGAATTCCTGGCTGAGGAATTCCGGGAATTGAAGTTCCAAAAGTTGCAAAGTCAGCCAGTTTGGAGACCCCTGTTGTAAGACAGCAGTAGTTTCATAATCCTGAAGCCCGTTTTCCCATTGATGGGGGAGACAATTTGGATCAGAACAGGAGCCTCATTAGAAGGTAAATTTCCTCTTGAGTAGACCTTCCAGGCTGGCGATTTCATGAAAGATATCCAGATAGAGCTCAGCAGCATTTGTGGATATGGGTGCTCCGGCCTTCTACCGGGACTCTGGGATCTCCTTGTGGTCTCCCAACCAAGGACCCGCATGGTCCAATTGATTTTTGCTTTTCTATGTCTGTCTCTCCAAGGCAGCAGCTGCTTCGCAAAGGAAATTGTTTTTATTTGTTTGTTTGTATCCCGCATTTATTAGTTTAACAAATAACTCAAGGCCGTGAACATGGCCGTGAACATGAACTTACCTTCCTCCTCCTAAAATTGCCACAACAACCTTGTGAGGTGGGCTGAGAGAGAGAGACTGGCCCAAGGTCAATCAGTTGGCTTTCACAGCTAAGGCGGGACTAGAACTCACTGTTTCCTGTTGATTGGTAGAAATCAGCCAGTCAGCTTTCATCCTTAAGGGACTAGAACTCACCATCTCCTGGTAATTGGCATCACCCAACCAGCTTTCGTGGCTAAGGCGGGACTAGAACTCAGTGTCTCCTGATGATTGGCCCAAAGTCACCCAGCTAACTTTCATCCCTAAGGTGGGACTAGAACTCACCGTCTCCTAATGATTGACAAATCACCCAGTGGCCTTTCCTGCCTAAGGCGGGACTAGAACTTTCTGTCTCCTGGTAATTGGTGCGAAGTCCCCCGGCCAGCTTTCATTTCTAAGACAGGACTAGAACTCACCATCTCCCGGTTCCTAGCCTGGTGCCTTCACCTGGCTAAAATTATGCCGGGAGAGCGAAAGGTTGAAGCGAGCCAAGGGCTACGGGAGAAAACTCTGTTAAAGGGAAGCATACGCACACATACACACATGCACTCACTAACCAGGATTTAACAAACCACAGGTGCATTCAGAGAGATCATAAGCTCCTGCGCTGCAAACTGCACAGAGTCAGTTCAAAGGGAGAAGGGGGCGGCAAATAAATGTAATAAATAAATCAACAAGAAAGTCCCACTGTGGCTGCACTCATACCACCAGTTTAACCAAGCCAGGCCAGGTTAAACTCAGTGCTTGGCTTTACACAAAAGGCAAAGCTAAAGGTGGTTTAAGCCTCACCTTGGTTACTGAAGTGTGCAAGCAATTAGTCAACCCCGAAGGTGGAGTACATCAAGAACCAGTCAAAGCGTCCTGCAAGGTAAGCTGGCTTCGTTATCATTTCAGAATAACAAGAGTTGGAAGGGACCTTGTAGGTCATCTAGTCCAACCCCCGCCCAAGCAGGAGACCCGGCCTACACCATTTCTGACCGATGGCGGTCCAGTCTCTCCTTGACAGCTTCCTTTGATGAAGCTCCCACAACTTCTGGAGGCAACTCCTGTTCCACTGCTTGATTGTTCTCACTCATTTGATGACCTGCAGATGGTAGCTGGCTTCCCACAACCGCTAAGCCCACCCTCGGGTTAGCCGGGGGAGACGGGCTCGCACCCGCAACTTGTGAGAATCACAGCAGCCGATCTTGGAGCCGATCTCATCTTGCTTCCCCACCTCCCAATTTTTATGGCAGTCAGCATACTCTGGGTCTTGGGATTTTGCAGTGTGGGGTCCACAATGTTTGTCCGTGTGTGTGTGTGTGTGTGTGTGTGTGTGTGCGTGCGTGTACACAGAATCCCTGGAAACAGCTTAAATCCTAATCCTAATAGTAAAGTTGTTGAGGTCCTTTACTTAGGATCTCGCCATCCTCCTTTCTGGCTCCTTGGATCCCCTGAAGACAAAAAAGGGTTGGGAAGGGGGGAAATGAGCCTTGGTGGAGCAGTGGGCTAACCCCTCCTTAAGTAACACCAGCTGCCTGCAATTAGTGCAGGTTCGCATCCCACCAGGCTCAAGGTGGACTCAGCCTTCCGTCCTTCCGAGGTGGGTAAAATGAGGACCCAGATTGTTGGGGGCAATTAAGCTGACTTTGTAATAATGCCGCTTGGGGGTATGTGTGAAAGCCCTAATAATAAGCAGGCATATACATAGAATGAAGGCTATTGCTAAGCACATTGATTTGTGCTTTAGATTGTAAGCCGCCCTGAGTCTTCGGAGAAGGATGGGATATAAATGGGATTAAAAAAAAAAAGTATCCCCCACCCTACCCCTGGAACTTGAGACATTAGGGGAAAAAAGGAGGGAAAGAAAGAAAGAAAGAAAGAAAGAAAGAAAGAAAGAAAAAGAAAGAAAGAAAGAAAGAAAGAAAGAAAGAAAGAAAGAAAGAAAGAAAGAAAGAAAGAAAGAAAGAAAGAAAGAAAGAAGCAGGGGAAAAAGACTGCAAAAGGGGAGGGAAGAAGGGGTTTCTCAACCCCCAACTCAAAGCGTTTGCCGGTGTGAGATGGACTCCCACGCCCATGGTGCCCGGCCGTGCGGGGATCTCGAGCGCGGAAAGCCAGGTCGGAGGAGGAGGAGGAGGAGGAAGAGGCGCCGGCTGAGCTTCGGCCCCAGAGCGCCCCCTCGGGGCCCGTCCCCCCCCCCCCAGGCCAGGAGAAGGCGGGCCGGCGAGCGACGGATGGCTGGATCGCGACGGCTCCCCCCTCCTCCCTCCCCCCCCTCCGGCCGGGGCGGAGGATGCCGTCGGTGCGTCACCTGCAGCTGGCTTATATAAGGCGCGGACAGCCATGCCGGCGCTGCGAGCGAATCCGGCCAGGCAGGCAAAGGCGGCTCCACTCGGCTCTCTTCGGCTCCGCGGTCCGCGCCGTCGAGGATTCTCTCTCGCTCTCTCTCGCCCAGCGGCTCTGCCGGCGCCTGCGCACCCCGGGATGTTCGTCTCCCGTCCGGCGGCCAGCGGGCTGCTGCTGCTGTCCTTGCTGGCGCTCTCCCTCGACGGGAAGCCGCTGGAGCAGAAGTGGCTGGGTCCTGAGATCCCGCCAATGGAGCAAAAGTGGCTGGATCCTGAGATCCCAACAATGGAGCAGAAGTGGCTGGATCCTGAGATCCCAACAATGGAGCAGAAGTGGCTGGATCCTGAGATCCCACCGCTGGAGCAGAAGTGGCTGGATCCTGAGATCCCAACAATGGAGCAGAACTGGCCGGGTCCTAAGGTCCCACCGCTGGAGCAGAAGTGGCTGGATCCTGAGATCCCACCGCTGGAGCAGAGGCGGCCGGGCCCTGAGATCCCACCGCTGGAGCAGAAGTGGCTGGATCCTGAGATCCCAACAATGGAGCAGAAGTGGCTCGGTCCTGAGATCCCACCGCTGGAGCAGAAGTGGCTGGATCCTGAGATCCCACCGCTGGAGCAGAAGTGGCTGGATCCTGAGATCCCACCGCTGGAGCAGAGGCGGCCGGGCCCTGAGATCCCACCGCTGGAGCAGAAGTGGCTGGATCCTGAGATCCCAACAATGGAGCAGAAGTGGCTCGGTCCTGAGATCCCACCGCTGGAGCAGAAGTGGCTGGATCCTGAGATCCCACCGCTGGAGCAGAAGTGGCTGGATCCTGAGATCCCACCGCTGGAGCAGAACTGGCCGGGTCCTAAGGTCCCACCGCTGGAGCAGAAGTGGCTGGATCCTGAGATCCCACCGCTGGAGCAGAAGTGGCGGGGGCCGCTGCAACCCGAGGGACCGCCGCTGATGCAGCCGCACCAGGTGAGTCGTCGGCGGGCTCCGCCGGTTCGCTTGGGCTTTCCTCGACGGGGGAGCCGGGCCTGCTTTGGCTCCGTCTTGAGCCGGGGGGGGGGAGAAGAGACGGGAGGGCCCTTTGCGGCGATGTCGGGCGATGGCGACGTCGGGTTAGGCTCGCGGGGGAGGGGGGAATCCCGGGCGAGAAGCGGAGAGGGGACTACACATCCCATCGGCTCCTCTTAACTTGGCCATTGCAGCCGGGGAGCGCCCGGATGGAGCGAAGGGGCCGCTGGGTGGTGGGAACGGACGGCGGGACCCCCCCTCGCCTTTTTCCCCCTGCACCCGCCCCGTCTGATCTGTTTTCCTGCAAACCCCCTGCACGACCCCCCCCCCGCCTTTCCTCCCCGCTCTCCTCCCCCTCCCCCCTGGCGATCCAGCCTTCGGGCAACGGGCGTCCCTCGTCCCGGGATCGGGCTGCCGTCGGCTCTGCTGCATGACTGCCCTTGCCTTGCAGCTGTCGGCGGGCGGCACGACGGCCTGGCGGGAGGAGCTGAGCCCGAGGGCGGAAGGAGCGTCGGCGGCGTCGCGGCTGATTTATTTATTCTTTTATTTTATTTGAATTCCATTTCTATGCGCACCGACGGCGAGCAGGCGCGGCAAAAGTGGGCCCGGATGGTGCACCACGAGCAACGGCGAGGAGGAGGATGGCGTGATGAGAATCAGCCGCCCAAAGGCAGCAACTGCTTCGGCCACAGGATCGACCGCATCGGCTCCGTCAGCGGCCTCGGCTGCAATAAGGTCGACGACCATGATTAAGGGGGAAGGAGGTAAAAAAGACAAAACCACAAAACGTCGAGGGTTGCAGCTCAGGGGTATCCGAAGCAGAAAACCAGATTCAGTCACAGCTTTGTGCCATACAGTATCAACCTTGGGAACTCTAAAGCTTCCTCCTCCCGTTATGTATTTCATAATAATAATACTAATAATACTAACACTAATAATAATACTAATAATACTAATAATAATAATAATGTAGCAGCAGTAGTAATAATAAAGTTGGAAGGGACCTTGGAGGTCTTCTAGTCCAACCCCCTGCTAAGGCAGGAAACCCTATACCATTTCAGACAAATGGCTGGCCAGTCTCTTCTTAAAAACTTCCAGTGTTGGAGCATTCACAGCTTCTGGAGGCAGGTTGTTCCACTGGTTAATTGTTCTAACTGTCAGGAAGTTTCTCCTTATTTCCAGGTTGCTTCTCTCCTTGATGAGTTTCCATCCGTTGCTTCTTGTCCATTCAAGATGGACAGTGATTAATATTTATATGTTACTTATATGTAAGGGTGTAGGTCTATACATATGTTGTATATAGTATGCTTAAATGTGTGTTATGTAGGTGTACACTTTGAGAGCAAGCAACTAAATTTCATTTTTAATGTGTGCCATTGTGCTCACAGTAAAAAAATGACAATAATTTATTTTTTTATTTTATTTTAATTCCATTTATATCCCGCCCTTCTCCAAAGACTCAGGGCGGCTTACAAGCTTAGCAGTAGCCTTCATTCTATGTATATGCCTGCTTATTAGGGCTTTCACAACCCCCCCCCCAAGCGGCATTATTACAAAGTCAGCTTATTCCCCCCAACAATCTGGGTCCTCATTTTACCTACCTCGGAAGAATGGAAGGCTGAGTCAACCTTGAGCCTGGTGGGATGCGAACCTGCACTAATTGCAGGCAGCTGGTGTTACTTAAGGAGGCATTAGCCCACTGCTCTACCAAGCTTTATCTATCTATCTGTCTATAACTATCTATCTGTCTATATCTATCTATCTATCTATCTATCTATCTATCTATCTATCTATCTATCGCTATCTATCTATCTATCATCTATCTATCCTATCTATCCTATCTATCTATCTATCTATCTATCTATCTATCTATCTATCTATCTATCTATCTATCTATCGCTATCTATCTGTCTATAGCTATCTATCTATCTATCTATCTGTCTATAGCTATCTATCTATCATCTATCCTATCTATCTATCTATGTATCTATTTGTGGGTCTGCTGTTTGTCCTCAGGATAGAGAACTTTAGGGAGGTTGGTGATGGGGGAGGGGCACTGAAAAGACCTGGGGGGTGGAGGGGGCTGTGTTCAGACAATGTGATTTTTCCGTTTCCCGAATCTGTTTCCAGGGTTCGCACACAATTTATTTACAGGCAGTTCTCAATATCTCGTCCGCAATGGAGTCCAAACTTCCTTTGCTAAGTGAGACATTTATGTTAAGGTGAATTTGCCCCCATTTTACGACCTTTTGTGCCGCAGTTGTTAAGTTAGTAAGGCGGTGAGTCTGGCTTCCCCATGGGCTTTGCGTGTCAAAGAAGGTCAAGGAAGTGGACCCCATGGGCCTCGGGACACTGCGACCGTCGTAAATAGGAGTCACTGGCCAAGCGTCTAAATTCGGATCGCCTGACCGTGATCAAACTGCCCGGTGGTTAAGTGTGGGGGGAAAATGGTGGTTTTTTTCCCCCAGTGTTGTTGTAACTTAGAATGGTCAGTAAGTGAACTGCTGTAATTTCAGCATTACCTCTGTTTGTTATTTATTTGTTTATTTATTAAATTTATTAGCTGCCCATCTCCTTGCGAAAGGACTCTGGGACAATGGGACTGTAAAATAATGAAGTCACTTAAGGTTTGCCCGGCCGTAAAGCTGGAAGGAATCCAAGCTAGGCATGTTGGGAAGTAGCTGTTAACCGACCTGGGTTAAGTGTGTTGTGTGAATGGAGCCTGGGAGTGTGTTATGTTCCATCCAGCTCTGGATGGTCCATTATCCTGCCTTTCTTGTAGATGATAGTTTTGCAATAGGGAGAGAGACGTTGGTGTGTCAAACGATGGACCGTGTAGTTTTTGAGCTACAGAGTGTTTTTCCCGTGCAATTGTTAAAACCCGCTGGGAATGCTGGGAGTTGAAGTCTTGAACAACTGGAAGGATTCAAGTTGTGGAAGCTGGGCAACTTTAAGATGGGTGGACTTCACCTCCCAGAATTCCCCAGCCACCACAGCTTTAACTTTCCCCTTTTTCTTCCCAATTTATGAAATTTATTTGCTGCCCATCTTGTATCCAACAACTCCGGCTGGCTTACCGGTATAAAAATATGAAAGCAAACAAAATGTTTTGGCCCAGCGGAGGAAAAGGAACATTGAGAAGGAACCCCAATTCGTCTGTTCCCGGAGCTGAATAGCTGTGCGAGCTGCCAATCCTGATTTTAGTGTGTAAAAACTCTGGCTAGAATGAGCTGAAGTAAGGAGACGCGGTGGCTGCGTTCACATGATACACTGACCCGGGTTATATAAACACAGGACTAGCTCTGTTGCCGGCACTTCTCCAGTTGTTTGAGTGACAGGTTTAGAGACTGACAACCGAGTTTTCTCTGTACACATTTCTGCACAGGTAGTCCTTGGCTTACGACGGTTCATTTAATGACGGTTCAAAGTTTACAAAAAAAAAAGTAACTTAGGATCATTTTTCTCCTAACCCCTGAAGTCTAATTAAAGATGTTTAAATTAAGATGAACATTTCACAAGTAGTCCTCAACTTACAACAATTCGTTTACCGTTTGAAAGTACAGTGGCATTGAAAAAAGGGTCTTATGATCGTATCTCACACTTACAACCGTTGCAGCAACTCAGAATTCAGTCCCCTAGCCACTGACTCGTATTTATGACGGTTGCAGTGTCCCGGGGTCGCGTGATCCCCTTTTGCGACCTTCTAACAATTGAAGTCAACAGGGAATCCAGATTCGCTCAACTGCATCACTAATTTAGCCACACATTAACAAATGTCGAAAGAAATGTTGTAAAATGGGGGAAAATTCATTGAAGAAATGTCTCACTTAGCAACAGAAATTTGGGGCTCAGACGTGTACAGGATTTGTGAGCAATTAGTGTGCTTTGCCACAAGTTGTTTTCCTTCCAATCCTTCAGACGCCGAACGACAAAGTTAAATCCGCTCCTCTCGTCCCACCGGTTTTTATTAATTTTTTAAAATTTATGCACCGCTCATCCCGGTCAGCCTGCAAGCCTCGTTAAAAACAAGGTGCAAAGCATTAAATATTAAAATCAGAGATTATGAAATAAGGTGGGTTTTTTTAGTTTTTTTTTAAAAATCCAATTTTAAGATAGAACACACATTTCTCTTAAATTTCCCTTCGAATTCAAGGCCGGGAGCTCTGCAGCTGGCAGAGCCAATATGCAAGTTATTTTGTAGCCTGTTCAATCTTGCTAGGCAAAACCGCTGCGAGTTTTGCACCAAAACTCTCGATTTTCCCCAAAGATTCTTAAACAAAAGCCGATAAAATTTCTCCAGGGCTGGAAGACTCAGTAAAAAGGGCTTCCCACCCCAGAATCTGGGGTCCCAGATACTTTTTCGAGCAATGTCTCGAATCCAAAACCACAACTGTGCGACAGGGTGGCGCAATTATTTTTTTTTCACCCCTTAAAAACAACCGTCCGATTTGGCCTCCACCTGTTTCTGGCTAAATGAGGCACTGGGCATAATTATAGTTGTCGGCCTGGTTAGCTTTCTAACCAGCCAGCTGGAAAAAGTTTATTTCTCAATTTAAAATAAAATACGTATAAATATATGCAGACGGCTTTGCGAGAGCTTCTTGCACATCTGCTGCATAGCAGAGATGGCTCCAGCCCCAAATCGGTGTGAGAGAAAAAAAAACCCATTGGACGATCTTTCTTGCCGCTGTCCTTCGACAGGTGACTCTTGCCTGCTTTTGCGACTTTTTTGCAATGGTTTTTAAGTGAAGCGTGCAATTGCTAAGCGAATCCGGCTTTAATCTGGGCGAATGAGATCTGTTGTTTCAAGGATTCCAAGTTCCAATTCATCAGAATAGAGCTAGAAGGGGCCTTGGAGGTCATCTAGCCCAACCCCTTGCTCCAGCAGGACACCCTATTATTTCAGTCCAGTCTCTTCTTAAAAACCTCCGGTGATGAAGCACCTACAAAACTTCTGGTGGCAAGCTGTTCCACTGGTTAACTGTCCACCCTGTTAGGAAGTTTCTCCTGAATTCCAGGTTGCTTCTCTCCTTGTTGGAAGCTCTTGATGACTATTTTGATGCTTTTCTTCCAGGTCATTGAAGGGACACCCCACCCCATCCGCAAACATTTCTGGACATCCCCTGCAATTCATCCAGGGCCCCATTGGCGGGACCCCAGAGCCACACAGCCTGTCTCCTGTTGGTACGAAGACTTGAAGCAGAACCGGCCATTTTTGAGCGGGAGGGGTCTGGGTAGGGTTGGATCGAGTTTTGCGCCCCCCCAATCTTCCTATCTTACCTAATATATACAGACGCCATATATGTCAATAGATACAAACACACCCGCCCACAACTTCTTCCCCGCGACAAAGGACCGTTTCGGGAGACTGAGTAAACCAGCTGCGTATGCCATCCAAATTGCTGTTTGTACATTCGTGTCATGCATAAATGTGTTGTTCATAAAGAGATATTTATAAAAAATATTGTATTTATGTAAACTAAATGAAAAGGGGCCGAGCATTGTAACTTTTTCCCCCCCCTCTCAACCTGAATCGTCGGAAGAAAAGAAAAGAAAGAAAAAAAATCACGGATTGCGTTTTAATCGGACGCCATCTTTCTTTCCGAAATGGGTGGTTTGAACAAGGCGTTTAGCTACCATGGATAAGAGTAAATGTATTTGTAAAGAAATCACAGGCTATCTACCAAAGGTTTAAAAGAACCCAAATGCGCCGTTTTTGTCATTTTTATCAGAATTTCAAACCACTTTTCCAAAATGTCCTCATAATTAAACTTGCTAGTCTGGAGGTGATTTTTGTTTTGTTTTTTTTCGTAACGCTACGGCAGCATCGAGTAATTTCTCTGAGAGCTGGTGAATATGGTCCTCTTTGAATGATCTTGGCTCTTCTTTAAAGCTCAAGGGTCCAATCTAAATACAGGTAGTCCTTGACCTACGACCACAAGGGAGCCCAAAATTTATGTCGTTAAGTGAGACATCTGTTAAGTGAGTTTTGCCCCACTTTTTCCTGCCACAGTGGCTAAGTGGATCACTGCAGCTGATAAGCTAGTGACCAGTTGTGAACAGCTGGCTTCCCCGTCGCAAAAGGGGATCACGTGACTGGCACAGAGCAGCGGTCCTAAATTTGAAACGGTAGCCAAGAAGCTGAAATTCGATCACGTGAGCATGGGGAGCAGACCGTAACTGTGGAAAATGGTCATGTCACTTTTTTCAGTGCCGCTGTAACTTTGGACGGTCACTAAGTGAAGTGTTTTAAGTCAAGGACTACCTATTGCTTACAACAGGGTTTCCCCAACATGGCAACTTTAAGTGAGGTTTGCTCCGTGTTTATGTACGGGAGCTTTCCCTGCCAGCGTTGACGGGGGTGTGGATTTCTCCTCGGTAGTTCCTTGATTAGGATATTATTTTCACTGGTTTGTTTGTCTGGGGTTAATTCCTGCTTATCTGGGCATCGGCTCTCCAAGACAACAACCCAGCTCAGAGACTACCAAGGACCCCACAGTCCTCCTCCCCCTCCTCTCCACAAGCCCCCCTCCCTTCTAGCACTGATGATGTTCCCTACTTGGGTCATGAAACGTCTGCAGGAAAACAAGAAAGCTCAAGAGAGCACGAAGTATCCCGTAGTCCTCCTCCTCCCCCTTGTAAAAAACATGCCACTCCCTTCTAGCACTGATGATGTTCCCTAGTTGGGTCGTGAAACCTCTCCAAGACAACAACCCAGCTCAGAGACCACCAAGGACCCCACAGTCCTCCTCCTCTCCACAAGCCCCCCTCCCTTCTAGCACTGATGATGTTCCCTAGTTGGGTTATGTAATGTCTGCAAGAAAGCAATCAAGCTCAGAGCATCAAGGATCCCATAGTCGTCGTCCTCCTCCTCCTTGCTACACATGCCATTCCCTTCTAGCACTGATGTTGTTACTTAATTGGGTCATGAAACGCCTGCAAGAAAACCACCCAGCTCCGAGAGCACCAAGGACCCCACAGTTCAACCCTGAGCTACAAATACTCTCTTCTTTTGGTACCCGTCCGTCCATCCAATTGACAAGACCACTCATCTCGTATGGCCGACTCTGGCTGCTTGCAATTAAAACAATTCCTGGCTGGCTCAGGAATTCTGGGAGTTGAAGTCCACCAGTTATAAAAGAGCCAAAAGGCTGAAACACCAGATGCTCCTCACTTACTACTGCCTTGCTCAGCAAAGGGAATTCTCAACTGTACAGGTAGTCCTCAAATTATAACAGCTCGCTTAGGGGCCGTTCAAAGTTACAACGGCACTGAAAAAAGTGACTTTTTTCAGCTTTTCATACTTATGACCATTGTAGCATCCCCCACGGTCACGCAGTTTACATTCGGACGCTTGACAACTGACTCACATTTATGACGGTTGCAGCATCCCAGGGTCACTTGATCCCCTTTTGTGACCTTCTGACAAACAAAGTCAAGGGAGAAGCCAGATTCGCTTAATGACTGTTACGAATTTTTTTAACAACTGCAGCGATTCGCCTAACGAAAGGTCATAAAAATGGGGCAAAACTCACTTCACAAATTTCTCGCTTAGCGACATCCATTTTGGGCTCGATTGGGGTCATAAGCTGAAGACTTACCTGTACTCATAAGTCGAGGACTAGCTGTAAATGGTTGAGCGGGGCTGGCATTTTCAAAACACCTTGAACACGGATAGTCCTTAGAAAACTAGCAGAAGTGAGCCTGGCAATGAAAGTCGTTAAGTCGTGACGGTCATAAAGCAGGCCGCTGCACAACCTGCCTGATTTTATGAGCTTTTTGGGGGGGCGGAGGGCTCATTAAGGAAATGCAACAGTTGTTATGCAGACCGTGGTTTGAGAAAACCTTGTCAATCACGGCCACGTTCCCGCAGGATGCTGCAAACAGCTGTAAACGCAGGCCGGCTGCCGTGCACTCGAGGCGCTAAGCGACCGGCCGTAAGGTGAGGAGGACTACCTGTATCTGAACAGGTGACCGGATGGGGGGAACCCTGGGCTGTCAACGGGGGGGGGGAATGTTTCGGGCTGCCCGGCAAAGATCAGGAAGAAGAGAGAGCACCGCCCACCGGAGGCCCTTCGCTTCTGTACGCAGCGCCCAAATCCAGATGTATTTCGCTGAAAAAAACCAACCCACACAAGCTCACCACGGGGTGACGTTTCAGGGGTGACTTATCATTTTTTTTTAATAGAAAACAATCCTTCGGTTCAAGTCACCTTGCGCGAGTCTGTAACAGGTATCAAATTAAAAAAAAAAAGCAAAAAAAGCTGAAATGCTCCAAACCGTCTTAAGAAATGTACAAAAGAAGGGGTGTGTGTGTGTGTGTGTGTGCGTCAAAGACAACTAGAAAGGAATTCAAGTTCTCAGCCTCCGAAAGGACCTCTCCTCCGTTGCCCAAACTAAGGGTTCTGGATCAGGAAACGATGGGGGGGGAAGGATCTCTTGGTTGGATCTCCCTGGCGCCCCACGCGCCACCTTCAAGGAGCTGCCTGGGCTTCAAAGGAGAGCCTGACAGATGGTGAGTAAACATGCCCGGCGCCTGCCAGCGTGAGGTAGAGCAGGGGTCCCCACGCCCCGGGCTGTGGACCAGTTATTTACCGGGCCGTGGCCCATTCAAAACCGGGCGACAGAATGGATGGGCGAGCGCACGAATGCAGCTCCAATTGCGCAAGAGGCGGGCGCTCGTACCTGTGGCTCGTGCAAAGGGAGCCAAACTCACGCTCGCCCGCAGCTTGCCCAGAACCGCTGCTTGCTGGAACGGTTGGGGACCACTGAGGTAGAGAGTTGACTTCGAAGATCAAGGCCAAAGAGATGAAGAACGAGCAGCGAAGGCAGGGATGTCACATGCTCCCTCTGGCCTTTGGCCGGAAAACCCGACCTCCCAACCCTGCCCCGCCCCGCCCCCACACGGGGAAGCGCACTGCTGCCAAGGAACAAAACTCCTGGTGGGAGCAACCCCAAAGGGTGGCCATCTGACCCTCCAAATACAGGGAAACCCCCACACACACCAAAGTCCTAACGCAAAGCTCTGGGAGACAATGTTGGCAGTGTCGACTGACTCAGCTGCTGATGGAAGGGGGTTGTGGGGAGGGGGGGGAGGAGGAAGCAGGCAGACCATGGAGGCCAGAAACCCCTTTCCTCCAGAGTCACTGAGGGCCCCCGGCAACTCCCCCCCAACCCACCCCCGGCAGCAGCTCTGGGCACTAGTGGCGACTGGAGACCAGCCCTTTGGCCTTGGAGACCTTCTTGGTGGGTTGCCTCTGCTCTGGGTGAGGACACTCCCGCTCGGCCAGCTGCTGGTCCATGTCTTGGGTAGAAGAGGAGGAGGACGCGGTGGCCTTCAAGGTCTTCTTGATGTTCAGGACCTGGAAGGGAAAGCAAAAGCAGGGACGCTGGGAGCAAGCCATGTTTCTCTGAAGGAGAACCACCGCCAGGCCCCTCCATCCCTTCGACCCAGGTGACAGAGGGCAGAGAGACCTGGCCACTCATGATGGGCCTCCTCACTTTCAGACGGAGGAGGAGGAGGCAACAGACTTCACCTGCCCCGACCCTCAGCAGGTAGTCCTCAACTTACGGCCAGCCCCTTAGCGACTTGTTCCCAAGTTACAGGTAGTCCGCGACCGTTAAGACCACAACGGAGCCCAAAAGGCCTCTTGCAAGTGTGAGACAGCTGTCGAGTGAGTTTTGCCCCGTTTTACGACCTTTCTTGCCACCGTTAAGTGAGTCGCTTGCAGCTGTTAAGTGAGCAACCCGGTTCTTAAGTGAATCCGGCTTCCCCCATGGACTTTGCTGGTCAGAACGTCACAAACGAGGATCACGTGACACCCCCCCAGGGGACACTGCGACTGTCGTAAATACACGCCGGTTGCCAAGGCTCTGAATTCTGATCACACGACCACAGGGACGCTGCAACGGTCATTAAGTGCAAAAAACTGTCAGGAGTCCCTTTTTCCACTACCGTGGTAACTTTGGTCACTAAACGAGTGGTTGTAAGTCGAGAACTACCTGCATGGAAGGAATGGAGCATAAACTGGCAAGAAAACAACAACAACCAGCGGACAAAAAAAAGCAGCAGCACAAGAGCCAGGACGTGGGTCTACTCGGCAGCTTTGGATGTTTTACAGAGAGAGATAATAATAATAATAGTTGGAAGGGACCTTGGAGGTCATCTAGCCCAACCCCCTGCTCAGGCAGCAAAGCCTACACCATTTCGGACAAATGCCTGTCCAGTCTCTTCTTAAAAACTTCCAGTGTTGGAGCATTCACCGCTTCTGGAGGCAAGGAGTTCCACTGGTTAATTGTTCTAACTGTCAGGAAGTTTCTCCACAATTCCAGGTTGCTTCAGGAAGCCAAAGATAAGCCACCTTCCTTTATATTTGGGCATAGCGCCACCTTCTGGGACACAGGAGTCAAAACTCTCTTTATGGGGGGGGGGGAAACCCGAAAGGCCCACAGTATTTTCCTGACCCCTTTCCCCCTCCCGAATCTATCCCGCTCCTACAATCAGCAGCAAGGGAAGAAATCTGCCTGTGAAGTTATATTTTATTACCAATCATTTCAGGATAGGATTGCCAGGGAAACCGTAGTGAAGTTTAGGAGTCGTGGTGGCGCAGGGGTCAGAACCACGGCATTGCAGGCTCACTCACTGCTCACCCCGGTTCGATGCTGACCGGGTTCAAGGCCGACTCGGCCTTCCATCCTTCCGAGGTCGGTAAAATGTGGACCCAGATTGGTTTGTTTCTTTTTGTTGTTGTTTTTTTTTGGGGGGGCGCTACAGGCTGACTCCGTAAACTGCTTAGAGAGGGCTGTAAAGCACTGTGAAGCGGTATATAAGTCTATTGCTATCTTCCTTCCTTCCTCCCTCCTTTTTGTGTTGGCACAGTGGTTAGAATTCAGCATTGCAGGCTGACTCTGCCCACTGCCAGCAGTTCGATCCTGACCGGCTCAAGGCTGACTCGGCCTCCATCCTTCCGAGGTGGTTTAGAGAGGGCTGTAAAGGACTCTGAAGTAGTATATAAGTTTATTGCTATCTTCCTTCCTTCCTCCCTCCCTTCTTCCTTCCTCATCCCTCTCTAGGTGGTTCACAAATCCAGGTCCTCATTTTACCAACCTCGGAAGGATGGAAGGCCGAGTCAACCTTGAGCCGGTCAGGATCAAACTGTTGGCAGCTGGCAGAATTAGCCTGCAATACTGCATTCTAACCACTGCACCACCACAGGAGGGAGGGAGGGCAATAGCACTTAAGACTTATATACTTATATACCGCACCACAGTGGACGGAAGGCTGAGTCAACCTTGAGCGGGTGTGGATCGAACTGCTGGCAGTGGGCAGTCAGCCTGCAATGCTGCATTCTAACCACTGCGCTACCACAAGAGGGAGGGAGGGAGGAAGATAGCAATAAACCTATATGCTACTTCAGAGTGCTTTACACCCCTCTCTAAACAGTTTACCAAGATCAGCATCTCGCCCACCCCAACAGTCTGGCTCCTCATTTTACTGACCTCGGAAGGATGGAAGGCTAGTCAATCTTGAGCTGGTCAGGATTGAACTGCTGGCAGTCAGCACAATTAGCCTGCAATGTTGCATTCTAACCACTGAGCCACCACAGAAGGAAGGAAGGAAGGAAGGAAGGAAGGAAGGAAGGAAGGAAGGAAGGAAGGAAGGAAGGATAGCACGTAGACTTATATACCACTTCATAGTGCTTTGCAGTCATCTCTGAGTGATTTACAGAGTCAACATCTTGCCCCTCACTCAACAATCTGGGTCCTAACTTTACCAACCTCAGAAGGAGGGAAGGCTGAGTTGACGACCTTGAGCCAGTCAGGATCGAACTCCTGGCAGTGCGCACTTTGCCTGCAATGCTGCATACTTAACCACTGCACCACCACGGTTTGTGCCTATCTCAGAAATCCTCTTTGCTACGGTGGCGCAGTGGCTAAGAATGCAACCATCTGGGTCCTCGTTTTACCGACCTGGGAAATGAGGGAAGGCAGAGTCACCTGGAGCCAGTGAAAAATCGAACTGCTGGAAGTCGTCAGAATTAGCCTGCAATGTTGCATCCTGACCACTGCGCCACCCCTGATCTTGTGAGGCGCCTACCTCCGTCTCCACCTGTTGCTGAGTTCGGTTGTGGTTCTCCTTGTACTGGTTGGCTCTGAGGACCTGTTGTTCGATTCCTAACAGGACAGCCTCACACCCGTCGCACCTGCCGACACAAAAACTTCCCACAGTTAAGGAGAAGGGAAGGGAGAAGCGAAAAAGGCAGCCATGCTGCCTAAACTGGGAACAGGAAGAGACCCCCACACACACCTGTTGGACCAGAGGGAGGGAGGCTGGAGGGAGGGAGGCTGGGAAGGAGAGAGGGAGGCTGGAGGGAGGAGGGAGGGAGAATGGAGGGTGGGAGGCAGGAGGGAGGGAGGAGGGAGGGAGGGAGGCGGGAGGGAGGGGGAGAGAGGGAAGGAGGGAGAGAGGCGGGAGAGAGGGAGGCGGGAGGGAGGGGGGAGAGAGGAAAGGAGGGAGAGAGGCGGGAGGGAGGGAGGCAGGAGAGAGGGAGGCTGAAGGGAGGGAAGGAGGGAGGCTGGAGGGAGGAAGGAGGGAGGGATGTGGGAGGGAGGCGGGAGGGAGAGAAGGAGGGAGGCAGGATGGAGGGAGGGAGGCAATGAGGGAAGGAGGCGGAAGGGAGGGAGGCGAGAGGGAAGGAGGGGAGGGAGGCTGGAGGGAGGCTGGAGGGAGGCTGGAGGGAGGGAGGAGGGAGGCAGGAGGAGGGAGGGAGGAAGGCGGGAGGGAGGCAAGGAGGGAGGGAGGGGGGAGAGGGAAGGCTGGAGGGAGGGAGGCAGGAGAGAGGGAGGCTGGAGGGAGGGAAGGAGGGGAGTGGCTGGAGGGAGGGTGGGAGGTGGGAGAGAGGGAGGGGCAGAACTCACCACTCATTGAGGGTTTTAATGATGTTGCTGATGTCCTTCCTTTGGATGTCCCGCCCGATGCAGAAATCCACTTCTAGCACTTGGTTCCGTTGATCCAGTTTGCCTTGGATGATGTCAGTGTAAACGGCTTCAATAATCAGGTCCTCCAGCTCCCGGAGGTTGCGCATGTCCAGGTCTTTCAGCAGCACCGAATAAGGGATGCACTGGGGAGGGGGAGGGGGGCAGGGGAGAGAGGGAAGGTCGGAAGGGAAGCCACTGCCCAGAGGAGGCATAGCAGCAGCACTTAAGACTTATACAGGCAGCCCTCAACTTACGACTGTTCGTTTAGTGACTTCACTTATCAACTGCAGTGGCTTACTTAATGACTGGGGCAAGGAAGCTGGTAGATTGGGGCAAGACTCACTTCACAACTGTCTCACTTAACAACAGAAATTTGGGGCTCCATTGTGGCTGTAAGACAAGGACTACCTATAAACCCGCTCCACAAGGCATTGCAGCCCTGTCTGAGCGGTTTACACAGCCAGAGTCTTGGCCGCCCCCCAACAATCTGGGTCCTCATTTTACCGACTTCGGAAGGACGGAAGGCTGAGTCGATGTGGAGGCATAGCCTAGGGGTAGGCAACCTGGGCTCTTTTATGACTGGTGGACTTCAACTCCCAGAATGCCTCAGCCAGAGTGGGGGAACTTTGGCCCCTTCATGACTAGTGGACTACAACTACCAGAATTCCTCAGCCAGCGTGGGGGAACTTTGGCCCCTTCATGACTCGTGGACTTCAACTCCCAGAATTCCTCAGCCAGCATGGCTCAACTTGGAAACCTCTCCCTTTCCCCTCAGCATTGCTGGCTGAGGAATTCTGGGAGTTGAAGTCCACCAGTCATAAAAGGGCCAGGTTTGAAGTCCTACGATCTAGATCAGCGTTCCCCATCCTTTCCGGCTTGATGGGCCAGAGGGGAAGGGGGTGTGTGTGGGGGGGGGAGAGGGGATAGTTCTGCGCGAGCTGCATCACTTGAGGAAATGGGACTTCACACATGCACGCACTCACACGGCGCTCGCACAAATGGAACTGCGTCCGTGCACACGCACGTACGCTCACCTGCCGCTCGCCCAGCCCGGTTCCGCTCGGGCCGTGTGGAGTTGTGGAGCCCCTGGTCTAGGTGGCATTAACCTGGAATCAACACTGGGAAGAGAGACGAGGCGAAGTTGCACAGAAGAAGCCCGAGGAGGCAGCGTCTCTCATTGCTGCTTGCACATGAAGGCAAACGTGATCCTGCTGGAGGTGCCTAAAGTTTGGGCAGAGTTGAGAAGTAGAATCTCATGCTACTATTCTAACTTTAAAACCCCACGCGAATCTCACAAGAGGGCTGGGAAGGGTTCCTGGTCTTTTTTCCCCCGCCTTCTGACAAAATTGCATTTCAATGCATAAAATAACCGAACGGGGAATAAGCTAACACTGATGATGGTCTCCTCCTTTGGGTAACGAAAGAGCGGCGGGAAAACAACCCCAGCTCAGAGGGCACCAAGGACCCCTCATAAAAAAAACAACACTGACAGACTGAGGGCTGCCTTACCAAGCAAACCAATCGCGCTCAAATACAGTTCTCAAAATATTAAAGGTCAAGGTTCCCCCGCACACGCGTGCTAGTCGTTTCCGACTCTCGGGGCCGGTGCTCATCTCCGTTTCAAAGCCGAAGAGCCAGCGCTTGTCCGAGGATGTCTCCGTGGTCATGTGGCCGGCATGACTAGACGCCAAAGGCGCAGGGAACGCTGTTACCTTCCCACCGGAGTGGTCCCTATTTTTCTACTTGCATTTTTTACGTGCTTTCGAACTTGTAGGTTGGCAGGAGCTGGGACGAGTAACAGGCGCTCACTCTGCTACGCGGCAGTCGGGATTCGACCCAATTTATTAGAGCTAACCAACATTTTCGGAGTCGCACAGCCGCGTATGATTTACCGCCGCCTGCCTTCCGTGGAACGCAAAGTTAAATTTCAGTCAGTAGCTAGTGAAAATAAAGTTGGAATTTCTTCCCTACCCAGTTCGAGAGTTCCCTAAAATCAATCCACAAGAAAACACCGGTTCAGAGGAATCTCACGCTGCCTCAAGTCCTCCAACTTCCTTGGAATTACAAGTCCATGCTTGGGTGGGGTAAACATTTTGGTCTGAGTACATCAGGAGGGGATCAAGCTAATCGAATAACTTCCCCCCATTGAGAAGAAGAGAGAAACTAGCCAGGAATATCCTGACCACAGCTAGCTAGCAATCTATGCCAACCGGCAAGGGGGCTTAAGGCTGGTTAGCACTCTGAAGCCCCTCCCCCACCCTTTTAATTTCAATTATTTCATTCTTGTTTTTAACAGTTTTTAATTGTAATATTTAAATATGGCTTGCTTTTGTATCTTCATGGTTTTATCTATAATGCCCAATCACTCTATGAAGGAGAAAGAGAGAAATAGCGAGGAGAGAGTGAGAAAGAAAGAAAGAAAGAAAGAAAGAAAGAAAGAAAGAAAGAAAGAAAGAAAGAAAGAAAGAAAGAAAGAAAGAAAGAAAGAAAGAAAGTGTCTAACGTGCCCAGGCCCAAATGCTAAAGAGAAGGGCAATACTTGAGGCATCCACGTTCCCGATCTGTCCATTTCCCTACTGAAATCCTGGACGGGCGTCTACTCTAGAACGTCTAGATTTGGGTGGGACAGAGCAGAGCCATCACCGTCATCTCTGCGTGCACGTTGGTCACCGGCTCCGCCTGCGGAAAATAACCGGGGTTTTAACTCAGCGCATCACTGCTTTACCTTCATCCTGGAAGCTAAGCTGACGATGGTCAAGTGTTTCAACTTGTTCCTCTGGAGCCCCGTCAACGCTGGCAAGTTCTTCTGGTTTGCTGTCCGAGAGATCAAAATTCAACACCGCCTTCAGATTACGGATTCAATTCAGTGTATTTGGGGGTCTTCCCGTTTCCCCTTACCACCCTTGGCAAACGGCAAAGACGGTCAGCCCGAGGCCCTTTCGGAAGAGAGCGGCACAGATTGTCACATCACTGGGGGAGGGGGGGGCGTGGTTGTCACCAGGAAGAGAAGTGTGTGTGTGTGTGTGTGAGAAACAAAGGCTTGCAAATACAAGCGGTCCTCACTTCACGAGGGTACCTGGGGACCGGCCAACGCAGCCATAGAAACCGCGACAGCCTTACGAGAATGGAAATCCTGGTTGCCGCCGTTCAGCAAATCACCCTGAGTTACTAAGTGGGTTGCTAAGTGGGGGACATATCAACCGCCTACTGTTGCCCCGCCGATTTTGCTTGGAGGAAGCTGGCACAGAAGGGCGACGATGGGAAGGTGGGATTCTGCAGCGTCACAACTGCCAGCCAAACGTGCGAGTTGTAAGCGCCGCTTGCTCAGCTCGGCTACCGGTTTGGGCAGTTGCTGAGGAATCGGTCGTTAAAGGAGGACCACCCATGTAAAGCAAAACGCAGACAGTGTCACTCGCTTCCAGGGTCAACCTGGAATTCTACGCTGTTCTAAACGCCAGCGGTTACGATGCTGAATCTTAAATGTTGGCAGATGAAAAGTTGTAACCTGCAGATAGGAGCACCCTGTCCTTTATCGCACTCAATCAGCAAAGACATTCTGGACAACAGATTATGCCTACTAGGGTGAAAGCGACAGGCATATTGGGTGATCTTTCTTTACTGGGCCATAAGTGGATATTTTGAGAAAGAAATTTGCCAGCTTAAAAAGGCAGTTTTCTGTCACCCATAGTAGCCTTTAATGAGATGAGCAGCTATATTTATTTATTTGTTTCTTTGTTTATTTACTTTAGGGACTTATATGCCGCCCTATCTCCCGAAGGACTCAGGGTGGCTAACAACAATAAAACACAATAATACAAATGTTAAAAAAGATTAAACTAACAAGCCCCAATTAGGCCAGGGGTAGGCAACCTTGGCTCTTTTATGACTCGTGGACTTCAACTCCCAGAATTCCTCAGCCAGCATGGCTCAGCTGGGAAACCTCTCCCTTTCCCCTCAACATGGCTGGCTCAGGAATTCTGGGAGTTGAAGTCCACCAATCATGTGTTTCCCCAAAAATAAGACCTATCCTGAAGGCCTCCGCTGGAGAATGTGGAGAAAAGCAAAGTGTTACGTTTAGGCAGGAAAAATCAAAAGGCACAAATACAGACTGGGCGAGACCTGACTCAAAAACAGTAACTGTGAGAGGGACCTTGGAGTCCCAGTGGACGATCACTTGACTAAGAGCCAGCCCTGTGCAGCAGCAACCAAAAAAGCTAACACAATCCTGGGTTGTATAAACAGAGGCGTAGAATCAAGATCACGCAAAGTATTAGTAACGCTTTATAAAACCCTAGCGAGAGCAGACCTGGAATACTGCAGCCAGTTTGGGTCACCTTATCATAAAAAAGATGTTGAGAGTTTGGAAAAAATTCAGAGAAGAGCAACTAAGACGATCCAAAGCCTGGAGACCAAAACATACGAAGAACGGCTGCGGGACTTGGGTGTGGCCGGTCTAAAGAAAAGAAATAATAGGCGACACATGATAGCAGTATTGCAGTATCTGAGGGGCTGCCACAAGGCAGAGGGGGCCAGGGTGTTCACCAGAGGGAAGGACGAGAAACAATGGTTGGAAACTGACCAAAGAGAGAAGTAACCTGGAATTAAAGAGAAACTTCCTGACAGTGAGGAAAATTAACCAGTGGAACAGCTTGCCACCAGAAATTGTGAGCGCTCCATCACTGGAGGTTTTTAAGAAGAGACTCAGCAGTCACTTGTATGAGATGGTATAGGTTCTCCTGCTTGAGCAGGGGGCTGGACTAGAAGACCTCCAAGGTCCCTTCCAGCTTCTATTTTACATACATACACACACACACACACACACACACACACACAGACACACGTGTGTGTCATCCTAGGGCTCTGTTGTCGGCTGCAGAGGCCTTTCCTGCCGGCGAAACGGAGGCTGGGGGCGACACACACTATTGGTCAGTGAGTGGCTGCAGAAGAAATGGGCTGGGGACGGCCACGGGGGGTCCTGCTGGATGGGGCTGTTGGTGCCACCGCCCTGAGGCAAGACAGTGGGGGAAAAATAAGACACCCCCCCAAAATAAGACCTTATGCCCCTTTTGGAGGCAAAAAAACCCCATATAAAACCGGATCTTATTTTGGGGGAAAACACTATTATTGCTGCTACTTGCATCAGGTCAAAGTTTTCCACAGTTCAAGCAGATCCTCACCAACGTAATCTGGATAGATTCCATAGGCAAATAGATTCAGCAGCTGAAAATAAGCAGCATTGGGCCCTTCAGCAATCTGGAGACACAGAAAAGCAGAAGGAGTTATTCGTGTGCTCTTAAAACATGGCCAACAGAACAGACTAAGCCAGGGCTCGGTGTAGGCCAGGGGTAGGCCACCTTGGCTCTTTTACGACTCGTGGACTTCAACTCCCAGAATTCCTCAGCCAGCATGGCTCAGCTGGGAAACCTCTCCCTTTCCCCTCAGCGTGGCTGGCTCAGGAATTCTGGGAGTTGAAGTCCACCAGTCATGAAAGAGCCGAGGTTGCCTATCCCTGTCGGCACAGAGAGCTGAGTCAAGAGAAGGCACAAAGGCTGCGACAGCCAGTCCTCGACTTCACCACAGTTCACTTAGTGACCCTTCGAAGTCGCGACGGCACTGGAAAAAGGGACTCGTGACTGTTTCTCACACTTAATGGCCGTGGCTGAATCCCCACGGTCACGCGATCAAAATTCGGACACTTGGCAACTGACTCGTGTTTAAGACGGTTGCACTCTCCTGGGGAGACAGGACCCACTTTTGCGACCTTGTGAGAAGCAAACTCAATTGGGGGTGGGGGGGAAGGGGAGGGCCAGGTCCACTTGTCTGAAAGGATATAGGGCTTCCTGCCTGAGTAGGGGGTTGGACTAGAAGACCTCACAAGATCCCTTCCAACTTTATTAAGTGAATTGCTGCAGCTAAGTTAGTAACACGGTTGTTACGGGAATCCGGCTTGCTGGAATTGGGTATGTCTAGTTTAATGAGAAGAAGGACGAGGGGGGACACGATAGAGGTGTTCTAGTATCTCAGGGGCTGCCCCAACGAAGAGGGATTCAAGCTCTTCTCCAAAGCCCCAGAAGGCAGAACAAGAAGCAATGGAGGGAAACCCATCAAGGAGAGAAGCAACCTTGAACTAACGAGGAATTTTCTAACATTGAGAACAATCAGTCACGGGAACTACCTGTCTCCAGAAGCTGTGAATGCTCCAACACTGGAGGTTTTTAAGAAGAGACTGGACAGCCACTTGTCTGAAATGGTATAGGGTTTCCTGCCAGAGCAAAGAGTTGGACTAGAGGACCTCAAGGGCCCTTCCAACTTTTATTATTACTGTTGTTGTAGAAGGGACGCGATGGCTCAGTGGGTTAGGACGCTGAGCTTGTCGATCAGAAGGTCGGCAGTTTGGCGGGTCGAATCCCAAGTGCCGCGTAACAGAGTGAGCGCCTGTTACTCGTCCCAGCTTCTGCCAACCTAGCAGTTCGAAAGCACGTAAAAATGCAAGTAGAAAAATAGGGACCACTACGGTGGGAAGGTAACAGCGTTCCGTGCGCCTTTGGCGTCTAGTCATGCCGGCCACATGACCATGGAGACGTCCTCGGACAAGCGCTGGCTCTTCGGCTTTGAAACGGAGATAATCACCGGCCCCTAGAGTCGGAAACAACTAGCACGCATGTGCGGGGGAACCTTTACCTTTACCTATTGTTGTTGTTGTTATTATCTCAAAGAATAGGAAAATTGGGCCAGTTCAGCAAACAAGAAGCAGTGAAAAAGGCAAGGAGATACACTACCTTTCACCTTCTCTGTCTTTCCAGGAATCTGGTGAGCGGGTTGATGACTTCAACCTGATGCTCCTTGATAGGGAAGGGAGAGGGTACGGGAAGTCCTCCACATACGACCATAATTGAGCCCCACATTTCTGTTGCCAAGCGAGACATTTGTTCAGTGAGCTTTGCCCCATTTTACTTGCCACAGCTGTTGAGTGAACCACCGCAGTTAAGTTAATGAGATGGTTGTTAAGTGGATCTGGCTTCCCCATTGGCTTGGCTTCCCAGGGGATCACGTGACCCTGCAGGAGAGTGCAACCGTCATAAATACGAGTCGGCGGCCAAGTCTCTGAATTTTGATCACGGGCCCAGGAGATGCTGCGATGGTCCTAAGGGTGAAAACAATCCTCACTGTTTTCAGTGCTGTTGCAACTTCAAATCGTCACTAAACGAACCGTTCTCAGTCACTACCTGTATTCCTTTTTCTTTCATTGTTTGTCTGGTATTCATCCCTGTTTATCTGGATGCTGGTGCCGGAGTAGAAGCTATTAAGGAGAAAGCCACACCGCTACCAACACTGGCAGGGCAAGCTACTGTGTAAAAACAGAAAGAAAAACCCACGCTTGCTAGCACTGATGATGTTACCTAGTTTGGGTCATAAAATGTCTGCAAGAAAACTGCCAAGCTCCGACAGCACCAAAGACCCCACAGTTGTCATTGTCCTCCTCCTCCTCCTCTCCACAAACCCCCCTCCCTTCCAGCACTGATGATGTCACCTAGTTGGGTCATGAAATGTCTGCAAGAAAACCACCAAGCTCAGAGAGCACCAAAGACTCCACAATCATTGTCCTCCTCCTCCTCCTCTCCACAACCCCCCATCCCTTTTAGCACTGATGATGTTGCCTAGTTGGGTCATGAAACGTCTGCAAGAAAACCACCCAGCTCAGAGAGCACCAAGGACCCCACAGTCGTCATTGTCCTCCTCCTCCTCCTCTCTACAACCCCCCCTCCCTTCCAGCACTGATGATGTCACCTAGTTGGGTCATGAAACGTCTGCAAGCTCCGAGAGCACCAAGGATCCCACAGTTCAACCCAGAGATTCTCTTCGATTGGAATCTTACTGTAACTTCTTGCTCCAGCATAGAAACAACTGACGAAGGCAACAAGTCCAATGCTTACCTCTCGCACATTAGGTAATTCCAGTAGTTCTCCAAATACGTAAACCCCTGGAGCCTCCAGGACTTGGTTGATGAGAGCGATCAGAGCTGAACCACTGGTGCCTTTGGCTAATAAAATGAACTGCTCCAGGAGATTACAGGCTGGTTTCTGCTCCCCTGCCATTCTGTTTTTAACACTGCAAAACAGGAGCGTCACAGTTGCCATTCAATCTTTGGTTCAAAAGGAATATTCAGACAGCGGCCAGCCTGATGATTGAAAGCAGCTTTACTTCATGTCTAAAAAAAAGCATTGTCCTAAAGAAACAATTTATGTCAACCCTAAAGGAGGAAAAAAAACCTAAAGTACACATCTTTTCAACTGGGAAAAGAGGTTTTTCATTGTTTTTACATAGAGGTGGTTCTCAACTTATAACAATTGAGCTCAAAATTTCTGTTGCTAAGCAACTGAGTTCTGCCCCATTCTACAACTTTTCTTGCCAGTTTTTAAGTTAGTAACATGGTTCTTAAGTGAACCTGGCTTCCCCCATTGACTTTGCTTGTAAGAAGGTCACAAAAGAGGATCACGTGTCCCCGGGACATGGCAACATGAGCCAACTGCCAAGTTTCCAAAATTTGATTATACACTTGGGAGTTCATAAATAAGTAACGTACATACCACTCAGGGGCTTACAAAGAGAGTGAGGAGGGTCTCCACTGGATATTGTAGAAGCAGAGTCTTCTGTCCAGGTATCCCAGAGGCAGTGAACAGAAATAACCAGTGTTATTTCAGGCTCCAGTGTGCTCAGAAATACAGACTAGGAGAAAAATTGGTTACCACACATAACTGGTTACCACATAACCGGCTGCATTTAAGGGAGTTGATGGCTGCACATGTTCCCTGCAAGAGAAAGGACACAAGAGAAATGTCTGTGGAGATTCTCAGTCATCCGGGTCATAGTTACCCCAAAGCTGCTTTTTCATGAGGCAACTGGACTGCCTTGTTTTTTTTTTTGGAAGATGTTTTGCTTCTCATCCAAGAAGCTTCTTCAGCTCTGACTGAATGGTGGGGAATGAAAGGATTTATACTCCTTGCAGACAGAGCTGGTCATTGCCTTCTTTTAGAGTGGTTGAGGCCACTTGTAAGTTTACCTGTGTCCTCGGGGTCACCTGAGTGGTGCAAATGGGTGTGAAGCCTTCTTGGAACTGTTGAAAGGACTGTGTTGAAGACTGGAGATAGCTGAAGTCACTAGTCAGGTGACCCCAAGGACACAGATAAACCTCCAGGTGGGCTCAACGTTTCTCAAAAAGAAGGCGAATGACCAGCTGTCTGCAAGGGACTATAAATCCTTCCATTCCCCACCATCCAGTCAGAGCGGAAGAAGTCTCTGGGATGAGAAGCGAAACGTCTTCAAAGAAAAAGAAAGTTCAGTTGCCTTATGAAAAAAGCACCTTTGGGGTAAGTCAAGAGAAGCGTTCCAAATCTGGCCTGCAAAACTCCACCAGGCCACCAGGGGGCAGCCACAGCTCGGTAGGCACTTAACTGGCGCCCTCTAGCGGTCGCCCGGAGCTTTGCAGCCTAGAGCCGCCATGAGAAGGAAAGGAGGCGGATACTCCGGCTAAAAGGGCGCCCGCTACCACGCCCATCATCCCCAGCCACCCAACCCCTTTTTCTTTTCTTGAGGCCATTCATCTGGCCTGATTCCCCTGGCTCGTCAACCTCCCCACCCCCCTCTCCCCGCAAAGCCGTTTGGACTCCAAATCCCATCATTCCCACATGGCAGCGTGGAGGGAGCCAGGGAGGCTCCGGAGAGTCAAAGGAACGGCGGCAGCGAAGGCAAACGCCTCCTTGCCCGTTTGCCGGCTCGCCCGCCTCCCGAGGCGCCCCGAACGAGGGACTTTCCCGGCCCCCGAAGTCGCGCCCTTCTCCAGGCCGGGCTTAGGGCCGCGGTCCTCACCGGGCAGCTGCCGTTCTCCCCCGGCGGCTTCTCTGCTCGGCTGCAGCGCGCCTCAGGCCGCCATGACAGCCGCCGTGCCCAAACGGGCGCCGCTCGCAAGGGGGTCCGACGGTCCGTTCGTCCCCCGGCCCGGCCGGAAACCGCGTCCCCCGACACAAACGTTCCGCTCAAGAGGCTCCCTGAGGGGCTGAAGGAGAAATTGCGCTGGGGGAGGGGAGGGAGCCGCCTTTTGAGAATCAGGGGCTGGCCTCCCATGATGCACTTCGCTTGGATCCCCCCCTTTAAAAAAAAACTTCAGTGTTTCGCCACATGATGGGCGGACTTCAACTCCCAGAATTCCCCAGCTTTCATCCCTAGTCCTGCTTTTCATTAGACTAGGCCAGGGGTAGGCAACCTGGGCTCTTTTATGACTCGTGGACTTCAACTCCCAGAATTCCTCAGCTAGCCATGCTGAGGGGAAAGGGAGAGGTTTCCATGCTGAGCCATGCTGGCTCGGGAATTCTGGGAGTTGAAGTCCACGAGTCGTAAAAGAGCCAAGGTTGCCTACCCCTGGACTAGGCCAGGGTTGGGGAACCTTGGCCCTTTTATGACTGGTGGACTTCAACTCCCAGAATTCCTGAGCCAGCCCATTTCCAAAGAAAGTGTTGCAGACAAACCCCTTCCTAGTTCTCCCAAAGATACAGGTAGTCCTCACAATGACTGATTGTTTAGCGACCACTCAGAGTTGTGACAGACCTCATCGTCTCCTCCAAAGTCACATGACTGCATTTTGGGCACATTTGCAGAATCCCAGAGTTATGATTTTCGGATTTTTTTTTTACTGATTTCTGTTGTTTACTTCCAGTTCTTGGCAAAAAAGGGGGGGCATTGAAGAAAATGGATTTGCTTAATGACCGCAGCATTCACTTAATGACTGTGGCCTTCATTTAAGCATCATCCCCCAAAACGTCATGTATCATGTTGTCATCTGATTAATGACCACCACAATTTACATTTGTTAATTCGGGGCTCAGTTACGTTAATAATTTGAGGACTACCTATACACAGAGAGAGATAATAATGCTTTGAGATTTGCCAGATTCCGTTATTGTAGCTTTATAATAAAAGTAATATTGGCTGCCTGACTTGGCCTCCTAGTTTGGTCTACTCTAAAGGGTTGACATGACTATAGGCTATTTATTATTTGGGTTTGCTATTTGATTTACAGCTCTTTCTGTTGGGGAGTCTCGCTGCATTTCTTTGCAATATTTTAACAATCTATAATTGGTGTCACCTGCAAACTTGCTATTTTTCTCCTCACCCCTTGGGCCAGAGGTCCCCAACCTTCTGGGCACCAGTGACTGGTTCCGTGGAGAGAGGTTTTTCCGCGGACCGGCGGGTGCTTGGTTTTGTGTGCTGCCTGGATCCCGCAGATGGGGCTTTGCTTGTTTGTGCGGACCAGTTGCTGGCATGCCACGGCCCGGTACCGGTCCACGGACTGTGGGTTGGAGACCCCTGCCTTAGACCAAATTGTTCATAAGGAATTTAACAAAAATACTGATTTCACCCAGCATCTCATTGTTGGAGTTCGGCAGCCTTCTGCATTTTAAAGATAGATAGATAAATAAATCTCTGCATCCCAGAACATTAGCTGGTCTCTTTAACTTTCAGTTAACGTCTGTAGCAACTAAGAATATTATGACATCTAGGACAGGGGTCCTCAACCCCCAGTCCGTGGACCAATATCGGGCCACGGCATGCTACCAACCGATCTGCACAAACCAGTAAAGCCCCATCTGTGGGATGCAGGCAGCACACAAAATCATGCACACACACACCCCGGCCGTGGAAAAACCTCTCTCCACGGAATCGGTCCCTGGTGTCCAAAAGGTTGGGGGCCTCTGATCCAGGACTTCTCAGGTAAGCAGGCTGGGTTAATTTGGCTCTTACAGAACAACAGCATCAAATTCATCATTGATCCCTCTCTCGGGGCCAACATTAGAAATATCTGCTTTTTGATGGTTGCCCGGAGTTCTAGTCAATGATTTGTTCATGTTGTTGTTGTTAGCTGCGAAGTCGTGTCCGACCCATCGCGACCCTATGGACGTTCCTCCAGGCCTTCCTGTCCTCTACCATCTTCTGGAGTCCATTTAAGCTCACGCCTCCTGCTTCAGTGACTCCATCCAGCCACCTCATTCTCTGTCGTCCCCTTCTTCTCTTGCCCTCAACCTTTCCCAGCATGAGGCTCTTCTCCAGTAAGTCCTTCCTTCTCATTAGGTGGCCAAAGGATTTGAGTCTCAACTACAGGATCTGGCCTTCTAAAGAGCAGTCGGGGTTGATCTCTTCTAGGACTGACCAGTTTGATCGCCTTGCAGTCCAAGGCACTCGCAGGAGTCTTCTCCAGCACCATAGTTCAAAGGCCTCAATTCTTTGGCACTCAGCCTCTCTTATGGTCCAACTTTCACTGCCATACATTGCAACTGGGAAGACCATCGCCTTGACTATACGCATTTTTGTTGACAGGATGACGTCTCTGCTTTTTAGTGTGCTGTCTAGATTTCTCATCGCTTTCCTCCCAAGGAGCAAGCGTCTTTTAATTTTAATAATTGTTCATGTAGCGATGGGTAAAAACAGCAGGAGGCTGCTAAAGCCATTTTCTTAAATTCTGTTGCGTTGTGACATTAAGTTTTTGTTTGTTTCTTTTCTTTTTTTTCCTTTTTGGTCAGTGTTGCCCTTTTAATAATAAGGAACAGGAGCAACAACCTGGAAGCTGGGGAAAATTGCTACCAGGAAATTGAGTTCATTAACAAACCATGGATAAGTTAATTATGGCTAAAACGTATTAAACAAATGCAGCCCCAGCTAACCATTTTATTGTTGTGTAATCTTTTGAAGATTACTGCTTTTGAATGGCAATGTTTTTTTAAAGGTCAGCCACATTTATTTATTTATCAAACTTATATGCCGCCCATATTGCCAAAAAGCAAATCTGGCTGGCTTACAGTTATTGAAGAGAATGCAGTATAAACATTACAACAATGAGGATCTTCAATTTTTAAAAAAATGATTTAAACTAAGCAGGAGGGTGAGGGAAGGAGCAAAATTGGACATGGGGAGGAAATGGGATGGTCTCTAATCCATCAGCACACACACACACACACACACACACAACTTGCCACACAGCCTCAGTTACCTGTCGATTCTGAAAGATAATACAGTATTGTTTGTATGTGAAACCCTAAGAGCACTTAATGGCTTTATGTTGCTACCTAATATTTGGGTGGGTGGATACCTGGAATTTTTCATTGTTTTTTTCTTTTCCGTTTTAATGTGGATGCTTGAAGCAATGTATCCAAAACTAGAATATTGAGATATAATTCTTAAGGAAATGAATAAAGCCAGCCACCCCTTTAGAGGGGGGGGGAGAAAGATGGGGTTTTTTTAAAAAAATTGAAAAGTTAAAAGAATGGGGGCAAATTCTAAGGGGCACATATGGAGTTTTCCAACCGGAGTTGCCCCAACAAGGGTGTCCAAACGTGGCAACTTTAAGACCAGCGGACTTCAACTCCCAGGATTCCCAGTCACCAGCGTTCTGGGAGTTGTAGTCCGCGCAGGTCTCAAAGTTGCCGAAGTTGGACACCCCCTGCGCTAAATCCTTCATTAGTAACCACGAAGGGACGTATCTCGGGGCAACGTGGGAACGGGCAGCCCAGGCGTAGAAGGCGCAAAAGCCCCGCTCTTCCTGCCACCCCCTCTCTCGACGCCAGGGGGCGCGCTCCGCCTCGTCGCCCACACTGCGAGCAAGACTCTGCGCTGGCCTTCGCCTTTTGGAGAAGATTGTCCCGAGGCGACACCCGTCTCCAGCTGCCCGCGGTTGCTGTGAAGGGTGGTGGTGGTGGTGGGGGAATCCCTTCCATAGCGACGGGGTGGGGAGCCGCTAAGCCTCTCCTCGCCCTCTGATTGGCCTCCGCTGACGCCCGTCACCCTCCGCGGGCGGCGATTGGCCGGCGCGGGCGGGTCCACCACGACGTCCAAAAGATGTTGAGACTCTAGAATAGGGTTCTTCAAACTTGGTCCTTTTATGACTTGTGGACTTCAACTCCCAGAATTCCTTAGCCAGCATGCCTAGCTGAGGGATTCTGGGAGTTGAAGTCCACAAGTCATAAAAGGGCCAAGTTTGAAGACCCCTGCTCTAGAAAAAAAGAGTGCAGAGAAGAGCAGCAAGGATGATTAGGAGACTGGAGGCTAATGGTTGCAGGAATTGGGTATGTCTAGTTTAATGAAGAGAAGGACGAGGGGGGACATGGTAGCTGTGTTCCAATATCTCAGGGGCTGCCCCAAAGAAGAGGGAGTCAAGCTATTCTCCAGAGCGCCTGAAGGCAGGACAAGAAGCAATGGATGGAGAAACTAATCAAGGAGAGAAGCAACTTAGAACTAAGGAGGAATTTCCTGATGATGGGAACAGGTGGTCATCTATCTCAAAACTGAACAGCCCTCCCTCAACAGAGGGGGAGGGATACGACACCTCCTATCTCCAGTCCACAAAACATTCCTTTCCGCAGTCCCAAGAAGGCTCCACCCCCATTTGCACCACTCAGGTGACCCTGAGGACACAGGTAAACCTCCAAGTGGCCTCAACTCCTCTCTAAAAGAAGGCAAACGACCAGCTCTCTGCGAGGAGTACAAATCCTCCCATTCCCCCACCATCCAGTCGGAGCTGAAGAAGCTTCTGGGATGAGAAGCGAAACCTCTTCAAAGAAAAACAAGAAAGTCCAGTTGCCTCCTGAAAAAGAAGCACCTTTGGGTCTCCTTTCCCTCCTGCGAAGAAGCGAAGCTCTTGGTCTGGCTACAGAGTTTACGTCTTCTCTGGCAGAAAAGGAGAAAAGGGGTCCACTTGGGCCTTTAGCCTGCCCCCCCCCACCCCAAAGCTTCCTTTGGTCTGCCTAGCTACTTCCTTGCCTCGTGTTACTGTTCATTTAGTGAGCAAAGTTACAAGGGCACAGGAAAAAAGTAACCGTTTTTCACACTCACTGCTTTCTGCCGTTCTCATGGTCACGCGATCAAAATTCAGTCGCTGGGCCACTGGCTCGTGTTTGTGACGGTTGCCGTTTCCCAGGGGTCACGGGATCCCCTTTTGCGACTTTCGGACAAGCAAAGTCAGTGGGGGAGCCGGATTCCTGTAACAACCGTGTTACTAACTTAACAGCTGCAGCAATTCACTTAATAAAGTTTTTTTTAATTTTTTATTTTTTTTATTTTAATTCCATTTATATCCCGCCGTTCTCCGAAGACTCAGGGCAGCTTACAAGCTTAGCAGCAGCCTTCATTCTATGTCTATGCCTGCTTATTAGGGCTTTCACACACACACACCCCAAGCGGCATTATTACAAAGTCAGCTTATTGCCCCCAACAATCTGGGTCCTCCTTTTACCTACCTCGGAAGGATGGAAGGCTGAGTCAACCTTGAGCCTGGTGGGATGTGAACCTGCACTAATTGCAGGCAGCTGGTGTTACTTAAGGAGGCATTAGCCCACTGCTCCACCAAGTCCTTCCAAGTTGGAAGGGACCTTGGAGGTCTTCTAGTCCAACCCCCTGCACAGACAGGAAAGCCTATATCATTTCAGACAAATGTCTGTCCAGTCTCTTCTTACAAACTTCCAGTGTTGGAGCATTTACCACCTCTGGAGGCAAGGAGTTCCACTAATTAATTGTTCTAACTGTCAGGAAATTCCTCCTTAGTTCCAGGTTGCTTCTCTCCTTGATAAGTTTCCATCCGTTGCTACTTGTCCTGCCTTCGGGCGCTTTGGAGAATAGCTTGACTCCCTCTTCTTTGGGGCAGCCCCTGAGATACTGGAATGCTGCTATCATGTCTCCCCTCATCCTTCTCCTCATTAAACTAGCCATACCAATTCCAGCAACCGTTCCTTATATGTTTTAGCCTCCAGTCCCTTGATCCTCTTTGTTGCTCTTCTCCCCACTCTTTCTAAAGTCTCAACACCTTTTTTACATTGTGGTGACCAAAACTGGATGCAGTATTCCAGGTGTGGCCTTACCAAGGTCTTGTAAAGTGGTATTAACACTTCACCTGCTTTTGATTCTCTCCCTCTGTTAATGCAGCCTAGCGCTGTGTTGGCTTTTTTGGCAGCTGCAGCACACTGCTGGCTCATATTTAAGGGATCTTCCACTAGGACTCCGAGATCCCTCTCACAGTTGCTACTATTGAGCAAGGTACCCCCTATACTATACCTGTACATTTGGTTTTTCTTGCCTAAATGTAGAACCTTACTTTTTTCACCACTGAATTTCATTTTGTTAGCTAGCGCCCAGTGTTCAAGTCTGTCCAGATCCTCCTGTATCTTAAGCCTGTAACTTCTGGAGTGTTGGCTATTCCTGCCAGCTTGGTGTCGTCTGCACATTTGATGAGTTCCCCATTTATCCCTTTGTCCAAATCGTTGATGAAGATGTTGAAGAGCACTGGGCCCAGAACAGAGCCCTGGGGCACCCCACTACACACTTCCCTCCATGTAGATTTATGATGGTTTCCCAGGGATCAGGGGATCCCCTTTTGCGACCTTCGGACAAGTAGAATCTGGGGGAGGCGGATTCACGTAATAACCGTGTGACTAACTTCACAGCCGCAGCGATTCACCTAACAGGTGTGGCGAGAAAAGGTGTCGAATGGGGCAAAACTCACTTCACCGTTGGGGAAATTTTGGGCTCCGTTTTGGTCGTTAAGTCGAGGGCGGCCTGTAGAATAGTAAAGACAAGAAGGGCACTGGAGCTTCTTTGAAGTAGCAGAAATGGTGGACACCACCTTTTTATCTCTCTCCCCTCCCCCCCCAAAAGAAACAAAACAGAAGGGGACACAGATAAGAAATCTGCAGTCAAACCAGGTTGTTGAAGCTACTGCTTGTCTCATCCCCTGGGGCAGAGTTTCTCAACCGTGGCAACTTGAAGGTGTGCAGACTTCAACTCCCAGAATTCCCTTAGTCGATTTTAAGGTATGAGGACTTCAGTGCTGCCCCAGGGGATTCTGGGAGTTGAAGTCTCCCTATCTTAAAAAGTTACCAACCGAAAAACACTGGGAGGAAAAGAGAAGGAATGGAGCATCTTCAGTATGAGAAAAGATGACACAATGGGAAGTCCACACCAGTCTTACAAAGTTGCCAAGGTTGGATACCTTTCGTTTACATACCAGACGCTTCACCTGGCCCCGGCGTTAACCCACTTTCTGGGTTAGTTTGCAGAATAAAACTTGGGTGGGACCCAGCTCTTTCCCCGGTGGTGTCTCCCTCAAGGGCACAAGGGAGAATAGAATAGAGATGGAAGGGACCTTGGAGGTCATCTAGTCCAGCCCCCTGCTCAAGCAGGAGAAGCTATACCATTTCAGACAGATGATCGTGTAGTATCTTCTTAAAAATCTCCAGTGATGGAGCGCCCACGATTTCTGGTGGCAAGCTGTTCCACTGGTTAATTGTCCTCAATGTCAAGAGGTTTCTCCTTAATTCCAGGTTGCTTCTCTCTTTGATCAGTTTCCAACCATTGTTTCTCATCCTGCCCTCTGGTGCTTTGGAGAATAATTTGACCCCCCCTCTTCATTTAGACTTTGCCCCAACCCCCCTTGGCTGTTCACAGGGCACTAAACAACTGTTTTGCCATACAACCAGAGGCCCTGATAGCACGGATGCGTCTGTATCATTTGTGAGCTGTTTTTAATGTCATTTTTGGTGTCTCTGGTTGTTTTTATTGTTTTAATTGCAAGCAGCCTGAGTCGGCCATATGAGATGGGTGGTCTTATCAATTGGATGGATGGACGGGTACCAAAAGAAGAGAATATTTGTAGCTCAGGGTTGAACTGTGGGGTCCTTGGTGCTCTCTGAGCTGGGTGGTTTTCTTGCAGACGTTTCATGACCCAACTAGGCAACGTTATCACTGCTAGAAGGGAATGGCATGTGTAGCGAGGAGGAGGAGGAGGACGACGACTATGGGATCCTTGGTGCTCTCTGAGCTTGATTGCTTTCTTGCAGACATTACATAACCCAACTAGGGAACATCATCAGTGCTAGAAGGGAGGGGGGCTTGTGGAGAGGAGGAGGACTGTGGGGTCCTTGGTGGTCTCTGAGCTGGGTTGTTGTCTTGGAGAGGTTTCACGACCCAACTAGGGAACATCATCAGTGCTAGAAGGGAGTGGCATGTGTAGCAAGGAGGAGGAGGAGTATGGGGTCCTTCGTGCTCTCTTGAACTTTGTTATTTTCCTGCAGACGTTTCATGACCCAACTAGGGAACATCATCAGTGCTAGAAGGGAGTGGCATGTTTTTTACAAGGGGGAGGAGGAGGACTATGGGATCCTTCGTGCTCTCTTGAGCTTTGTTGTTTTCCTGCAGACGTTTCATGACCCAACTAGGGAACATCATCAGTGCTAGAAGGGAGGGGGGTTTGCGGAGAGGAGGAGGACTGTGGGGTGCTCTCTGAGCTTGGCTGTTTTCCTTGCAGACATTTCATCACCCAAACCAGGTAACATCATCAGGACTAGTGTTTGCTCCCTGTTAATAACATACAGTGGCTTGCCCTGCCAATGTTGGTTGAGGTGTGGTAGACACCTAGAGATAAACCACGTTGATACACGGTTGAAAAGATAATAAAAAAAACTAAGAAGGAAACAAGATCAGATCCCATCATCTCCAGCAGCCGATGCCCAGATAAGCAGGAATTAACCCCAGACAAACAAACCAGTGAAAATAATATCCTAATCAAGGAACTACCAGGAGAAATCCACACCCCCATCAACGCTGGCAGGGAAAGCTCCCGTACATAAACAGGGAGCAAACCTCACTTAAAGTTGCCATGTTGGGGAAACCCTGTTGTAAGCAATAGGTAGTCCTTGACTTAAAACACTTCACTTAGTGACTGTCCAAAGTTACAGCGGCACTGAAAAAAGTGACTTATGACCATTTTCCACAGTTACGGCCTGCTCCCCACGTGATCGAAATTCAGCTTCTTGGCTACCGTTTCAAATTTAGGACCGCTGCTCTGTGCCAGTCACGTGATCCCCTTTTGCGAACTTCTGTCAAGCAAAGTTGACGGGGAAACCAGCTGTTCACAACTGGTCACTAACTTATCAGCTGCAGTGATCCACGTAGCCACTGTGGCAGGAAAAAGTGGGGCAAAACTCACTTAACAGATGTCTCACTTAACGACAGAAATTTTGGGCTCCCTTGTCGTAGGTCAAGGATTACCTGTATTTAGATTGGACCCTTGAGCTTTAAAGAAGAGCCAAGATCATTCAAAGAGGACCATATTCACCAGCTCTCAGAGAAATTACTCGATGCTGCCGTAGCGTTACGAAAAAAAAACAAAACAAAAATCACCTCCAGACTAGCAAGTTTAATTATGAGGACATTTTTGAAAAGTGGTTTGAAATTCTGATAAAAATGACAAAAACGGCGCATTTGGGTTCTTTTAAACCTTTGGTAGATAGCCTGCGATTTCTTTACAAATACATTTACTCTTATCCGTGGTAGCTAAACGCCTTGTTCAAACCACCCATTTCGGAAAGAAAGATGGCGTCCGATTAAAACGCAATCCGTGATTTTTTTTCTTTCTTTTCTTTTCTTCCGACGATTCAGGTTGAGAGGGGAAAAAAAAAGTTACAATGCTCGGCCCCTTTTCGTTTAGTTTACATAAATAAAATATTTTTTTATAAATATCTCTTTATAAACAATATATAAATAGCTTTTACAACTTAAATACATTTATGCGTGACACGAATGTACAAACAGCAATTTGGATGGCATACGCAGCTGGTTTACTCAGTCTCCCGAAACGGTCCTTTGTCGCGGGGAAGAAGTTGTGGGCGGATGTGTTTTTGTGTTGGGTGTGTTTGTATCTATTGACATATATGGCGTCTATGTATATATTAGGGAAGATAGGAAGATTGGGGGGGCGCAAAACTCGATCCAACCCTACCCAGACCCCTCCCGCTCAAAAATGGCTGGTTCTGCTTCAAGTCTTCGTACCAACAGGAGACAGGCTGTGTGGCTCTGGGGTCCCGCCAATGGGGCCCTGGATGAATTGCAGGGGATGTCCAGAAATGTTTGCGGATGGGGTGGGGTGTCCCTTCAATGACCTGGAAGAAAAGCATCAAAATAGTCATCAAGAGCTTCCAACAAGGAGAGAAGCAACCTGGAATTCAGGAGAAACTTCCTAACAGGGTGGACAGTTAACCAGTGGAACAGCTTGCCACCAGAAGTTTTGTAGGTGCTTCATCACCGGAGGTTTTTAAGAAGAGACTGGACTGAAATAATATCACGTGATCACGTGACCACGGGGATGCTGCGATGGAGCATGAGTGAAAAAAACGACTATAACTCAGTGGCGGGATTCAAATACGTGAACAACCGGCTTGTGTGGATGCCGCTTCCGGAAGTCCATTCTGGGCCGAAGTGGTGCGAACTGGTTGAATCCCACCTACTGCTATAACTCTCTTTTTTCCAGTGCTGTCATAACTTTGAATGGTCACTAAATGAACTGTTTTAAGTTGAGGACTACCAGTCTGAATAGCTTTATTGGTGTCCATTTTTTATTTTTAGTGGATTTTGCTCCATTTTAGGACCTTCCTCTATTTTATACGTGTGGCGCTGAGGTAAAAAGTGTCTTTAAGAATCTTCATTTATACAAATTTGACGCCTGGCAAGTGTGACGCGGGTTGGATAACTCTGATTTGCAGCTTCATCCCAATCTCTACTCATTTATTTATTTATTTATAACTCTAGATTACATTTTATAAATTTTTATAAGATTTAGGGCTAGAAAGAGGTCCATGTCCCTCGTGAAAATCAGGAGGCGCTCCAATCTTGTGTCATTCCTCGACTTAACCACAACTTGCCCTTGCTAAGTCAGCAAGTTTTAACTCTTGAAAAGCAAAACATTTTTTTATTTTTAGTGGATTTTGCTCCATTTTAGGACCTTCCTTGCCACACGTGTTAAGCAAATCCCTGCAGTTGTTAAGTTAGCAACACAGTTGTTAAGCGAAACTGGCTTCTCCCATTGACTTCTCTTGTCAGAAGGTCGCAAAAGGGGATCACAACACAACAACCTGGGACAGTGCGACCCTCATAAACATGAGTCAATTTCAACATTTTGTTTTGTGTTGCTTTAAAACAGGGGTCTTCCAACTTGGCCCTTTTAGGACTTCCTCAGCCAGCGTGGGAGAACTAAGGCCCCTTCATGACTTACAGACTCCAACTCCCAGAATTCCTCAGCCAGCGTGGGGGAACTATGGCCCCTTCATGACTTGTGGACTTCAACTCCCAGAATTCCTGAGCCAGCCATGCTGAGGGGAAAGGGAGAGGTTTCTAAGCTGAGCCAGGCTGGCTCAGGAATTCTGGGAGTTGAAGTCCACGAGTCATAAAAGAGCCAAGGTGGCCTACCCCTGGTTAGGAGATGTGCACCCAGAGAACTGCTTGCTTGCTTGCTTGCATTCTGCGGGGGAAGAGTTTAATCAATCAGAAGAGAAGCTGGAAGGGGCCTTGGAGGTCCTCTAGTCCAACCCCCTCCACAGCTGAACCTTCTCCATCAGGTCTCATGAGATTGCAAGTCACTAAAAGCCCCTTCAATTGACTTCATCCCCACATCCCTATGCACACAAATCATTAATACGATAACAGAGTTGTAAGGGACCTTGGAGGTCTTCTAGTCCAGCCCCCCTGCTCAAGTAGGAGACCTCTACCATTTCATGAAAGTGACTATCCAGTCTCTTCTTAATAACCTCCAGTATTGGAGCACCCAGAACTTCTGAAGGCAAGCTGTTCCTTCATCCATCTTATTTATCTCAGAGTCATAGAATCACAGGGCTGGAAGGGACCTTGGAGGTCTTCTAGTCCAACCCCCTGCTCTAGCAGGAGACCCTCTACCATTCCAGACATGTGGCTGTCCAGTCTCTTCTTAAAAACCTCCAGTGATGAAGCACCTACCACTTCCGAAGTTGTGGTTACCTAATTTTTTAACGAAGTGGGAAAATGTGTGTCCCAGAGACCCTGAATGCTAATGGATTAACCCTTGGGAAGGCAGAGTTCATCCTCCTGAGCACTGCAGGTTAACAATTTGCACTAACAACTACGTCGCAACAACGATACTGAGCACATGAGCATGGTTAATTTCCCCCCCCCCACAAAGAGCCTCTTCCTTTTATCGAAAGAGAGAATCGTGAATGCAATCCCTACTCTTTTTAAAAAGTTCTACCGACACACACACACACCCGTGCACACACACACACACGCACACAAAAACATGTCCAATTCACACAGGGACCTTCCGTAGACAAACAACCTTTTGTGCACAAGCGGTTGCTAAGGCAAAGCAATTCGCTCCCGGCATCAGTCTGCTTGATGAAGAGGCCCTAAATTTAGGATGCTCGCATGCCGCTCCTGTTTTGCTTTGCGGTTTCTCTCCAATACAATCAAATCTTCCCTGTCTCAAACTGAATACAGCTACTCCTCAATTTACAACAGTTCATTTAGTGACCAAAGTTGCAACGGGCCTGAAAAAAGGGGACTTGCGAAGTTACAAGGGCATTTTTTTTAAAAAGGGGACTTTTTTCCCTGCACTTAGCAACCGTTGTGGCATCTCCAGGGTCACATGAGCGAAATCCCGATGCTTGGCAACAGATTCCTATTTATGACGGCTTGCAGTGTCCCCAGCAGATCACAGGATCCCCTTTTTTGGTGACCTTTTGACAAGCAAAGTCCATGGGGAAGCCAGATTCCCGTCACAATTGTGTTATTAATTTAACAGCTGCAATAGTTCACTTAACAACAGAGGGGGGGGAGAGAGAAAGGTCGTAAAACGGGACAAAATTCACTTGCCAAATGTCTCGCTTAACAACAGAGATGTCGGGCTCAATTGGGGTCGTTAATAATAATAATAATAATAATAATAATAATAATTATTATTATTATTATTATTATTATTATTATTATTATTATTTTATTTGTACAAGCCAAGGACTACAGGTCAGTTAATAACAGTCTACGCCAGGGGTCTTCAAACTTGGCCCTTTTATGACTTGTGGACTTCAACTCCCAGAATTCCTCAGCCAGCATGCCTGGCTGAGGAATTCTGGGAGTTGAAGTCCACAAGTCATAAAAGGGCCAAGTTTGAAGACCCCTGGTCTACGCCAAGGGTCTTCAAACTTGGCCCTTTGATGACTTGTGGACTTCAACTCCCAGAATTCCTCCGCCAGCCACAGTTGAAGTCCACAAGTCACAAAAGGGCCAAGTTTGAAGACCTCTGGTCTACACCAACATTTTTGTTTCAACCATAGCTGCTTGAAGATGGGTGGACTTCAACTCCCAGAATTCCCCCCTTAGCTGTAGCTGGCTGGGGAATTCTGGGAGTTGAAGTCCACCCATCTTCAACTGCCAAGGTTTGGAAAACCCAGGTCTAGGCTGACCTTCCTTCTAGATCTTTGCTCAATATTTCATTCCACCCGGTTTTTAAGCGTTTCCTGCTTTGCCAGGGCTTTTCCCAAACCAGATTTGCAGCTATAAAAAGCTGTATTAATATTCGGCAACCTTTTAATAAAGACTTAATTAAGACCTAAAAAAAAACCAACCAGAATAACCTCCGTGGGGAGGATTAGAGAAGCACCTGTCCAGAGGTTCTGAAGGCATCGCTATGAGAAACAAAGAAACAAAGAAAAAAATAATAATCAAACCTGGCAATTTGGAAGCTTAAAAGAAATTAGTTTGGTTCTTGAGTCACGGAAAAAAAAAAACAAGTGGAGAAGCTTCCTTAAAGAGGCACTACAGGCAGTTCTCGCGTTCACTTAGTGACGGTTCGAAGTCAAGGGGGAAGCAACTGTGGCGAGGAAGGCCTTCAAATGGGGCCGAGCTCCTCTCACAGACGTCTTACATCGCAAGAGAAATTTTGGAGTCCATTGTGGTCGTACGTTGAGGACTACCGCACTACAGAACGAATGGAAATACTCCCTAGTCCTCGACGTACGACGATTCATTAACTGAAACCACAACGGCACTGAACAAAGTGACTTACGACCATTTTTTCCCCCACTTAACGCCCCTCGCAGCCCCCCGGTGGTCACGTGGTCAAAATTTGGGTGCTTGGCAACAGACTCCTATTTATGACGGGGTTGCCGTGCCCCGGGGTTGTGTGCGATCCCCTTTTGCGGCCTTCTGACAAGCGAAGTCAAGGGGGGAAGCCAGATTCAGTTAGCAACCAGGTTACTAAGTTATCAGCTGGAGCGACTCACTTAAGGACAGCGGCAAGAAAGTTCGTCCAATGGGGGCAGAAGTCACGTGACAAATGTCTCGCTTAGCAACATACGTTTTGGGCTCCACTGCGGTCGTAAGGCGAGGACTACCTGTATTCCTAATCTCTGCCTAGTGGGAGTTTTACTGGAAGTAAATCTGCACTGCAGGATTTCCGGATCTGCTTAATATCCTTGATCACCGTTCCCATCATGCACAACGGCATTATCTGAGGATGATGGGAGAATCTAGGCGGGAAGCCTGGCAGGCAAACGCTTAAAATAAACAATTAATAAAATAAATGCAGCCAGTAAGACATTTTCATGCTGGGATCAGTCCTCTTTTGTTTAGGTTTTTTTTTCTCTCACGCCGATTTGGGGCTGGAGCCATCTCTGCTATGCAGCAGATGTGCAAGAAGCTCTCGCAAAGCCGTCTGCATATATTTATACGTATTTTATTTTAAATTGAGAAATAAACTTTTTCCAGCTGGCTGGTTAGAAAGCTAACCAGGCCGACAACTATAATTATGCCCAGTGCCTCATTTAGCCAGAAACAGGTGGAGGCCAAATCGGAAGGTTGTTTTTAAGGGGTGAAAAAAATAATAATTGCGCCACCCTGTCGCACAGTTGTGGTTTTGGATTCGAGACATTGCTCAAAAAAGTATCTGGGACCCCAGATTCTGGGGTGGGAAGCCCTTCTTACTGAGTCTTCCAGCCCTGGAGAAATTTTATCGGCTTCCGTTTAAGAATCTTTGGGGAGAATCGAGAGTTTTGGTGCAAAACTGGCAGCGGTTTTGCCTAGCAAGATTGAACAGGCTATAAAATAACTTGCATATTGGCTCTGCCAGCTGCAGAGCTCCCGGCCTTGAATTCGAAGGGAAATTTAAGAGAAATGTGTGTTCTATCTTAAAATTGGATTTTTTAAAAAAACTAAAAAAACACCTTATTTCATAATCTCTGATTTTAATATTTAATGCTTTGCACCTTGTTTTTAACGAGGCTTGCAGGCTGACCGGGATGAGCGGTGCATAAATTTTAAAAAATTAATAAAAACCGGTGGGACGAGAGGAGCGGATTTAACTTTGTCGTTCGGCGTCTGAAGGATTGGAAGGAAAACAACTTGTGGCAAAGCACACTATTTGCTCACAAATCCTGTACACGTCTGAGCCCCAAATTTCTGTTGCTAAGTGAGACATTTCTTCAGTGAATTGTCCCCCATTTTACAACATTTCTTTCCACATTTGTTAATGTGTGGCTAAATTAGTGATGCAGTTGTTAAGCGAATCTGGATTCCCTGTTGACTTCAATTGTTAGAAGGTCACAAAAGGGGATCACGTGACCCCGGGACACTGCAACCGTCATAAATACGAGTCAGTGGCTAGGGGACTGAATTCTGAGTTGCTGCAACGGTTGTCAGTGTGAGATACGGTCATAAGACCCTTTTTTCAATGCCACTGTACTTTCAAACGGTAAACGAATTGTTGTAAGTTGAGGACTACTTGCGAAATGTTCATCTTAATTTAAACATCTTTAATTAGACTTTACGGGTTAGGAGAAAAATGATCCTAAGTTACTTTTTTTTTTGTAAACTTTGAACCGTCATTAAATGAACCGTCGTAAGCCAAGGACTACCTGTGCAGAAATGTGTACAGAGAAAACTCGGTTGTCAGTCTCTAAACCTGTCACTCAAACAACTGGAGAAGTGCCGGCAACAGAGCTAGTCCTGTGTTTATATAACCCGGGTCAGTGTATCATGTGAACGCAGCCACCGCGTCTCCTTACTTCAGCTCATTCTAGCCAGAGTTTTTACACACTAAAATCAGGATTGGCAGCTCGCACAGCTATTCAGCTCCGGGAACAGAGGAATTGGGGTTCCTTCTCAATGTTCCTTTTCCTCCGCTGGGCCAAAACATTTTGTTTGCTTTCATATTTTTATACCGGTAAGCCAGCCGGAGTTGTTGGATACAAGATGGGCAGCAAATAAATTTCATAAATAAGGAAGAAAAAGGGGAAAGTTAAAGCTGTGGTGGCTGGGGAATTCTGGGAGGTGAAGTCCACCCATCGTAAAGTTGCCCAGCTTCCACAACCTGAATCCTTCCAGTTGTTCAAGACTTCAACTCCCAGCATTCCCAGCGGGTTTTAACAATTGCACGGGAAAAACACTCTGTAGCTCAAAAACTACACGGTCCATCGTTTGACACACCAACGTCTCTCTCCCTATTGCAAAACTATCATCTACAAGAAAGGCAGGATAATGGACCATCCAGAGCTGGATGGAACATAACACACTCCCAGGCTCCATTCACACAACACACTTAACCCAGGTCGGTTAACAGCTACTTCCCAACATGCCTAGCTTGGATTCCTTCCAGCTTTACGGCCGGGCAAACCTTAAGTGCCTTCATTATTTTACAGTCCCATTGTCCCAGAGTCCTTTCGCAAGGAGATGGGCAGCTAATAAATTTAATAAATAAACAAACAAATAAATAACAGAGGTAATGCTGAAATTACAGCAGTTCACTTACTGACCATTCTAAGTTACAACAACACTGGGGGGAAAAAAACACCATTTTCCCCCCACACTTAACCACCGGGCAGTTTGATCACGGTCAGGCGATCCGAATTTAGACGCTTGGCCAGTGACTCCTATTTACGACGGTCGCAGTGTCCCGAGGCCCATGGGGTCCGCTTCCTTGACCTTCTTTGACACGCAAAGCCCCTGGGGAAGCCAGACTCACCGCCTTACTAACTTAACAACTGCGGCACAAAAGGTCGTAAAATGGGGCCAAATTCACCTTAACATAAATGTCTCACTTAGCAAAGGAAGTTTTGGACAGTTTTGGACTCCATTGCGGGCGAGATATTGAGAATTGCCTGTAAATAAATTGTGTGCGAACCCTGAAAACAGATTCGGGAAACAGGGAAAAATCACATTGTCTGAACACTCAGCCCCCTCCACCCCCCAGGTCTTTTCACTGCCCCTCCCCCCATCACCAACCTCCCTAAAGTTCTCTATCCCGACGACAAACAGCAGACCCACAAATAGATAGATAGATAGATAGCTATAGACATATAGATAGATAGATAGATAGATAGATAGATAGATAGATAGATAGACAGACAGACAGACAGATGATAGATAGATAGCTATAGACAGATAGATAGCTATAGATAGATAGATAGATAGATAGATGATAGATAGGATAGATGATAGATATAGATAGATAGATAGATAGATAGATAGATAGATAGATAGATAGATAGATAGGATAGATAGATAGGCAGAGATAGATAGATAGATAGATAGATAGATAGACAGACAGACAGACAGACAGACAGACAGATAGATAGATGATAGATAGATAGCTATAGACAGATAGATAGCTATAGATAGATAGATAGATAGATAGATAGACAGATAGACAGATAGATGATAGATAGATAGCTATAGACAGATAGATAGCTATAGATAGATAGATAGATAGATAGATAGATAGATAGATAGATAGATGATAGATAGGATAGATGATAGAGATAGATAGATAGATAGATAGATAGATAGATAGATAGATAGGATAGATAGATAGATAGGCAGAGATAGATAGATAGATAGATAGATAGATAGATAGATAGATAGATAGACAGACAGACAGATAGATAGATGATAGATAGATAGCTATAGACAGATAGATAGCTATAGATAGATAGATAGATAGATAGATAGATGATAGATAAAGCTTTATTGTCATTTTTTTACTGTGAGCACGGCACACATTAAAAATGAAATTTAGTTGCTTGCTTTCGAAGTGTACACCTACATAACACACATTTAAACATACTATATACAACATATGTATAGACCTACACCCTTACATATAAGTAACATATAAATATTAATCACTGTCCATCTTGAATGGACAAGAAGCAACGGATGGAAACTAGTCAAGGAGAGAAGCAACCTGGAACTAAGGAGAAACTTCCTGACAGTTAGAACAATTAACCAGTGGAACAACCTGCCTCCAGAAGTGGTGAATTCTCCAACACTGGAAGTTTTTAAGAAGAGACTGGACAGCCATTTGCCTGAAATGGTATTGGGTTTCCTGCCTGAGCAGGGGGTTGGACTAGATGACCTCCAAGGTCCCTTCCAACTTATTATTATTACTACTACTACTACTACTAATTTTTATTTTTATTTTTATTATTATTATTATTATTATTATTATTATTATTATTATTATTATTATTATTATTATTATGAAATACATAACGGGAGGAGGAAGCTTTAGAGTTCCCAAGGTTGATACTGTATGGAACAAAGCTGTGACTGAATCTGGTTTTCTGCTTCGGATACCCCTGAGCTGCAACCCTCGACATCGATTCAGCCAGGCCCAGATCGTTTTGTGGGTTCCCCCTCCCCCCCCACTTTCCCCCTCCTCCCCGCCGCTCGACCCATTGTGCCGCCGGAGCCACTGAGGCCAGGCGCGCTGCCACTCACCGCCGCCAGGTGCCGCCTCCGCGCCGCCCTCGACGTCTTCAGCAGCCGAGGCCGCTCATGGAGCCGATGCGGTCGATCTTGAGGCCGAAGCAGCCGTTGGCGCCCCCTTTCTTGGGCAGCCCCTTCGGACGCCGCGATCCTCCGCCGTCGCCTCCTCGCTGTTGCTCGTGGTGCACCAGCCGGCCCCACTTTTGCCGCGCCTGCTTGCCGTCGGTGCGCAAGTCCCGCATCAGCCGCGACGCCGCCGCCGCCGCTCCTTTGGCTTTCGGCGGCTTCGGGAGCGCGACGGCCGCCTTCGAGGAGCTGCCGCCGCCGACGCCAGCAGCAGCAGCCGCGGGGCCCGACGCCGCTTCTGCCCTCGGGCTCAGCTCCTCCCGCCGGGCCGTCGTGCCGCCCGCCGACAGCTGCAAGGCAAGGGCAGTCATGCAGCAGAGCCGACGGCAGCCCGATCCCGGGATGAGGGACGCCCGTTGCCCGAAGGCTGGATCGCCAGGGGGGAGGGGGAGGAGAGCGGGGAGGAAAGGCGGGGGGGGGTCGTGCAGGGGGTTTGCAGGAAAACGGATCAGACGGGGCGGGTGCAGGGGGGAAAAAAGGCGAGGGGGGGGTCCCGCCGTCCGTTCCCACCACCCAGCGGCCCCTTCGCTCCATCCGGGCGCTCCCCGGCTGCAATGGCCAAGTGAAGAGGAGCCGATGGGATGTGTAGTCCCCTCTCCGCTTCTCGCCCGGGATTCCCCCCTCCCCCGCGAGCCTAACCCGACGTCGCCATCGCCCGACATCGCCGCAAAGGGCCCTCCCGTCTCTTCTCCCCCCCTTCAAGACGGAGCCAAAGCAGGCCCGGCTCCCCCGTCGGGGAAAGCCCAAGCGAGCCAGCGGAGCCCGCCGACGACTCACCTGGTGCGGCTCCATCAGCGGCGGTGCCTCGGGTTGCAGCGGCCCCCGCCACTTCTGCGGCAGCGGCGGGATTTGAGGACCCAGCCACTTCTGCTGCAGCGGCTTCCCGTCGAGGGAGAGCGCCAGCAAGGACAGCAGCAGCAGCCCGCTGGCCGCCGGACGGGAGACCAACATCCCGGAGTGCGCAGGCGCCGGCAGAGCCACTGGGCGAGAGCGAGCGAGAGCGAGAGCGAGAGAGAATCCTCGACGGCGCGGACCGCGGAGCCGAAGAGAGCCGAGCCGGGCGCTTTGCCGCAGGAGCGTCTCGTCTAGTCGCGTTTGCCTGCCTGGCCGGATTCGCTCGCAGCGCCGGCATGGCTGTCCGCGCCTTATATAAGCCAGCTGCAGGTGACGCACCGACGGCATCCTCCGCCCCGGCCGGAGGGGGGGGGAAGGAGGAGGGGGGAGCCGTCGCGATCCAGCCATCCGTCGCTCGTCGGCCCGCCTTCTCCTGGCCTCGGGGGGGGGGGGACGGGCCCCGAGGGGGCGCTCTGGGGCCGAAGCTCAGCCGGCGCCTCTTCCTCCTCCTCCTCCTCCGACCTGCCTTTCCGCGCTCGAGATCCCCGCACGGCCGGGCACCATGGGCGTGGGAGTCCATCCCACGCCTCCAAACGGAAGGCTGGCAAAAAGTTGGGGTTGAGAAACCCCTTCTACCCCCCCCCTTTCGCAATCTTTTTCTCCTGCTTCTTTCTTTCTTTCTTTCTTTCTATCTTTCTTTCTTTCTTTCTTTCTTTCTTTCTTTCTTTCTTTCTTTCTTTCTTTCTATGTATTTCTTTTAAAATCTTTTTCTCCCTCCCCTTCCTTCCTTCCTCTTGCTTTATTGCTTTCTTGCTTTCTTTCTCTTTCTTTCAATTTATTTCTTTTAAAATCTTTCTTTTCCTTCCTTCCTTCCTTCCTTCCTTCCTTCCTTCCTTCCTTCCTTCCTTCCTTTCTTTCAAATTATTTCTTTTAAAATCTTTCTTTTTCTCCCTCCTCTTTCTTTCTTTCTTTCTTTCTTTCTTTCTTTCTTTCTTTCTTTCTTTCTTTCTTTCTATGTATTTCTTTTAAAATCTTTTTCTCCCTCCCCTTCCTTCCTTCCTTCCTCTTGCTTTATTGCTTTCTTGCTTTCTTTCTCTTTCGTTCAATTTATTTCTTTTAAAATCTTTCTTTTCCTTCCTTCCTTCCTTCCTTCCTTCCTTCCTTCCTTCCTTCCTTCCTTCCTTTCTTTCAAATTATTTCTTTTAAAATCTTTCTTTTTCTCCCTCCTCTTTCTTTCTTTCTTTCTTTCTTTCTTTCTTTCTTTCTTTCTTTCTTTCTTTCTTTCTTTCTCTCTCTCTCTCTCTCTCTCTTTCTTTCTTTCCCTCCTTTTTCCCCCTAATGTCTCAAATTCCAGGGGTGGGGTGGGGGATACTTAAAAATTGGATTAAATTCCCGTTGACTCGAGGGAGGTTGTTCTCCCCAATTGTTGGTTGGGAAATTCCCAGTGTCTGCCCCCCCCCCGCCAGGGATCAGTAATTGGGAAGGGGGAATCTTGACCGAGGTATCGTAGATTGCTCATTTCCCCCCTTCCCAACCCTTTTTTGTCTTCAGGGGATCCAAGGAGCCAGAAAGGAGGATGGCAAGATCCTAAGTAAAGGACCTCAACAACTTTACTATTAGGATTAGGATTAAGCTGTTTCCAGGGATTCTGTGTACACACACACACATGTACGCACAAACATTGTGGACCCCACACTGCAAAATCCTGAGACCCAGAGTATCCTGACTGCCATAAAAATTGGGAGGTGGGGAAGCAAGATGAGATCGGCTCCAAGATCGGCTGCTGTGATTCTCACAAGTTGCGGGTGCGAGCCCGTCTCCCCCGGCTAACCCGAGGGTGGGCTTAGCGGTTGTGGGAAGCCAGCTACCATCTGCTGGTCATCAAATGAGTGAGAACAATCAAGCAGTGGAACAGGAGTTGCCTCCAGAAGTTTTGGGAGCTTCATCAAAGGAAGCTGTCAAGGAGAGACTGGACCGCCATCGGTCAGAAATGGTGTAGGCCGGGTCTCCTGCTTGGGCGGGGGTTGGACTAGATGACCTACAAGGTCCCTTCCAACTCTTATTATTCTGAAATGATGACGAAGCCAGCTTACCTTGCAGGACGCTTTGACTGGTTCTTGATGTACTCCACCTTCGGGGTTGACTAATAGCTTGCACACTTCAGTAACCAAGGTGAGGCTTAAACCACCTTTAGCTTTGCCTTTTGTGTAAAGCCAAGCACTGAGTTTAACCTGACCTGGCTTGGTTAAACTGGTGGTATGAGTGCAGCCACAGTGGGACTTTCTTGTTGATTTATTTATTACATTTATTTGCCTCCCCCTTCTCCCTTTGAACTGACTCTGTGCAGTTTGCAGCGCAGGAGCTTATGATCTCTCTGAATGCACCTGTGGTTTGTTAAATCCTGGTTAGTGAGTGCATGTGTGTATGTGTGTGTATGCTTGCATTTAGCAGAGTTTTCTCCCGTAGCCCTTGGCTCGCTTCAACCTTTCGCTCTCCCGGCATAATTTTAGCCAGGTGAAGGCACCAGGCTAGGAACCGGGAGATGGTGAGTTCTAGTCCTGTCTTAGAAATGAAAGCTGGCCAGGGGACTTCGCACCAATTACCAGGAGACAGAAAGAATAGGGAGGACAATAGAATAGGGAGGACCAGAGATCTTTTCAAGAAAATTGGAGAGATGAAAGGAACGTTTCATGCAAAAATGGGCATGATAAAGGACCAAAATGGCAGGGACCTAACAGAGGCAGAAGAGATTAAGAAGAGGTGGCAAAATTACACAGAAGAACTATACAAGAATGAGCTTAACGTCCCTGATAACCACAATGAGGTGGCCACTGACCTCGAGCCAGACATCCTAGAATGTGAAGTGAAGTGGGCCTTAGAAAAGCTGAGCAACAACAAAGCTAGTAGAGGTGACAGTATTCCAGCTGAGCTATTCAAAATCTTAAGAGACAATGCAGTAAAAGTGCTACACTCAATTTGCCAGCAAATTTGGAAAACTCAACAGTGGCCACAGGATTGGAAAAGATCAGTTTACATTCCAATTCCAAAGAAAGGCAGTGCCAAAGAATGTTCAAACTATCGCACCATTGCACTCATTTCTCATGCTAGTAAAGTTATGCTTAAAATTCTACAAGCTAGACTCCAGCAGTATGTGGATCGAGAACTACCAGAAGTACAGGCAGGATTTCGAAGAGGCAGAGGAACTAGAGATCAAATTGCTAACATACGGTGGATCATGGAGAAAGCTAGAGAGTTCCAGAAAAACATCTACTTCTGCTTCATTGACTATGCTAAAGCCTTTGATTGTGTGGATCATAACAAACTGTGGCAAGTCCTTAAAGAGATGGGCGTACCAGACCATCTTATTTGTCTCTTGAGAAACCTATATGCGGGCCAAGAAGCAACAGTGAGAACTGGACACGGAACCACTGATTGGTTCAAAATTGGGAAAGGAGTCCGGCAAGGCTGTATACTGTCGCCCTGCCTATTTAACTTATATGCAGAGCACATCATGAGAAAGGCAGGGCTAGATGAATCAAAAGTTGGAATTAAGATTGCCGGAAGAAACATCAACAACCTAAGATATGCAGATGATACCACTCTAATGGCAGAAAGTGAAGAGGAACTAAAGAGCCTCTTGTTGCGAGTGAAGAAGGAGAGTGCAAAAGTTGGGTTGAAACTAAACATTAAGAAAACCAAGATCATGGCATCTGGCCCTCTCAATTCCTGGCAAATAGATGGGGAAGAAATGGAGGTAGTGACAGATTTTATTTTCCTGGGCTCCAAGATCACTGCAGATGGGGACTGCAGCCAAGAAATTAAAAGACGCTTGCTCCTCGGAAGGAAAGCCATGGCAAATCTAGACAGCACACTAAAAAGCAGAGACATCACCCTGTCAACAAAAGTGCGTATAGTCAAGGCTATGGTCTTCCCAGTTGCAATGTATGGCAGTGAAAGTTGGACCATAAGAAAGGCCGAGCGCCAAAGAATTGAGGCCTTTGAACTATGGTGTTGGAGAAGACTCCTGCAAATCCCTTGGACTGCAAGGCGTTCAAACTGGTCAGTCCTAGAGGAGATCAACCCTGACTGCTCTTTAGAAGGCCAGATCCTGAAGCTAAAATTCAAATCCTTTGGCCACCTAACGAGAAGGAAGGACTCACTGGAGAAGAGCCTCATGCTGGGAAAGATTGAGGGCAAGAGAAGAAGGGGACGACAGAGAATGAGGTGGCTGGATGGAGTCACTGAAGCAGCAGGCGTGAGTTTAAATGGACTTCAGAAGATGGTGGAGGACAGGAAGGCCTGGAGGAACATTGTCCATGGGGTCGCGATGGGTCAGACACGACTTTGCCAGCTAACAACAACAAAGTAAAACAAAATGTTAAGAATTTGTGCAAAAGCATGTTTTTGGGATAGAGATGACCATAAACCAAATTTTAACTATTTTTCCACCAAGCGAGGAGCAGAGGGCAACGCAGGCAACAATAAACAAAAGCTTTGAGATAGGTAATATATAAAGAGCCTCCCTCCCCCCCCATCAGTTTAAAAATGTCACTGCAATGAACAACATATAAGCATTCCTTTGGTATTTGTTACTCTAAGAAATCCACCATCTTTTTCAGAACTATTCCGGATTGTTCCATTAGAACAGAGCTTCCCAACCTCAACCATAGTCAGATGTGTGGACTTCATTTCCCAGAATTCCCAAGGCAGCAAGCTGGCTGAGGAATTCTTAAACCCATGGAGTTGGGCAATAGAATCATACAAAGCAGGGGGCTTCAAGCTTGGCCCTTTTATGACTTGTGGACCTCAACTCCCAGAATTCCTCAGCCAGGCACGCTGGGAGTTGAAGTCCACAAGTCATAAAAGGGCCAAGTTTGAAGACCCCTGATACAAAGCCATGAATCCGGCTTCAGAAAGAAAGACAGCATCAACTTTCAAGCAATTTCCTTGCCAGGGATACAAAATGGTGTTTTTTTTTGTTTCTTTTAAACCAAGTTTAGCCTACAGCAGTGATCGTTTTTTTCGGTATCTGCTTAGCTTTTCAGTTGGCTCGCTACTGCCCCCTAGCCAAGAAAAGGGATGACAAGATAAGATAAAGATCAGATAAGCCAGGGGTCTTCAAACTTGGTCCTTTTATGACTTGTGGACTTCAACTCCCAGAATTCCTCAGCCAGGCATGCTGGCTGAGGAGCCAGGCATGCTGGCTGAGGAATTCTGGAAGTTGAAGTCCGCAAGTCATGAAGGGGCCATAGTTCCCCTATGCTGGCTGAGGAGTTCTGGGAGTTGAAGTCCACAAGTCATCCAAGGGCTAAGTTTGAAGACCCCTGAGTTAAGCCTTTATTGTCATTTATTTACTATGAGCCCACATTAAAAAAAGAAATTCTGTTGCCTGGTCTCAGGGGAATCCTGGGAGTTGAAGTCTACAAGTCTTAAAGAAGCCGAGGTTGGGCCTTCTTAATCTAGTGGTTAAGGCAGTCAGGGTAGAAAGCTGGAGTTTGGACCATGAGTTCAAGTCCTGCCTTAGCCACAAAACCCAGCTGGGTGATTTTGGGCCGGTCCCTGTCTTTCCCAACCCAACCCAACTCACCGGATTGTTTTTGTGGGGAAAATTGGAAGAGGAAGTTGGGTTATGTATGTCTGCCGACCTGGGTGGTTTGTACAAATAAATAAAGGCGGGAAATAAACAAATATTGCGCATATGTAGCTAGATAAGGAAGAGGGACCTGTGCTTTGGGAGAAAACGTATCTGTGAAGGTGGGAGATGCTACAGGCGAGTGCAGCTGTCTGCGTACCCAATTTTTACAACATTTGAAGGAGTTGGATTGCCAGCTCTTTGCAAATGGATGTTCCCTCAAGTGGCCTTTAGCCCGATCTTGACAAACGAGGTGTTCCTCTATTCTGTTTTGTCAGTGATAATCCGTCAAAAGCAAAATTGCCTGCTAGAAAGAGGTGGCACCAAGTGGGGTTTTTTCTTTTCTCAAAAAAGAAAGAAAGAGAAAGGGTGTGATGGCATGAGAACGCCTGTGTTGGGCAAGGGGGTCAGACTAGAAAACCTCCAAGGTCCCTTCCAACTCTGTGATTTTATTGGTACCACATTGTGGGAGGCCATCTTGTTAGCATGCAGTGAACTCCCTCATGAGCAGGGAGATGGGCTCAATACTCCATAATCCTAGAAAATTACAGGGGATTGAAAAAGGAATGCTGTCAGTCTCTGTCTGTCTATCTATTTATCTATCTATCTATCTCTAGATCTATCTGTCTGTCTATCTATCTATCTCTAGATCTATCTGTCTGTCTATCTATCTATCTATCTCTAGATATATCTGACTGTCCTGTCTGTCTCTAGCTACTGCATCTATCTATCTATCTGTCTGTCTGTCTGTCTGTCTGTCTCTAGCTACTGCATCTGTCTCTGTCTGTCTGTCTGTCTGTCTGTCTGTCTATCTATCTATCTATCTATCTATCTATCTATCTATCTATCTATCTATCTAGAATAGAACAGAAAATAGAATAGAATAGAATAGGCAATGGGATATAGAATAGAATAGAATAGAATAGAATAGAATAGAATAGAATAGAATAGAATAGAATAGAATAGAATAGCTTTATTGGCCAACATATTATCGTCTATCTTTCTGTCTGAATGAATGAACGAACCTTTGTTATCAAAGTACAACATGTGTACAGTGAGATTGGCTGTCTGTCTATTTATAGAATAGAACAGGAAATGGAATAGAATAGAATAGAATAGAATAGAATAGAATAGAATAGAATAGAATAGAATAGAATAGAATAGAAGTGTGATTAAACACACATGGAATTTGTCTCCAATGCAGAAGCTTTCAGTGAACGTACAAACAACAAAGTGATAAGTCATAGATCATAAATCATAAGATACAAACAACAAGTAATAAGCTATCAGTAGGAGAAGGCAGTAGGAAAGATGAGAAGATGAGAAGGATAACAGTAATATACCCTTACTACATGGGTAAATATCCTTAAAGATAAGACAAGGGGGAATTGGGTGTTCAGCAGAGGGATGGCATGAGGGAAAAAAACTTTCTCTGTGTCTAGTTGTTTTGGCATGGAAGGCCCTGTAGTCGCGTCCTGAGGGGAGAAATTGAGACAAGTCTTTATTTATTTACTTATTTATTAAATTTTGAAACCGCCCATCACTGGGGGGGGGGCACTCTGCTTGGTGAGAAAGAAAGTATTAAAACCTAAAAACAGTATATAATTTTTTTTAAAAAAAAAGAGGAATCATTTGCAAGTCTCTGGGGGCCTTCTTCCTTGAATTTCGCCCCAAATAAGATTTATCTCACCCTTAGCCACCATTCCTGGCTCTGTTTACCCTGTTTGATATGTTTATTCGCCGAAAACGTTTCCCCCCCCCCGCCTGTGCAGCTTGTCACGTAGACTGAACCTGGAAAAGCGAGAGCTGCACAAAGAAACTTTATTCTTTTTTTCCCCTTATTGTTGTTTTTATGTTGGGGAAAGGTGTAGCAGTCACCCCCTCCCCGCCCGCCTGCCCCCCTGCACCTGCCTCCCCTCGCAGCCTGGCCAAATGGCCCAGGATCAACCGGGAAGCCCAGGGGCTGCGGCCCAAGCAGATTTATGAGCTCCAGATGTTGCTCGCAGCAGCCCCTGCACGAATGTCCCCTCCTGATAAGAGAGAGAGGGTCCTTGGGGCTTGCAACGTGCCTGAGAAACAAAGCAGCTGGGCTTCCCGTCCCATCCCGAGATGGAGCTTGGCCTGGGTGCGCCCCCTGAGCCGTGATGGACAGCTCCTCCCGGCTGGCTCTCTCGGCGGCCCAGGCCTGCGACGTGCTCGGGGGCACAAACGACTCGCTTTGCAGCCAGACAGAATAACAATGGAGTCAGCCCCACGAGCGAGAAAGAAGAATAGGCAGGGCTCTGTCTGGGGAAGGCCTGTGCTTGAACTCGGGACTGATGAATGACTCTGGCAGCGCCCTGCTCCTGGAAAGCACTCTCCATCCCAGAGATGGCCTGCGGTCAGGAGTCTCTCTCCCTCCCTCCCTCCTCTCTCTCTCTCTCTCTCTCTCTCTCTCTCTCTCTCTCTCTCTCTCTCTCTCTCTCTCTAACTCTCTTTCTCTCTGTAATTTCTATCTTATCTATTCATCAATATACTGGTAGAATAGAATAGAATAGAATAGAATAGAATAGAATAGAATAGAATAGAACAGGAGAAATAATAGAATAGAAATAGAATAAGAAATGGAATAGAATAAAGAATGAATAGAATAGAATAGAATAAGAATAGTATAGAATAGAATAGAACAGGAGAAATAATAGAATAGAAATAGAATAAGGAATAGAATAGAATAGAATAGAATAGAATAGAATAGAATAGAATAGAATAGAATAGAATAGAATAGAATAGAATAGAATATTGGAATGAAATAGGAATAGAATAGAATAGAATAGAATAGAATAGAATAGAATAGAATAGAATAGAATATTGGAATGAAATAGGAATAGAAAAGAATAGAATAGAATAGAATAGAATAGAATAGAATAGAATAGAATAGAATAGAATAGAATAGAATAGAATAGAATAGAATAGAATAGAATAGAATAGAATATTGGAATGAAATAGGAATAGAATAGAATAGAATAGAATAGAATAGAATAGAATAGAATAGAATAGAATAGAATAGCTTTATTGGCCAGCCACATTATCATCTATCTCTGTCTGAATGAATGAATGAACCTTTATTATCAAAGTACAACATGTGTACAGTGAGATTGGCTGTCTATCTATTTATCTCTATCTATCTATCTATCTATCTATCTATCTATCTATCTATCTATCTATCTATCTATCTATCTATCTATCTATCTATCTATCATCTCTATCTCTATCGAAACACCTCGGCTTTAAATGAATTTCAAATATATAAATTGCTGCCTAGCCCAGGGGTAGGCAACCTCGGCTCTTTTATGACTCATGGACTTCAACTCCCAGAATTCCTGAGTCAGCTATGCTGACTCAGGTATTCTGGGAGTTGAAGTCCATGAGTCATAAAAGAGCCGAGGTTGCCTACTCCTGGCCTAGCCTAATAAAGGCTATTGCTGCTGGCTGGGATGAATCGTTATGAATCTTTCAAAAATTCCGCAGAAATTCTGCAGCCGCCTGAAATGAAATCCCTACTTTCAAAAGAGAGAGAGAGAGAAATAAAAGGATCCTGGAATTACAGACCACTCAGGGTGACATCAGTCTAGCTGGGAGGATGTTCAGCAGATCACCCAGCAACCTTATGTGCAAGCACTCCGTAAACAGTGGAGTAATTATTAGTGGTTACTAGGTCTCTGCCAATTATAAATCTCCCCAGGTGAACCTTATCTTGTTTCTTCATCAAGATACTTCCCTGGTAGATAGTGGGAACGTTGCCAGTGTAATATATCTGGATTTCAGCACAGCCCTTGACAAAGGTGACACTCTGACCAGCAAGTCAGTGTGGGCTGAAGGACATATCAGGGACAATGGATGTGAAGCTTGGCGTGAACATTACTCACAAAACCGGGCACATCAATAGCTCCTCAACAGAGTGGAATGCGCTGTGAAATGCCATGAGGTTCAAGCCTGCATTTTTGGGGAAAAAAATTAATGGCTTTTAGGAGGAAGTGGAAAGAACGATTATCCAAACTGCACGTGATCCAAAATTGGGTAGGTGAGTACACACTCTAAAGCAGGGCTTCCCAGTCCTTAAGAGGCCTGGACTGCAACTGCCAGCATGGAATTCTGGGTGTTGAAGTCCACAAGTCCACACACCCTTGCCTAGAACAGGGTTTTCCAAACCTGAGCAACTTTTAAGATGGGTGGGCTCCAACTTCCCAGCCAACAGCAATCTTTGGAAAAAAGTGGCCAAGTTTGAAATAAACTGTGCTAGAAGACGCAGCTCATGGCAGAAATGTCTCGATAGCCTTCATTCTCGCAAAAATAGTCCTGGAAACGGTTCTGTGGAGTCCTAGACAGAGCAGGGATTGGACTCCATGTCCCAATGATCTGCAAAGTTGCCAAAAAAAAAAGGGGATCTTAAGAAATTTAGACAATCCAGTGTCTCCAGACTGACACCTTACAACAATTACACAGGGATTCACAGTGGGATTCTAAGCAGAATAACCGAGTTGGAAGCGACTTTGAAGGTCATCTAGTCCAACCCCTTGCTCAGGCAAGAAGCCCTATACACTTTTTTAATTTTTGTATTCTGTCTTTTTAACATGTTTTGCCCTGTTCACCGCCCTGAGTCCTTTGGGAGAAGGGCGGTATACAAATAAAATTAATAATAATAATAATAATAATAATAATAATAATAATAATAATAATAATAATAATAATTTCAGACAAGGGGCTGTCCAACATCTCTTCCAATGCTGGAATACCCACAAATCTGGAGGCAAGCAGTTCCACTGATTAATTGTTCCCGCCATTAGGAAATTCCTCCTTAGTTCCAGGTTGCTTCTCTCCTTGATCAGTTTCCATCCGTTGCTTCTTGTCCTGCCTTCGGGCGCTTTGCAGAATAGGTGGACCCCCCACTCCTCTCCTTTGTGACAAATACTGGAAGAGTGCTGTCATGTCATCCCTAGTCCTTCCCTTCACTAGACTAGCCATGCCCAGTTCCTGCAACTGTTCTTCATATGTTTTATCCTCCAATCCCCTAATCATCTTCGTTGCTCTTCTCTGCCCTCTTTCCAGAGTCACAACACCTTCATCAAAAGAAAGAAAATATTTCCAACAGGACTTTTTCTCAGGTAAGACGGCAGTTGATGGGGTTTATTTTACCATCACTACTTCTTCTTCTTCTTCTTCTTCTTCTTCTTCTTCTTCTTCTTCTTCTTCTTCTTCTTCTTCTTCTTCTTCTTCTTCTTCTTCTTCTTCTTCTTCTTCTTCTTCTTCTATCATGAGATCATATTGTGGAAAACAGTGTTGGGAAGCGTCGTGAAAGAACAACATTGTCGTAACAGGAAAAAATGTAGTGGAAAAACACGATCAGAGGGCCACGAAGGAGTAAAGGCGACCGTCACAATTCAGGAAACCAGACCTCATTGTGTATACAGGTGGTCCTCAACTTACAAGCACAACTGAGCCCACAATTTATGTTGCTAAGTGAGACAGCTGTTAAGTGAATTTTGTCTCATTTTACACCCTTGGTCATGGTTCCGACAGATGAAACTCTTCAAAGAACTTCGAGGCATTGTTTACCTTAAAGAATCTTTATTTGAGAAGCAAGGCATCGGCACTTACATAGTCGAAGCCAAAATCTGAATTCCTCTCCCCTGAGCACAGAGTATCAAAGGACAATTCCCTCCTCCAATTTACAGTCATAAATCACATTCCCCATTAGTTTGAAATGCAGGCTTCCCCTCCAGTTCTCCAGCCTGCCAATTCTTTATCATCTCTTATTTCAATAACCTTGGTTCTCACACTAGGTTCAGTGTTATTATGTCTAGTTAGACTCTCGTGCACATTCCTCCCCCTAGCACCATCTAACTCTAAAAGCAAAAAGAAGAAAATGGCTGCATCTCCAGCTGTTGTCAGTGCAAAAGCATCCGATGTTAGCAGCATTGACAGCCTTCCTTGCCACAACCGTTAAGTGAATCACTGCAGTTGTTAAGAACGTGGTTGTTAAATGAATCCGGCTTCCCCGTTGACGTTGCTTGTCGGAAGGACACAAAAGGGGATCAGGTGACCCTCCCCCACTCCCCTACCCTGGGACAATTTCAATCATCGTAAAGATGAGTCCGTTGCCAGGCATCTGAATTTTTTCCCACCTGACCACGGAGATGTTGCAATGGTCCTGAGTCTGAAAAACGGCCACCAGTCACTTTTTTTCAGAGCTGTTGTAAGTTCGAACAGTCAGTAAATGAGCTGTCGTAAGCCGAGGACTTACCTGTACAGCCATAGAAGGAACACAACGGGTGAAAAACCAAATTCAGGAAAGCCTATCTCGTTTGGGGTGTTTGATCAGAGGTTGAAAACTGAGCACAGCTGGGACCAGAATTTCCATTGTTAAGCCAGGCGGTTGTTAACTGAATTGTACTCAATTTGTGTCACAGTCATTAAGCGAATCCAGCTTGTCTTGGCTTGTCTGAAGCTAGCTGGGAAGGTTGCAAATGGCCACCACGTGACCCTGGGAGGTTGCAGCCATGGGGAATATATGCTGGTTGCCCTGAATTTTGATCACCTGACCGCAGAGATGCTGTGTTGGTTGTAAGCACGAGGACTGGTTGTAAGTGTGAGGACCAGTGGTAAGTCACTTTTTCCCATGCTTTGGTGGCCTCGAACGATTGTAAGTCGAGGACTACCTGAATATGAGCCTCTCAAGCCAGCTGGAATTTTGTTGTTGTTGTTGTTAGCTGCGAATTCGTGTCCAACCCATCGCAACCCTATGGACAACGTTCCTCCAGGCCTTCCTGTCCTCCACCATCTTCTGGAGTCCATTTAAGCTCACACCTACTGCTTCAGTGACTCCATCCAGCCACCTCATTCTCTGTCATCCCCTTCTACTCTTGCCCTCAACCTTTCCCAGCATTAGGCTCTTCTCCAGTGAGTCCTTCCTTCTCATTAGGTGGCCAAAGTATTTGAGTTTCAACTTCAGGATCTGGCCTTCTAAAGAGCAGTCAGGGTTGATCTCCTCTAGGACTGACCAGTTTGATCGCCTTGCAGTCCAAGGGACTCGCAGGAGTCTTCTCCAGCACCGGAGTTCAAAGGACTCCATTCTTTGGCGCTCAGCCTTTCTTATGGTCCAACTTTCACTGCCATACATTGCAACTGGGAAGACCATAGCCTTGACTATACGCACTTTTGACTGGTCCAATTCTGAGCAAGGAAAGGAGTGTGTGTGTGTGTGTGTCTGTGTCTGTGTCTGTAAAATGGCCCCCCAATAGTCATGGCTCATCCGGCTCCTGGATGAGGTCACCACGGATAAATTCCTGACTCTTGGCCAGTCCCAACTAGAGGTAACTCATCCCCACCTGGATCGTTTCCCCCCCCCACTGCCAGACACAGAAAGCCATAGCTTTAAGCCCCGCCAAGGAGAATTTCACACTTAATGTCCAGCTGTTGGCACCGGCTGGCAGGCCTTGCAAAACCCCCAAGCTTCCTAAAACATGTGAAGAACGGCTGCAGGAATTGGGTTTGGCTAGTCTAAAGAAAAGAAGAAATCGGGGAGACATGATAGCAGTGTTCCAGTATTTGAGGGGCTGCCCCAAAGAAGACGGGGTTCAAGTTATTCTCCAAAGCACCAGAGAGGGGAGGACGAGAAACAACGGTTGGAAACTGACCAAAGAGTGAAGCAACCTTCCTAACAGTGAGGACAATTAGCCAGTGGAACAGCTTGCCACCAGAAATCGTTGGGCAATATGATTAGATGTAATTTGATTAGATGGTCACATGATCAAAATTTGGGGCACTAAGCAATGGCAAGTATTTGTGACGGGGTCACGTAATCACACTCTGCGATCTTTCTTTGGCTGGTTTCCGAGCAAGCAAAGTCAATGGGAGAAGCCAGATTCACTTAATGACCGCATGATTCGCTTAACGACTGCAGTGTTTCGCTTAGCAATTGTGGCAAGGGAGGTCGTAAAAATGGGGCAAAACTTGCTTAGCAAAGGAAAGCTTGGACTCCATTGTTGTCGTTCAGTCGAGGACTACCGTAATCCCCCTAAAATAAGTCCCAACTGGAAAATAAGCCCCAGCGTGATTTTTCAGGATGCTTGTAATCTAAGCCCCGCCCCCAAAGTAAGCCCCAGTTCAGATGGTCAGCCAGACGGACCGTATTTCCTCGAATATAAGCCCTAACTGGAAAATAAGCTTTAATGTGCCTTTTGGAGCAAAAATTAATATAAGACCCGGTCTTATTTTCCAGAAACATGGGGCATGTGTATTTTACAAATGACGGATTCTATGTGGAGAGCTAACTAACCATCTCTGCTTGCTTAGCATTGGAATTAGATCTTCCCATCCTGCGTAGGAGATTGGACAAACAAGGGATCTCCAGCGTTATCAGTCTTGACTGAGTACTTCAGCCTCTGTCCCATGGGATCTATTGAGTCCTTTAGAGCAGGGGTCCCCAATCTGTGGGTTCTGTGGCCCACTACCGGCCTATTTGCCACAGGGCCATGTGAGTGGTGGGCTGGTGCACGAGTGTCCCCACTACTGCGAACGGCAGCCAAAAGCTTCTCTCTTATGTGAGTGGAGCTGCAGATAGCTAAAAGGCGTCATATTATAGTTATTAATACCCTGATCCTCCAAGACCTGAATAGAAATAGTATAGTATTAGTATTAGTATAGTACAGTAGAATAGAATAAATAGTATTAGTATTAGTATTAGTATTAGTATTAGTATTAGTATAGTACGGTAGAATAGAATAAAATAGAATAGAATAGAATAGAATAGAATACAGAATAGAATAGAATAGAATAGAATAGAATAGAATATAGAATAGAATAGAAGAATATAGAAAAGGAATACTTAACGACCACAACTGAGCTCCACAATTTCTCTCACTAAGCGAGACACGGGTTAAATGAGTTTTGTCCCATTTCACGACCTTTCTTGCCACAGCCGTTAAGTGAATCGCTGCAGTCGTTAAGTTAGGCACGGGGTTGACCACTCAATCAGGCTTCCCCGTGAACATGGCTTGTCAGAAGCTGCCCAACCTATCTTGCAGGGTTGTTGTGAGGAAAATTAAGAGGCCAGAGAGCTGCGGATGTTGCTTTGAGTTGATGGATAATAATAATAATAATAATAATAATAATAATAATAATAATAATAATAATAATAAGTTGGAAGGGACCTTGGAGGTCATCTAGTCCAACCCCCTGCTAAGGCAGGAAACCCTATCCCATTTCAGACAAATACTGTCCAGTCTTTTCTTAAAAACTTCCAGTGTTGGAGCATTCACCACCTCTGGAGGCAAGGAGTTCCACCGGTTGATTGTTCTAACTGTCAGGAAATTCCTCCTTAGTTCCAGGTTGCTTCTTTCCTTGATTGGTTTCCATCCATTGCTTCTTGTCCTGCTTTCAGGTGCTTTGGAGAATAGCTTGACTCCCTCTTCTTTGTGGCAGCCCCTGAGATACTGGAACACTGTTATCATGTCACCCCTCACCCTTCTCTTCATTAAACTACACATATCCAATTCCAGTAACTGTTCCCTATAAATGATCAAGAGTTAGTGGAGCAAAGAAGTGGCAAAGTCTGTGGGGAAGAAACTATAAATTGACAACATCAGCTTCATATAAAGAAAACCTATACAAAATATTCTTTAGATGGCACCTGCCGCCAACAGAATTAGCAAAAATATTTAAAAATATGTCAGAGAAAGGTTGGAAATGTAAACACAAACCAGGTACTTATTATCACGTGTGGTGGACATGTGTTAAAGCAAGGAGATATTGGACAAAAATTAGCACTTGGTTGGAAAAACTGTTAGAGAAACACATAGACTATAAACCTGCTTTTTTTTTAAACTAGGTATAATGCCAGAAAATTCTGATAAGCAAAGTACATATTTGATTCTACATGTGATAACAGCGGCAAGAATTATATTTCCACATTACTGGAAGGACAAAGAAACACCACCAGAAGAAGAAATAATCGAAAAAATACGAGACTGGGCGGAAATGGACAGACTTGCTTTTAAGGCTGAAAGAAAAGGAAAAAACAGAACATTTTCAAATCTGGGATCTATTTTATCCATGGTTAGAGCAGGGGGGGGGTCTTCAAACGTGACCTTTTTATGACTTGTGGACTTCAACTCCCAGAATGCCTCAGCCAGGCACGCTGGGAGTTGAAGTCCACAAGTCATAAAAGGGCCATGTTTGAAGACCCCTGAGGTAAGCCTTTATTGTCCACAAGTCATGTAGGGGGCCATAGTTCCCCATGCTGGCTCAGGAATTCTGGGAGTTGAAGTCCACAAGTCATGAAGGGGCCATAGTTCCCCCCCCTCTGGCTGAGGAATTCTGGGAGTTGAAGTCCGCAAGTCATGAAGGGGCCATAGTTCCCCCCCTCTGGCTGAGGAATTCTGGGAGTTGAAGTCCGCAAGTCATGAAGGGGCCATAGTTCCCCCCCTCTGGTTGAGGAATTCTGGGAGTTGACGTCCTCAAGTCATGAAGGGGCCATAGTTCCCCCCCTCTGGCTGAGGAATTCTGGGAGTTGAAGTCCACAAGTCATAAAAGGGCCCATAGTTCCCCCCCCTCTGGCTGAGGAATTCTGGGAGTTGAAGTCCACAAGTCATAAAA
>NC_139518.1:3511012-3516012 GCF_947247035.1 Vipera ursinii
TCTGCCTCTGTTAGGTCCCTGCCATTTTGGTCCTTTATCATGCCCATTTTTGCATGGAATGTTCCCTTCATCTCTCCAATTTTCTTGAAAAGATCTCTGGTCCTCCCTATTCTATTGTTTTCTTCTATTTCTTTGCACTGTTCATTTAAGAAGGCATTCTTATCTCTTCTAGCTATTCTCTGGAATTCTGCATTCAATTGGGCATATCTATGTTTTTCTCCCTTGCCTTTCGCTTTCCTCCTTTCCTCAGCTATTTGCAAAGCTTCCTCAGACAGCCATTTTGCTTTCTTGCATTTCTTTTTCTTTGGGATGGTTTTGGTTGCTACCTGTTGTACAATGTCGCGAACCTCTGTCCATAGTTCTTCAGGCACTCTGTCTATCAGATCTAATTCCTTAAATCTATTTGTCACCTCTACTGTATATTCAACAGGGATATGATTTAATTCATACCTGAGTGGTCTAGTGCTTTTCCCTACTTTCTTCAGTTTAAGCCTAAACTTTGCAAGGAGAAGCTCATGGTCTGAGCCACAGTCAGCTCCTGGTCTTGTTTTTACCGACTGTATAGAGCTTCTCCATCTTTGGCTGCAGAGCATATAGTCAATCTGATTTCTGTGTTGACCGTCTGGTGATGTCCATGTGTAGAGCCGTCTCTTGGGTTGTTGGAAAAGAGTGTTTGCTATGACCATCGTATTCTCTTGACAAAATTCTATCAGCCTGTGCCCTGCTTCATTTTGTACTCCAAGGCCAAACTTGCCTGTTATTCCAGCTATCTTTTGGCTTCCTACTTTAGCATTCCAATCCCCCATGATGATAAGGACATCATTTTTTGGTGTTACTTCTATAAGGTGCTGTAGGGCTTCATAGAACTGGTCAATTTCATCCTCTTCAGCACTGGTGGTTGGGGCATAGACTTGGACTACTGTGATATTGAATGGTTTCCCTTGGATTCGAACTGAGATCATTCTGTCATTTTGAGGATTGTATCCCAGTATTGATTTTCCTACTCTTTTATTGACTATGAAGGCTACTCCATTTCTTCTGAGGGATTCTTGCCCGCAGTAGTATACCTGATGGTCATCTGAATTAAATTCACCCATTCCTGTCCATTTTAGTTCGCTGATACCTAAGATGTCGATGTTTAGTCTTGTCATCTCTTGTTTGACCACGTCCAGCTTTCCTTGATTCATGGATCTTACATTCCAGGTTCCTATGGAGAAAAAATCTTTACAGCATCGGACTTTCCTTTCACCACCAGACACATCCACAGCTGAGCGTCCTTTCGGCTTTGGCCCAGTCGCTTCATTCTTTCTGGCGCTACTAGTACTAGCCCTCTGCTCTTCCCCAGTAGCATATTGGACGCCTTCCGACCTGAGGGGCTCATCTTCCAGCATCATATCGTTTTGCCTTTTGGTACTGTCCATAGGGTTTTCATGGCAAAGATACTGGAGTGGTTTGCCATTTCCTTCTCCAGTGGATCACGTTTTGTCAGAACTCTCAGCTATGACCTGTCCGTCTTGGGTGGCCCTGCACGGCATAGCTCATGGCTTCATTGAATTACGCAAGCCCCTTCGCCACGACAAGGCAGTAATCCATGAAGGGGATATATATATATATATATATGTAAATTTTTGGGATTGCTAACAAAGTATTAAAGGAAGACTGATATGCATTTCAAACTCATTTGTTCTCATCAGTCAGCCATACCCTTCTGAGATTCAAACCTTGGCCGATTGCACCTTAGGCAATTGTTCTAACCTTAGGCCACTGGCTCTTTCTCACTTTGTTAGCTGAGAAGCAAGGGAGATATGTGTTAAGTGTTTGTTAAGTATTTGGAATAACTTGCTAGGCTCCAAACATGGGACAAATCTTATTTTCTGTTTTGGCTTAACCCAAGGCCATCCACAGGCAGTAGTCACAACAGTGACAGCACAGATTTGTGTAAATTTTTTGGATTGCTAACAAAGAATTAAAGGGAGACTGATATTTTTATTTATTTATTTATTTTTATTCCATTTATATCCCGCCCTTCTCCGAAGACTCAGGGCGGCCTACAAGCTTAGCAATAGCCTTCATTCTATGTATATGCCTGCTTATTAGGGCTTTCACACACACAACCAAGCGGCATTTTACAAAGTCAGCTTAATTGCCCCCAACAATCTGGGTCCTCATTTTACCCACCTCGGAAAGATGGAAGGCTGAGTCAACCGTGAGCCTGGTGGGACTCGAACCTGCACTAATTGCAGGCAGCTGGTGTTACTTAAGGAGGCATTAGCCCAGTGCTCCACCAAGGCTCATAATGCATTTCAAACTTACTTGTTCTCATCAGTCAGCCATACCCTTCTGACATTCGAACCTTGGCCGATTGCACCTTAGGCAATTGTTCTAACCTTAGGCCACTGGCTCTTTCTCACTTTGTTAGCTGAGAAGCAAGGGAGATATGTGTTAAGTGTTTGTTAAGTATTTGGAATAACTTGCTAGGCTCCAAACATGGGACAAATCTTATTTTCTGTTTTGGCGTAACCCAAGGCCATCCACAGGCAGTAGTCACAACAGTGACAGCACAGATTTGTGTAAATTTTTTGGTTTGCTAACAAAGAATTAAAGGGAGACTGATATTTTTATTTATTTATTTATTTATTTATTTATTTATTTATTTATTTATTTTTATTCCATTTATATCCCGCCCTTCTCCGAAGACTCAGGGTGGCCTACAAGCTTAGCAATAGCCTTCATTCTATGTATATGCCTGCTTATTAGGGCTTTCACACACACAACCAAGCGGCATTTTACAAAGTCAGCTTAATTGCCCCCAACAATCTGGGTCCTCATTTTACCCACCTCGGAAAGATGGAAGGCTGAGTCAACCTTGAGCCTGGTGGGACTCGAACCTGCACTAATTGCAGGCAGCTGGTGTTACTTAAGGAGGCATTAGCCCAGTGCTCCACCAAGGCTCATAATGCATTTCAAACTTACTTGTTCTCATCAGTCAGCCATACCCTTCTGACATTCGAACCTTGGCCGATTGCACCTTAGGCAATTGTTCTAACCTTAGGCCACTGGCTCTTTCTCACTTTGTTAGCTGAGAAGCAAGGGAGATATGTGTTAAGTGTTTGTTAAGTATTTGGAATAACTTGCTAGGCTCCAAACATGGGACAAATCTTATTTTCTGTTTTGGCCTAACCCAAGGCCATCCACAGGCAGTAGTCACAACAGTGACAGCACAGATTTGTGTAAATTTTTTGGATTGCTAACAAAGAATTAAAGGGAGACTGATATTTTTATTTATTTATTTATTTATTTATTTATTTATTTATTTATTTATTTATTTATTTATTTATTTATTTTAATTCCATTTATATCCCGCCCTTCTCCGAAGACTCAGGGCGGCTTACAAGCTTAGCAGTAGCCTTCATTCTATGTATAAGCCTGCTTATTAGGGCTTTCGACTCCCCGCAAGCGGCATTTTTTACAAAGTCAGCTTATTGCCCCCAACAATCTGGGTCCTCATTTTACCCACCTCGGAAGGATGGAAGGCTGAGTCAACCTTGAGCCTGGTGGGACTCGAACCTGCACTAATTGCAGGCAGCTGGTGTTACTTAAGGAGGCATTAGCCCAGTGCTCCACCAAGGCTCATAATGCATTTCAAACTTACTTGTTCTCATCAGTCAGCCATACCCTTCTGACATTCGAACCTTGGCCGATTGCACCTTAGGCAATTGTTCTAACCTTTAGGCCACTGGCTCTTTCTCACTTTGTTAGCTGAGAAGCAAGGGAGATATGTGTTAAGTGTTTGTTAAGTATTTGGAATACCTTGCTAGGCCCCAAACATGGGACAAATCTTATTTCCTTTTTCGGCCTCACCCAAGGACTATATATTAGTCCTTGACCTGCCACCATTTAATGACATTGATTCAAGTGAATTATACGACCTCCTAACCCAGACATGTCAAACACAAGGCCCGGGGGCCAGATCCGGCCCGCGAAGTGGTTTCATGCGGCCCGCGAAGCCATCCTGGGAACAGTGAGGGAACGGCCCCCACTGCCTTGGCCCTGACCCAGAGACCCTCCTTCTGCCAGAGACCCTCAGATCTGTTTCACTCCTGCCCAGGACCCCATAGGCACCCTTGATGCGAACGATGTAGAGCTGGCCACGCCCACCCAGTAGGCCATACGCACTCTAGCCATGCCCACCCAGTAGGCCACACCCACCCAGGCCACACCCACCCGGCCCCTTGAGGGCAACCGCAATGCTGATGCGGCCCTCAATGAAATTGAGTTTGACACCCCTGTCCTAACCGGTCAGAATGTTTTGAGTATTGTGGGGAAAACAAATTTAAATAAGAATGGAAACAGGATTCGTGACCAGGCGATCAAGACGATCCGTGAAAAGAAGCTTTAAATATTGATGCGGTTCATTTACTTGCAGAAACCTGAGAAAAATGTTTACGTTTACCGGTCATTTATTCAAAAAAGAACTGCATCAACTGAAGGTTGGCAAAAAAGAGAATATTATTGGAAGAAGAGGAAATCAAGCAAAGGTATTGTATGGACTGTAGAATTATAGAAATTGGAAGTTTTTAAGAAGAGACTGGACAGCCGTTTGTCTGAAATGGTACAGGGTTGCCTGCCTGAGCAATCGATTGGACTAGATGACCTCCAAGGTCCCTTCCAACTTTATTATTATTGTTTTTTTTATTAAAGAGTTTTACAAAAACAAAATTTTACAATATATCCCCAAATCCCTCCCACCCCAAACCCACCCACTTCCCCCCCCACTTCCCAGAGCTAAATACAGGATTATAGTTACAATAATCATATTCTAAATAAAAATTATGCATTATATACAATTAACCAAATTTATAATGCGCTTTAACTCTCTTTTAACATAACTACGAACAACGTACCAATAACAATATCCCACTAAAATCTACTCATAAGCTAAATGGTACTTTTTGGTCCCATATTTGTTTTGAATATAATTTATCCATCTCCTCCAAACT
>NC_139518.1:3521012-3538512 GCF_947247035.1 Vipera ursinii
AGAAAAAGTAATGATAAATTCCTTTATGATTAGATCCTCCATTTGTAGTGCAGTAAATTAGCAATATAAAAATGAGTTGTGCTGCAGTCTAACGCTTTAGTACGTGACTGTGGTTTGTTTGTTCATAAACGACCCAAGGTTGATGAAAATATAGGTAGTCCTCGACTTAACGACCACAATGGAGCCAAAATTTCTGTTGCTAAGCAAGACATTTGTTAAGTGCGTTTTGCCTCATCTTGTGACCTTTCTTGACACCGTTGTTAAGCGAATGATTGCAGACACACAGCTGTTAAGCTATTCTGTTTTAACCCACAGAGCTTTGCTTGTCAGAAAGTCGCAAAAGGGGATCACAGGACCCCGGGAAACACTGTGACTGTCATAAATAAATGTGAGTCAGTTGCCAACTGTCTTGAGTTTTGATCATGTGACCCTGGGGAATGCTGCGACGGTTGTAAGTGTGGAAAAACAGCCGTAAGCCACTGTTTTCAGCGAAGTTGTAACCTTGAATGGTCCCTAAACGAACTGTTGTAAGTCGGGGACTGCCTGTAAATGGGACAATTTTATGCACGTAGACTGGGAGGCAGTTGTTTGTTACAGGATGCATGATACGGCTTTTGTTATCTGATGGCATTAGCATAATATTCCTGAGACCGGCTTCAAGCATATCATAACAAAGGGGAATTGAGACTTCTTCTGTCTCATTATAAAGAGAATAAATAGTGTGTGGAGTTGAAAGCAAAAATGCTCACCGGTCATTAAAATAAAACCCCAAAAGGATGAAAGCTGGACTTCCGTTGTCCGGCCCCTGGTACATGGTTATCAATTTTACCTTTTAGCAAGGCCTGTATTTTATTCCTATTAATATGAATAGATGGATGGATGGATGGAATGGAATGGAATGCAGCTGGAAGGGACCTTGAAGGTCTTCTAGTCCAGCCCCCTGCTCAAGCAGGAGAACCTATACTGCCCCAGACAGGTGAATGTCCAGTCTCTTCTTGAAAATCTCCAGTGATGGAGCGCCCACAATTTCTGGTGTCAAGCTGTTCCACTGGTTAATTGTCCTCACCGTCAGGAAGTTTCTCCTTAATTCCAGGTTGCTTCTCTCTTTGATCAGCTTCCATCCATTGTTTCTTGTCCTTCTCTCTGGTGCTTTGGTGAACAGCCTGCCCCCCTGTGCCTTGTGGCAGCCCCTCAGATACTGGTATAACTGCTGTCATGTCTCCCCTGTTCCTTCATTTCTTTAGACTAGCCCAGGGGTAGGCAACCTCGGCTCTTTTATGACTCATGGACTTCAACTCCCAGAATTCCTGAGCCAGCTTGGCTGGCTCAGGAATTCTGGGAGTTGAAGTCCATGAGTCATAAAAGAGCCGAGGTTGCCTACCCCTGGACTAGCCAAACCCAAGTCCTGCAGCTGTTCTTTGTATGTTTTGGTCTCCAGGCCTTGGATCATCTTAGTTGCTCTTCTCTGAATTTTTTTCCCCAAACTCTCAACATTTTTGTGATGTGGTGACCAAAATTGGCTGCAGTATTCCAGGTGTGGCCTTACTAGGGCTTTGTAAAGCGGTAATAATACTTCACGTGATCTTGATTCTATGCCTCTGTTTATACAACCCAGGACTGTATTAGCTTTTTTGGTTGCTGCTGCACACTGCTGGCTCATAGTGAAATGATCATCTATATATTTATATTTATATTTATATTTATATTTATATTTATTAAACGTATATACCGCCCTTCTCCCGTAGGACCCAGGGCGGTTCACAAGGCAATTAAAACAACATTACAATACAAAAATTAATAGCAATTAAAATAGATTAAATTTTCCTTGATTAAAATCTAAAACCCGTATATCTCTGATTAAAAACCTAATTACAATAAGTTAAAAAAATTAAAAAATCCTCAGTCCTGGCCGGAAAGCTCAAAGAGCCAGGTCTTCAGGTCCCGGCGGAACGAACGAAAATCTGGGGCAGTCCTGAGCTCTACGGGTAACTGGTTCCAGAGGGCAGGCGTGCTAACAGAAAGGCCCTACCCCTGGGTGTTACCCGCCGGCAATCCTTTGCCGGCAGCACCCTAAGAAGGCCCTCCCTGTGGGAGCGCACAGGACGAAGGGAACCTGATGCCGGTAGCAGGTGTTCCCTCAGATATCCCGCACCCAAGCCATTCAGGGCTTTATAGGTCATCACCAGCGCCTTGAATCTCACCCGGAGGGCAACCGGAAGCCAATGCAGCTCATGGAGCAGAGGTGTTACATGGGAGTAACGGGAAACCCCCATCACAACTCGCGCGGCTGCATTCTGCATCAGTTGAAGCCTCCGAGTGGTCCTCAAGGGCAGCCCCATGTAGAGAGCATTGCAATAGTCTAACCGGGAGGTCACGAGCGCATGAGTGACTGTGCGCAAGGCATCTCGGTCCAGATAGGGCCGCAACTGGCGCACCAGGCGAACCTGGGCAAAAGCCCCCCTGGTCACGGCTCCTATATGATCTTCAAGGCTGAGCCGCGAATCCAGGAGGACGCCCAAGTTGCGAGCCCTATTGACGGGGGGTAACACCTCACCCCCCCCCCCATCATTAAAGGTGGAATAGAATGGTTCACTCGAGATGCCGGTATGCACAGCCACTCAGTCTTGGCAGGATTGAGTCTGAGCCTGTTTCTCCCCATCCAAACCCGAACCGCCTCCAGGCAACGGGACATCACGTCGAGGGCATCACTGAGTTGGTTTGGGGTGGAAAGAAAAAGTTGGGTATCATCGGCGTACTGATGATACCCCACCCCAAAACCACGAATGATCTCACCCAGCGGCTTCATATAGATATTGAACAGGAGGGGAGAGAGGACCGACCCCTGAGGAACTCCACAAACGAGAGGCCTCGGGGCGGACCTCTGTCCTCCCGTCAACACCGACTGCGAGCGGCCCAGGAGATAGGAGAACCACTGCAAAACAGTGCCCCCCACTCCCAACCCCCTGAGACGTCGCAGCAGGATACCATGGTCGATGGTATCAAAAGCCGCTGAGAGATCTAATAGGACTAGGACAGAGGAACAACCCCTGTCCCTAGCCCTCCAGAGATCATTCACCAGCGCGACCAATGCCGTCTCCGTGCTGTATCTATCTATCTATCGATAGATAGATAGATAGATAGATAGATAGATAGATAGATAGATAGATAGATAGATAACCTGGAGAGTGCATTTTGTGTGCTGCCTGCATCCCGTGGATGTGATTTTGCTTGTTTGTGTGGACCGGTTGCTGGTATGCCGCGGTCCGGTACCGGTCCACAGACTGGGGTTTGGGGACCCCTGCCCTAGTCCACACATCTTAAAACTGACACAGCCTTAAGGTTGTTCCTCTGCATTTAGCACCGCATCTCCTTTGAGCTTATATAGCAAAACTAAAGAACGAATGGACGTAGTCCTCGATTTACAACGGTGGGTTCTGTGACCGTTTACAACGGCACTGCCAAAAAAGTGACTTAGGACCGTTTTTCCACACTTACGACCGCTGCGGCCTGCCTCTGGTCCCGTGGTCCAAATTCAGACGCTAGTCAACTGACTCCTATTTACGACGGTTCCAATGTTCCCGGGGTCACCTGATTCCCCTTTTGCGACCTTCTGACAAGCAACGTCAAGGGCGGGCGGGGGGGGGAGAGGGGAAGCCAGGACCGCTTAACAGCCGCGTCCGTAGCTTAACAACTGCACTGATTCAGAAAAGTTGTTTAAATGGAGCAACCCTCCCTTTCACGCCGGTCTTGCTTAGCCCTGGAGTTGGGCTCAACGGTGGCCGTAAGTTGAGGACTCCCCGTAACGGTTTGTCGGCAGGTCAGGACGAGAGTGGAACTCATGTAGGGTGAACGATGTATAGCGTCTCTTTATATTTGTGCTCCTTTTCAGCCAGTAGTGTCTTGGGAGTATGGAGCCGCGCGGGGGTGTCCACAGCCCCGCTGCCCATCCCGGCAAAGACGGGCCCGGCCGGCCGTACAAGAACGCTTACGCCAGGCTTGTGCAGAAGCACCACAGTGGCCGCTTCCGCTCCTACCTGAACCACATCGCCCAGAAGCTGCAGCTGGAGGGGAACCTCTTCCAGGACTTGGGTCCCGAGGTGGAGCCGTCTCCCAAAAGGGGACCCGGGAGAGAAGCCCCGGGGAAGAACGGCACGAAGCCAGCCCGGGGACCACCCGCTGGAACCTTGCAGTTCCTGCAGCCGGAGCTCAGAAACTTTGAGGGGCTGCGAAGCAGCAAAGAGGAGCCTACGGTCAGCGGCCAGCAGCCCCGCCAAGGAACTCCTGGTGCTGGGAAGAGAGCGGAGGAAGAGGAGGAGGAGGAGGAGGAAGAGGAGGAGGAGGAGGAGGAGGCGACAGCAGCAGCAGCAGCAGCAGAAGAGGAGGTCCTTCCTAATCGACCTGCAGATCCATTAGGCTTCTTGAGAACCAAGCTTCACCGAGAGGGCGGGCAGGAGGTGTTGTCCAGACCGCCGCAGAAGACCCCCAGCTCTGGAGACAGGAGCAAAGTGGAGCTTTGGAAAGACAAAGGCAGCAGCCCTTTGGCTCCCATGGATGGCAGCGGCGTCTGTCTGCCGGCAGGACCACCAAGCCTGGAGCTGCCTTCCGCATCGCCTTGGCAGATCTATGGTGAGTTGATGGCGTCTCGAGCGGCTGCCAAGATTTATTGGTTTGGGTGAGAAGCCCTGGCTGTCCAGAGCCTAGTTGGGGACCCACCATTGTTGCTGTGATTGTGCCGTGGGGTTTGCTTAACGGCTGCGCAGCACGGAGGCTCTCAGCCACTCTTCCAGCTGGGCGATTGAGAGGAATCTAATCGAAGAGGCTGTTTGTAGCTCGGGGTTGAACTGGGCAGTCCTTGGTGGTCTCTGAGCTGGGTGGTTTTCTTGCAGACGTTTTGTTACCCAGCTGGGTAACGCCATCAGTGCTAGAAGGGAATGGGAGGAGGAGGAGGAGGAGGAGGAGGAGGAGAAGGAGGAATGTGGGGTCCTTGGTGGTCTCTGAGCTGGGTGGTTTTCTTGCAGACGTTTTGTTACCCAGCTGGGTAACGCCATCAGTGCTAGAAGGGAATGGGAGGAGGAGGAGGAGGAGGAGAAGGAGGAATGTGGGGTCCTTGGTGGTCTCTGAGCTGGGTGGTTTTCTTGCAGACGTTTTGTTACCCAGCTGGGTAACGCCATCAGTGCTAGAAGGGAATGGGAGGAGGAGGAGGAGGAGGAGGAGAAGGAGGATGTGGGGTCCTTGGTGGTCTCTGAGCTGGGTGGTTTTCTTGCAGACGTTTTGTTACCCAGCTGGGTAACGCCATCAGTGCTAGAAGGGAATGGGAGGAGGAGGAGGAGGAGGAGGAGGAGGAGGAGGAGGAGGAATGTGGGGTCCTTGGTGCTCTCTGAGCTGGGTGGTTTTCTTGCAGACATTTCATGACCCAACTAGGTAACACCATCAGTGCTGGAAGGGAAGAGGAGGAGGAGGAGGAGGAGGAGGAGGAGGAGGAGGAGGAGGAGGAGGAGGAGGAGGACTATGGGATCCTTGATGCTCTTTGATCTTGGTGGTTTTTCTGCAGACGTTTCATTGCCCAACTAGGTAACACCATCAGTGCTAGTAGGAAGTTGGGTTTGCTGCCTGTTTGTATGTTCAAGTAGTTCCTGACTTACGACTGAAATTGGGATTGGCTCCATAAGTTGAGGACTACGTCTACCAGATTGGCAAAGCCAGTGTCAAGCAAAAAAAAAAAAAAAACAAAGCAGGGGAGAGAAAGGTTGCCAGAGTTGACCACTTTCGGGCGGGTGGGCGCGCCAGACCTGTGGAACCGCTTGCCGGTTGAGCTCCGGATGGCCCCCGACCTTCGCTCCTTCCGGCGGGATCTAAAAACTTACTTATTTGAGCAATCCAGCCTGGTTTGATGGGTTTGGGGGGTTGGGGTTTTTAACATGGCTTTAATTATTGTATATATCGGGCATAATATTTAATAGTTTTTTTAACTTTTGTACTTTGTTTTTTTTAATATTTATTGCCCTGTACACCGCCCTGAGTCCTTCGGGAGAAGGGCGGTATAAAAATTTAATAAATATAAATATAAATAAGTAAGAGGCCAGGATTTGGCGCATGGATTTTTGTGCCACAGTCTTCGCCATCCAGTCCATCTTCAGGGACTTCCTGTCACTCTGGTAATGAGCAGTCAAAAAACCTTCAATAGAAGGGAATCTCTGCAGTTCAGGGTTGAACTGCGGATTCCTTGGTGCTCTCTGAGCTTGGTAGGTTTCTTGCAGACGTTTTTTTTTTTTTTAACCCAGCTAAGTAACACCGTCAGTGCTAGAAGGGAATGGGGTTGGCGAGGAGGAAGGAAGGGAAGCAGGAGGAAGGCAGAGGAGGACAATTGTGGGGTCCTGGGTGCCCTCTGAGCTGGGTGGTTTTCTTGCAGACGTTTCACTGCCCAACTAGGTAACATCATCAGTGCTTGGAGGAGGAGGAGGAGGAGGAGGAAGAGGAGGAGGAGGAGGAAGAGGAGGAGGACTGTGGTGCTCTCTGAGCTTGGTTGTTTTTTTTTTTTGCAGACATTTCATTACCCAACTATGTAACATCATCAGTGCTAGAAGGGAGAGGGGTTTCTGGAAAGGAGGAGGAGGAGGAGGAGGAGGAGGAGGAGGAGGAGGAGGAGGAGGAGGAGGAGGAGGAGGAAGAAAAAAAGGAAAGGTCTGTGGGGTCCTTGGTGCTCTCTGAGCTGGGTGGTTTTTTTGCAGATGTTTCATCACCCAACTATGTTACATCATCAGTGCTAGAAGGGATGAGGTTTGCGGAGTGGAGAGGAGGAGGAAGAGGAGGAGGAGGAGGAGGACGACGACTGTGGGGTCCTTGGTGCTCTCTGATCTTGGTTGTTTTCTTGCAGACCTTTCATTACCCAAACTAGGTAGCACCCTTAGTGTTAGAAGGGAGTGGGATTTGCAGGGAGGAGGAGGAGGAGGAGGAGGACTGTGGGCTCCTTGGTGCTCTCTGAGCTGGGTGGTTTTCTTGCAGACGTTTCATGACCCGACTAGGTAACATCATCAGTGCTAGAAGGGAGGGGGGTTTGCAGAGAGGAGGAGGAGGAAGAGGAGTAGGAGGAAGAGGAAGAAGATGGTGGTGATTGTGGGGTCCTTGGTTGTGGTTGAACTTGGTGGTTTTCTTGCAACCGAGAAAACGTTTTCGTTACCCATCTTGGTTATATCATCAGTGCTCGAGGAGGAATCTGTCCTCAATCCAGACCTGCTTATGAAAAATTGTGAGACTCGGAGATAGAATAGAATAATATAATAGGATAATGGACTAGAATAGAATAGAATAGAATAGAATAGAATAGAATAGAATAGAATAGAATAGAATAGAATAGAATAATATTAATAGAATAGAATGGAATAAATGATAATAGAATAATATTAATAGAATAGAATGGAGGAATAAATGATAATAGAATAATATTAATAGAATAGAATAGAGGAATAAATGATAACAATAGAATAGAATAGAATAGAATAGAATAGAATAGAATAGAATAGAATAGAATAGAATAATATTAATAGAATAGACTGGAGGAATAAATGATAATAGAATAATATTAATAGAATAGAATAGAGGAATAAATGATGAATAGAATAGAATAGAATAGAATAGAATAGAATAGAATAGAATAGAGCTGGAAGGGACCTTGGAGGTCTTCTAGTCCAGCCCCCAACTCAAGCAGGAGAACCTATACCACCTCCGACAAATGACTCTCTAGCCTCTTCTTAAAAATCTCCAGTGATGGAGCGCCCACGATTTCTGGAGGCAACTTCTGTTCCACTGGTTGATTGTCCTCACTGTCAGGAAGTTTCTCCTTAATTCCAGGTTGCTTCTCTCCTTGGTCAGTTTCCATCTGTTGTTTCTCGTCCTTCCCTCTGGTGCTCTGGTGAACAACCTGACCCCTCTTCCTCTTTGTGGCAGCCCCTCAGATCCTGGAACACTGCTATCATTCCCCCCCTAGCCCCCAGCCCTTCTTTTCTCTAGACTGGTCATACCGAATTCCTCAACCATTCTTCATACTGTGTCTTTGTCTCCAGGCCCTTAACCTTCTTAGCTGCCCTTCTTGGTACTTTTCCCAAAGTCTCAACATCTTTTTTGTGATACGGTGACCAAAATTGGCTGCAGTGTTCCAGGCGTGGCCTGACTAGGGTTTTGTCAAGCGGTACTTATAACTCCGTGTGATCTTGATTCTATGTTTATACAACCCGGGATTGTATTAGCTTTTTTGGCGGCTGCTGCACAGGGCTGGCTCGTAGTCAAGTGATCGTCCACTGGGACTCCAAGGACTACAGATCTCGCCCGATCTGTAGTTTCGCCTTTTGATTTTTCCTGCCTAAATGTAAGACTTTGCTTTTCTCCACGTTCAAACTTATTTTGTTGGCTAGGAAGCCTCTCAAAGTGGCCGGCAAGTGCCTGCTCTTACGTTTAGCCCTGCCAACAACCACAGTTGTGTATCTTCTCCGGTGAAAGAGATTGCGGGATTTGCAGTGGGGAAGAATACGGGATGAGAATAGTACATACGACCGCCTTGAGGTTCATAAAATTAAGGTGGCATTTAATTCTAGTCCAAGGAGCATCAAGGGCCAAAGAGGGTGGGATCTCGGGATCCGTTGGCTTCCGAGCGAACAGCCCCTCTTTCGGCTTGGTTTGATTTTCCCATAAGGTCCCTCACAGCTGCCAAATTCTGGGACGTGATTTCCACCACATCTTCCACTTACCTTCGAAGTTACGACGGCAGCGACAAACAAGCCGTTTTCCACACTGGCGACCGTTGGAGCGTGCCCGCCGTCACGCGATCAAAATTTGGACCCTCGGCAACTGGCGTGTACTTAACGACAGTTGCCCCGTCTCGGAGTCAGGTGATCCCGGTTTGCCAACTTCCCGGCCAGCTTCCGACAGGCAAAGTCAGCGGGGGAAACCAGACTCGCTTTAGCAACTCCGAGATTCGCTTAACAACCGCAGCGATTGGTTTTAACAACGGCGGGAAGAAAGGGGAACAAAATGGGGGGCAAAGCTCGCTCGAGAACCGTCTCGCTTAGCAGCAGAAATTTTGGGTCCAGCTGTGGTTTTAAGTCCAGGGACTGCCCGGGAATCGCCTCTCACTTGAATTTGTCCCCAAATGAAAGGTCAAATAAGGACAGGGACCCAGAAACCTTTGCATGGGACATGCTCCATGCAAGTGCATCAGAGCAGCCCCCCCTCCCCCCCCTCAATTCACGACATTTGCTTCTCCTTTGAGTCCGCAGCCGGTCGAAATGTGTGGAGGCGGAGTTTGGGTTTTACAAGTCCACCTTGGGATGGGTGGAACAACCTCATGTTTTGTGTCTTTCTGTCGGGGAGTCACCTGCGCAGATTAACCCGGGTGTGAGGTGGATGACTCTTTAGTTTGCTCCGTTGCCTCCGGTGCTTCCTAGGTAGCTAAAGAATGGAATAGAATACTTTATTTGGCCAAGGGGGATTGGACAGACAAGGGAGGTCTCAGGGTACACACCAAGCAACGGAGTGATAACTACTATAATATGATGCCAACAAAGGGGGTAGTAGAGACGATGAGAAGGTTAATGATAATTCTGTCTGCCTGTCTGTCCAGCTGTCTATCTATAATACAGAATATAGCATGGAATGGAAAACAGAACAGAACAGAACAGAATAGAATAGAATTACAGAACAGAATAGAATAGAATAGAATAGAATAGAATAGAATAGAATAGAATAGAATAGAATAATTAGAATAGAATAATTAAAATAGAATGGAATAGATTAGAATTACAGAATAGAATAGAATAGAGAATAGTATATAGAATAGTATAGAATAGAATATAGAATAGAATGGAATAGAATAGAAAAGAGAAAAGGAATAGAATACAATAATTAGAATAGAATAGAATAGAGAATAGATTAGAATTACAGAATAGAATAGAATAGAGAATAGATTAGAATTACAGAATAGAATAGAATCGAGAAAAGGAATAGAATAGAATAGAATAGAATAAGAATAGGAGAGAGAATAGGATAGAATAGAATAATTAGAATAGAATAGAATAGAATAGCTTTATTTTGCCAAGTGTGATTAGACACACAAGGAATTTGTCTCCGATGCAGAAGCTCACAGTGTACATGGAAATGGCCGGTCCTCTGGAGCTGATTGACACCTCCTTTCCCTTCTCTGACTTTTGTCCCTATGGAAAGGCTGATTTCACCTGCGGCCAGATCCATCCATCAGTCGGTCTGACACCTCATCTGTGTATGGAGATTCTCAGTCATCCAGGTGGTGGTTGTCCCAAAAGTGCTTTTTCAAAGGGCAACTGGACTTTGTTTTTCCTTGAAGACCTTTCGCTTCTCATCCAGGAAGCTTCTTCAGTTTTGACTGAATGTTGAGGAGAATGGAAGTATTTGTCCTGAGGGCAGGACCAGAAGGAATGGATGGAAACGAATCAAGGGAAGAAGCAACCTAGAACGAAGGAGAAACTTCCTGACAATTAGAACAATTAACCAGTGGAACTCCTTGCCTCCAGAAGCTGTGAATGCTCCAACACTGGAAGTCTTTAAGAAGAGACTGGACGGCCATTTGTCTGAAATGGTGTAGGGCAGACATGTCAAACACAAGGCCCGGGGGCCAGATCCGGCACGCGAAGTGGTTTCATGCGGCCCACAAAGCCATCCTGGAAACAGTGAGGGAACGACCCCCACTGCCTTGGCCCAGAGACCCTCCTTCTGCCAGAGACCCTCAGATCTGTCCCACTCCTGCCCAGGCCCCCACAGGCACTCTTGATACGAATGATGTAGAGCTGGCCACGCCCACCCATTAGGCCATATGGACTTTAGCCACGCCCACCCAGTAGGCCATGCCCACCCAGGCCACACCCACCTGGCCCCCTGAGGGCAACCGCAATGATGATGCGGCCCTCAATGAAATTGAGTTTGACACCCCTGGTGTAGGGTCTCCTGCCTGAGCAGGGGGTTGGACTAGAACAGTCCAACTAGACTCGCAGGCTGGATGCATGATAAAGAAACTGCGCCGACCCCATTCCCGGCAGTGGCAAAAAAAGTCGTGATACGTCATGACACGTCACGTGACATTGTGAGTTTGACACCCCTGGACTAGAAGATGATCTCCAAGGTCTCTTCCAACTATTCCATTCCATTCTTTATTCTATTCTATGCTGTTCTGTTCTGTTCCTTATTCTGTTCTGTTCCTTATTCTGTTCCTTATTCTATTCTATTCTATTCTATTCTATTCTATTCTATTCTATTCTATTCTATTCTATTCTATTCTATTCTATTCTATTCCATTCCATTCCACTCCACTCCACTCCACTCCACTCCACTCCACTCCACTCCACTCCACTCCACTCTACTCCATTCTATTCCTTATTCTATTCCCTTATTCTACTCTACTCTACTCTACTCTACTCTACTCTACTCTACACTACTCCTTATTCTATTCATTCTATTCCTTATTCCATTCCACTCACTCCACTCCACTCCACTCTACTCTACTCTACTCTACTCTACTCTACTCTACTCTACTCTACTCTACTCTACTCTACTCTATTCCATTCTATTCCCTATTCTATTCTACTCTACTCTATTCTATTCCTTATTCTTTTCCTTGTTCTATTCCTCTCCTCTCCTATTCATTTTCCTCGCAGCCATCTGGTCGTTGGCACTCCCTCTGAGAATCCTTGAGGCCACTTGGAAGCTTATCTCTGCAACAACCCATTGCACTATTCAGGTGACCCCGAGGGCGTAGATAAACCTCCAGGTGGCCTCCACAACCCTCAGAGAGAGTACCGAAGACCAGATGACTGCAAAGCATATAAATCCTTTCATCCTCCACCACCATTCAGTTAGAACTGAAGAAGCTTCTTGGGTGAGAAGTGAAACGTCTTCGAGGACGTTTGAAAAAGCGGCCTTTTGAAAAAGCCCCTTTGGGATGCCGCCCCGTCTTGTCTGCTTGCTTTCTCTCAAAGTTGCTCAAAAGCTGCCCGCGGTTTCCCCACCACCACCACCACTTGTCCAAAGCTAGCAAAGAAGCAATATCTTTTAACCGTGTTATTCCTTTCCTTTCCTTTTTTTTTTTAAAAAAAAACCAATTTCAACCCCCCCCCCCAGTCTGTTCTAAAACATCTCTGGATCTTTTTATAGCCCAGCGGGCCTTCCCTTCCGCCTGCCCGGAGTAGAAGGAGGGGGGGGGGAAACACACACACACACACCCGTTTACGGTGTCTTGCAGCAAGCAGGGGGTGGCAGATGTGTGGCAGCTGGATCAACATCTCTTGACATACGGGAAAGGAGGAGGCTTTGGAGGCAGGGAGAAGAGGTGGCCTGGGGGTCAGCAGCTGGGTGGAGCCGGTTCACGGAGAGTCCGGCCGAACTGCTGGTGGGCCTCCATCCCTCCTTCCCTGCCAATGCAGAGGTTGCAGCCCTGCCAGAGGCCCAGAGATTATTTGGATAAACGTTTAGCCCTCCTGCTACTAAATGGCTTTTGGGGCCAAATCTCCCTCCTCCGGCTGCCAAATAACGAACAGCATCTTTGGCTCTTGCGAATCTGGCTGGGGTTCACCCCGTCGGGCAGTCGGGCGCAGAGGCTCAAGGGGGTGGTGGTGGTGGTCTTCTGAAAGCGTTAAGGCACCCCGGCGCGGGCTGGCTTGGCTGCAAAAAAAAAAGGGGGTCCTCGACTTAACGACCACAATTCAATCCCCAGGTTTCCACAGCGGTTGAGTGAGTTTTGCGCCATTTCCTCGCCCCGGTCGTTAAGCGAATCGTTGCAGTCGTTCAGTTAGGAACCGGGGGGGGGCGCTAAGGGAACCTGGCCTCCCCCGTGGACTTTGCGCGTCAGGAGGCCGCAAAAGGGGAGACACGTGACTCTCGCCGTTAAGCGGAATCGCCGCTGCCGTGAAGTGAATCGTGCGGTCGTTAAGCGAATCTGGCATTCCCCTCCCCCCCCAATTGACTTTGCTTGCTGGAAGCTGGCTGGGAAGGTGACAAATGGCGATCACGTGACCCCGGGACGCTGCAGCTGTCATAAGTATGAACCAGCGGCCAAGCTGCTGAGGATGCTAGAATAGAATAGAATAGAAAACAGACAATAGAATAGAGAACAGACAATAGAACAGAACAGAACAGAACAGAATAGAATAGAAAGTGGAATGGAATAGAATGGAATAGAATAGAATAGAATAGAATAGAATAGAATAGAATAGAATAGAATAGAATAGAATAGAATAGAATAGAATAGGAGCTGGAAGGGACCTTGGAGGTCTTCTAGTCCAGCCCCTTGCTCAAGCAGGAGACTCTATACCAGGGGTCTTCAAACTTGCCCTTTTTATGACTTGTGGACTTCAATTCCCAGAATCCCTCAGCCAGGCACACTGGCTGAGGAATTCTGGGAGTTGAAGTCCACAAGTCATAAAACGGCCAAGTTTGAAGACCCCTGCTCTATACCATTTCAGACAGATGACTGTCGAATCTCTTCTTAAAAACCTCCACTGATGGGAGCGCTCACGATTTCTGGTGGCAAGCTGTTCCACTGGTCAATTGTCCTCACTGTCAGGAAGTTTCTCCTTAGTTCCAGGTTGCTTCTCTCCTGGATTAGTTTCCAACTATTGTTTCTTGTCTTGCCCTCTGGTGCTCTGGTGAACAACATGACCCCCCCCCCCTCTTTAAAGAGACATTGGTCAAGATGCTACCAAGGACTTAACGTGGTGACTCATTTGGAAAGTGTTCCAATTAACCACAGGTGCCTTTTAATCATCTGCGGAGGCATTTTTAATTATTAAATGCACAGCTCCGTACATCGCCCTCAATAATCACCATAATTGGTGGAGGTAACAGCCTGAGCAGCAGTTTTAAAATTTATATATTGTACCTGTAATTCCTGACAGGCTAATAATTAGTTTCCCTCCAGTTTCAAGAGGTGGACAAGGTAGCTTGTATAATAATAATAGCAATAATAACAACAACAAACGACAAAACAACAATAATGTCATATCAAAGGAATAATTGATATTTATTTTCTTTTATGTAATATATATACAAGACAAAGAAAAACAGAAATAGCAAATAAAGGGAAGGAATTACTATCCAGTTATTAAGGGAAGGTAATAATTATCCAATTATTTTTGAATGGCTATTATTATTATTATTATTATTATTATTATTATTATTATTATTATTATTATTATTATTATTATTATTATTATTAGAGATACTTGGTTGATACCTAGGATGCTGGCAGCAACCCGTGTCAACCATTACTGCCAGTCAGTTTGAATGTTCAGTTGACTGAGGTTCATGTTTAATGAATACAAGTTTTATAATAAAAAGTTGGCAGGGACCTTGGAGGCCATCTAGTCCAACCCCTGCTCAAACAGGAGACCCTAAAGTGGGGTAGGCAGCCTTGGCTCTTTTATGACGCGTGGAGCCACGCTAGCTCAGGAATTCTGGGAGTTGAAGTCCACGCGTCATAAAAGAGCCAAGTGGCTATCCAGTCTCTTCTTAAAAACCTCCAGTGATGGAGCGCCCATAACATCTGGATGGCTGAGGAATTCTGGGAGTTGAAGTCCAGAAGTCATCAAAGGGCCCAAGTTTGAAGACCCCTGGCCTACAATATCTACCGGTATAGGTATGTTTCTCAGTCTGGGCAGCTTGAAGACGGGCGGACTTCAACTCCCAGAATTCCCCAGCCACCCCTTGCTAAAAGATCCTTTTTTTTTTGGCAAACTCTGGGTTTTTGGTTTTTTTTTTTGGCTTCCAGAAGTGGAATCTTCTTGGATCTTCTACCACGGAGGCTACTTTTTGGCAGATAGCAACGAATGGGGTGGCCTGATATTGTTGTATCTTGATCTGAGCTAGGATCTGTTTGGAAGTTTCCCTCTTTGAAGTCTTCCCCCCCCATCTGGAGTCCACGTTTTTTTCCCCCTTTCGTGGCCCAGCGAGGTTGGCTCCCATCCCACGTTCCTGCAGCTTCTTGATAATGTTAGCAGCTGCAATGGCAGCAACGTGGAGCTGTGATTTTGTATTTCTTTGACCTTTTACCGATCTTGGCTCTTATCTTCTTCCTTCCCTCCTGGGGCAAATTCTCTCTGGCTTTCCCTTCTCCGCTTTTATTGTGCGCACTGTGCACGGCGAAAACAACACACCCTTATAGTGAGTCCTTTCCCGCATCCAAAGAAGCCGAGCAGCCGCTTATGAAATTGAAAACATCTGGGATGTGCTAATTAAACAGTCTGCTTGGGACATCACTCAAACCCAATTGATGCCTTTTCGTTTCGTAGGGGAACTAAGAACTACGTTTTCATTTCTTTTGCCATTTAAGGAGAACAGGTTACGTCAGGCATCGAAAGCAAATTGTCTGTTCTCCGGGCTACGGCAGCGTTTTTTCCTCAGCCTGGGCATCTTTTCAGAGGCGTGGACTTCAACTCCCAGAATTCCACTGGCCAGCATGTTGAAGTCCAGGCCTCTTAAAATTTACCTCAGGTTGCAAAAAACACTGAACTAGGGAATAAAGAACCGTGGATACCCCTTTTACATCCATGGCAAATTGGGAATTTATTTTGGGGGGGGGGGGAAACGTGGAGGGATCCAATGCACAGGTAGTCCTCGGCTTAGAACGTTTCATTTAGTGACCGTTCGAAGTTCCAACGGCCCTGAAGAAAGTGACGTGTGACCAATCCTCGCATGCACAAACGTTGCAGCCTCCCCTTGGTCCTCGGATCAAAATTCGGACGCTTGGCCACTGACTCGTACTTATGTCCGCGGCGGCGTCCCCTTTTGTGACCTCCTGACAAGCAAAGTCAATGGGGAAGCCGCCGGATTCACTTAACGACCGTGTGACTAACTGAACAACTGCAGCGTTTCACTTCACAACTGTGGCTCAGAAAGTCGTAAAATGGGGCAAAGTTCATTTAACAAATGTTTAAACTTGGCAAGAAAAATGTGGGGCTCAGTGGCGGTCGTAAGTCGAGGACTACCTGGACCTTTGGCTGCATCCATACAGGTGGTCCTTACAGCCATTCGTTTAGTGACGGCTCAAAGTTAGAGCGGCACTTGAAAAAAAGCGACTTATGATCATTTTTCACACTTGCAGCGTCCCCATGGTCACATGATCGAAATTCAGGGACCTTGGAGGTCTTCTAGTCCAGCCCCCTCCTCAAGCAGGAGAACCTATACCATCTCAGACAAGTGACTGTCCAGTCTCTTCTTAAAAACCTCCAGTGATGGAGCGCCCACGATTTCTGGTGGCAAGCTGTTCCACTGGTTAATTGTCCTCACTGTCAGGAAGTTTCTCCTTAATTTAATTTAATTTTAATTTTAATTTTAATTCCAGGTTGCTTCTCTCTTTGGTCAGTTCCTCCCCTCTCTGGTGCTTTGGAGAATAACGTGACCCCCTCTTTGTGGCAGCCCCTCAAATTCTGGAAGGTTGCTATCGTGTCTCCCCTGTTCCTTCTTTTCTTTAGACTAGCCAAACCCAAATTCTGCAGCCGTTCTTCCTATGTTTTGGTCTCCAGGCCTTGGATCATCTTAGTTGCTCTTCTCTGCACTTTTCCCAAGGTCTCAACATCTTTTTTGTGATATGGTCAACCAAAACAGGCTGCAGTATTCCAGGTGTGGCCTCGCTAGGGTTTCATAAAGCGCTGCTAATACTTGGCAACTGACTCATATTTATGACAGTCGCAGTGTGCCCGGGGGGTCACGTCATCCCCTTTTGCGACCTTCTGACAAGCAAAGTCGGTGGAGTAGCCGGATTCACTTAACAACCTTATTGTCAACTTAACAACTGCAGCGATTCGCTTGTCAACTGTGGCAAGAGAGGCTGTAAAATAAGGGGGGCCCAAATCTCACTTAAAAACTGTCTCGCTTAGCAGCAGAAATGTCGTACGTTACGGTCGTAAGTCGAGGACTATCTGTAGTTACGGGCTGGCCTTGGTAAGAAGTGGATGGCGAGCATTTTGATAGGAAGCTTACTCAACCAGAGGTCCCCCAACCTTTTGGGCCCCAGGTACCGGTTCCGTGGAGAGAGGTTTTTCCGCGGACCGGAGAGTGCGTGGTTTTGTGTGCTGCCTGCATCCCGCGGATGGGCCTTTGCTTGTTTGTGCGGACCAGTTGCTGGCATGCCGCGGCCCGGTACCGGTCCACTGATCGGGGGTTGGACACCCCTGTACTAAACAATGAGAAACTGCCCTTTAAAAAATAAATAAATAAATAAATAAAATCCAACAAGAATTGCTTGGAATCGAAAGGAACAATTCAAGGTTGTGACTCAACACCGTGGAAGTACAACTTTGTGAAAGGTGGGGCAATTTGTTACCCGAGAAATCAGATACCACTATTAGTGGCCTTGTGTGGTTCCTCTTTCCTTGGAGACCTATTTTGAAGACGTAAACAACCACAGCGCAAACACACCGAAAGTTCATTGACACCTAAAAACAACCCAGGTTTCAATGTCAAGGTTGTGAATGCTGACACACACAAA
>NC_139518.1:3543512-3589195 GCF_947247035.1 Vipera ursinii
CCAGGTTGCTTCTCTCCTTAAATGACTTTCCATCTGCTGCTTCTTGTCCTGCCTTCAGGCACTTTGGAGAATAGGTTGATCCCCTCGTCTTTTTAGGAGCCCCTCAAATATGGGAGCTCTGCTATCATGTCTCCCCTTGTCCTTCTCTTCACTAGACCAGACCTTCCCAATTCCTGAGACTGCTCTTCGTATGTTTTAGCTTCCAGTCCCCTAATCCTCTCTGTTGCTCTTCTCTGCACTCTTGCCAGAGTCTCAGCGTCTTTATAATGTTTGCATCTTGTCCCTGGTGTCTTTTTATTGTAATAATCAGTTTATCAGATTTTTAATTTGCTAGTGAATTCAGTGGCTGGGTTTCTAATTCTTGGGCCTCCCTCGCAGGTTTCTGGATTTTGCCCTGAGTATTAGAGAATAGAGCATAGGATAGGAGCTGGAGGGGACCTTGGAGGTCTTCTAGTCCAGCCCCCTGCTCAAGCAGGAGAACCTATACCACCACGGACAGGTGATTGTCTAGTCTCTTCTTAAAAATTTCCAGTGATGGAGCGCTCAAGATTTCTGGTGGCAAGCGGTTCCACTGGTTAATTGTCCTCACTGTCGGGAAGTTTCTCCATAATTCCAGGTTGCTTCTCCCTTTGGTCAGTTTCCAACCATTGTTTCTCGCCCTGCCCTCTGGTGCTTTGAAAAATATTTGGACCCTCCCCTCTTCTTTGTGGCAGCCCCTCAAATACTGGAACGTTGCTATCATGTCTCCCCTCTTTCTTCTTTCCTTTAGACTCACCAAACCCAAGTCCTGCAGCCGTTCTGCATATGTTTTGGTCTCCAGGCCTTGGATCATCTTCGTTAGCTCTTCTCTGAATTTTTCCCAAACTCTCAACATCTTTTTTTGTGATAAGGTGCCCAAAATTGTCCGCAGTATTCCAGGTGTGGCAGTTATTTAGCACGTGAAGGTATGGAAATCCAGGGTGTGCCGAGAAGAATGAGAGTTGGTGACAGGGATACTCCTGAACGCATCTTGGGTGTAATTAGCTATCGAGATTCGGGTACCTCCCAATACCAGAGAGGTACAGTTGTGCGAAGCACACCCAACAAAGCTCCCTGCTTGTGTGTGGCACGGCTGACACTGCATGGTTGAACGGTTAAGTCTGACCTGCAGAAAATCCTTAACTTACCACCACAGTTGGGAGCAGAATTTGCTAAACGAGGCGTGCCCGATTTTACAGCCTCTTTTGCAATAGTTGTTAAGCGAATCACTGCAGTGGTCATTAAGTGGTCATTTAATTTATTTTAATTGTTTTTAATTTTTTTTATTGTATTGATGTTTTAAACACCTTGTAAACCGCCCTGAATCCTACGGGGAAAAGGGCGGTATATAAATCTAATAAACTTAAACTTAAGTGAATCACACAGTCATTAAGGGAATCTGTCTCCCCCCCCCCCCCCACACACACTGACTTTGCTTATATCAGAAACCATCTGAGAAGGTTGCAAATGGCCATCACATGATTCTGGGACACTGCCCCCATTGTAAATACATGCCAGTTGCCAAGGGTCCACATTTGATGACATGGCCATGGGGATGCTGCAGTGGTTGTAAGTGTGAGGTCCGGTTAAAAGCTACTGTTTTCAGCGCTGCTGTAACTTTCAATGGTTGTAAATCGAGGACTGCCTATCCAATCTGGGCTGCGGTAATCGGGATGGCTGCTTTGTAGTTGTTAGTGGCGAAGTTGTGTCTGACCCCTGGCGACCCCATGGATGATGTTCCTCCAGGCCCTCCTGTCCTCTTATCGTCTTCTGGAGTCCCTTTAAGCTCACGCCTACCACTCTCATCCAAGAAGCTTTTTTGGTTTCAACTGACCGGTGGGGAATGGAAGGATTTATATTCTTTGCGTGATTATCTGCAATTTTAAAGGGATAGAAATGTACCAAAATAAATGGGCGTTTTACTCTGTTAACCTGCAATAGTTTCCAGACGTTCTGAACGCGGCATCACCCCGAAGCAGAACCTCCTGTAACGGATGAAAAGATGTTGTTGTTGTTGTTGTTGTTGTTGTTGTTGTTGTTGTTGTTGTTGTTCTTCTTCTTCTTCTTCTTCTTCTTCTTCTTCTTCTTCTTCTTCTTCTTCTTCTTCTTCTTCTTCTCCTTCTCCTTCTCCTTCTCCTTCTCCTCCTCCTCCTCCTCCTCCTCCTCCTCCTCCTCCTCCATTCATAAAACATGAACTGAACACTCAAACTGACTGGCGCTGATGGTTGACACGGGTTGCTGCCAGCATCCTAGGTATCAACCAGGTATCTCCTTAAAATGTAAGATGTAGCGCAGTTTTTTGTAGCATTGCTGGGGTTATTGCAGGAAGCTGCAATTTCTTGATGTGTTTTGCAAAGTTTTTGGACATAGTTCCCAGTGCCCCGATGACAATGGGTATCACTGTTACGCGTTTCATCCATAATCATGCAGTTTCGATGGCCAGGTCGCGGTATTTCGTAATTTTTTCCAGTTCTTTTTCTTCGACTCTGGCATCTCCTGGTACAGCGATATCAATCAACTATAGGCTTCGGTTCTCTATGACTGCGATATCTGGTGTGTTGTGTTCCAAATGTCGATCTGTCTGTATTCGGAAGTCCCACAAGATCTTCACCCTCTCATTCTCCACAACTTTTTCCACCTATGTTCCCATGACTTTTCGGACACAGGCAAGTCGTATTTTTTACACAATGCCCAGTCGATTAGTTTAGCAACTCGGTCGTGTCTAGCTCTGTAATCCGTTTGTGCAATTTTGCTGCACTCACATATTAACTGTGAAACAGTTTCAACTTTGTTGTTGCAAAGTCGGCAATTTGGATTGTCAGTAGATTTTTGTATCTTCGCTTTCATGGCATTAGTTTGTAGTGCTTGTTCTTGAGCAGCCAGTATTAAGCCTTCCGTTTCTTTCTTGATGGTTCCCATCTTAAGCCATGCCCATGTCAAGTAAGTTGTTATCACATTTTCCTTCAGTATTTTTCAAATGCTGTCCATGCAAAGCTTTGGTTTTCCATCTATTTAATCTGTCATCCAGCCGTTTTTCCTTATAGTCTGCCTTTGTTTCTGTTATTTTGATACTGCTCTGTTTTCACAGCCTGCAGCAATTTTTCTGTACTTTAATTCACATAGACATTCAAACTTCGTTTTTCTTCTTCTACAGTTTGGTGGATTTGCAGTATCCCTCTGCCCCCTATTCTTCTGGGCAGGTACAGTCTGTCGATGTCACTTTGTGGATGTAAAACATGGTGCATGTTCAAAAGTTTACGCGTTTTCCAGTCTAGGTCTTCCAATTTGGCCAATGTCCAGTTGATAATTGCAGCTGGGTAGCGTATCACTGGGACTGCCCATGTATTAATGGCTTTAATTATATTTCCAGCATTCAGCTTTGATTTTAGTATTTTGCGGACTCTCCTGATGTATTCCTTTTGTGTTGAGTCTTTGACTTTTCCATTCAAGATGTTATCTGCATCCAATATGCCTGGGTATTTGTAACCGTCATCCTTTGCTAGTGCTTTCATAATACTTCAGTTTCCCATTTCTATTCCTTCTATTTTTCCCATTTTTCCTCGTTGCATGGATAATATAGCACATTTTCCAAGTCCAAAGTCCATTCTGATGTTGCTACTAAATAGTTGAACTGCGTTGAGTATTGATTCAAGTTCAGTGTGGTTTTTCGCATACAGTTTTAAGTCATCCATGTATAGTAGATGGTTTATCTTGCCATGCTGGCTTGAGATGGGGTATCCCAGTTTTGTGTTTCGTAATATTATTATTATTATTATTATTATTATTATTATTATTATTATTATTATTATTATTATTATTATTATTATTTCAAGAAGAGACTTTCCTGCTCGTCAGCTTGAGACTGAAAAATGTTGTGTTTCGATTCTTCCCCATGCAGACAAGCGAGGTTCGGCCAGGGCCAGGAACAACTCTGAATCAACCCGAGCCCCGCCACACGTGGACAGGAGGCGACAACTGTCCGAATCTCAAGTTGTCACTGCCAGCAGCTCCGATTGCAGGATGAACTTCCGACATCAAGGAACTTCTAAAGGTAGGATCCACGCAGCACTTTTTTTTTTTTAAAAAAAGGCAGACACCTAATAAAAGATGAGATGGAGTTAGGGTTGTTTAGTACGGCTATGCTGGATTGTGCAATTTACATTTCTAACTTTGCCTTTTGAATTCTGCTGTTTTATTCGACTGGCGCAGCTTAACATCTTAATAACTTAAGATTTTTTTAAAAAAACAACAACACAAAATGAACTCAACCACCAGAATTAAACCCAATTACCCAAACTGCAGTTAATTATGGAGCGTGGCTGGCTAGATGTACCAAATACAGCTGTCATTTCACAGACGCTTGAGGGTCTGTGACAACTTGCCACAGGCAACTCACCGTGGGACAACGTGCCACAGGAAAACTTGCCACAGAACAACTCATTAGGGGAAAACTTGCCACGGAACAACTCACCGTGGGAAAATTCAGCATAGAAAAACTTGCCATGGGACCATTTGCCACAGGACAACTTGCCACAAGAAAACGCGCCACGGAACAACTCGGCATGGGAAAACTTGCCGCGGGATAACTTGCCATGAGAAAACTCGTCACAGAACAACTCACCATGGGAAAACTTGCCATGAGAAAACTTGCCACGGGAAAACTTGCCATGGAACAACTCACCATTCAGCATAGGAAAACATGCCACGGGACAATTTGCCACAGGGCAACTCACCACGGAACAGCTCACCATGGGAAAACTCAGCATGGGAAAACTTGCCACGGGATAAGTTGCCACGGGAAAACTCACCACGGAACAACTCACCATTGCCACAGAACAACTCACCACGGGGAAACTCGCCACAGGAAAATTTGCCACGGGACAACTTGCCACGGGACACTGATATTGAATAGTAGAATAGAATCGTTGAAGAAAGAACGGCAAAGAAGGGGCCGAATGGAAAGTGAATGACAAAAATTAAAATAATGTTTTAATCTTTTTTTAAATAACTGAATTGCTGAATTGTCCCAGATTGCCTTCTTCGGCTGTCTATTAACACCGCCGGGAAGTGGAGGAAGAGGGCCCAGAAGGCCTCGGATCCAGGTGGATCTAGGCCGACGTTCTAGCTTTCAGCCCAGCCGGTGTCAGCCTGACTCATAAGTTGGACCCAGGCGCCTTCTCAGAGAGGTGATCCGTTCGCACATGTCTCCTCGCGCTCGGCTGCCAGCTTTGCAGCTTTGGCTGAACGTTCTCCTCAGCTGCTGGACTCCTTGTCCTTCTCTGATCTTCCGTGGCCCCCACCGGCCCCCTCAGGGCTGGGAGGCCTTCCATTGTTCCCTGACGCTAATTCCGCATTTTATGCCCTCGGAAAAGCAGCTGTCGGATGTCTCCGGCACACGGAGGGTCCCTTTCTGGAACGTTTCTCTCCGTGTCGGGGTGCTTTGAAGAAAACGTCGCTCGGCTTTGTTAAGCGTGGAACCCCAAGGTTGCCTGCTATTCATTAGCCTTCATTTTTACAATGCAAGAGACGTGTTAGAACCCCAATTAAAAGTTGACGGGGATTCTCAGTCATCCCAATCACGGTTGTCCCAAAGGTGCTTTTTTTTTCTTTTTTCCAGGAGGCAACTGGATTTTCCTCTTTTTCTTGGAGGACGTTTCCCTTCTCATCCAAGCAGCTTCTTCAGTTCCGGATGGATGGTGGGGAATGGAAGGATTTAACGGAACGGCTACGGGACTTGGGTTTGGCTAGTCCAGGGGTAGGCAACCTTGGCTCATTTATGATGACTAGTGGACTTCAACTCCCAGAATTCCTGAGCCAGCATAGCATAGCTGGCATAGCTGGCTCAGGAATTCTGGGAGTTGAGGTCCACTAGTCATAAAAGAGCCAAGGTTGCCTACCCCTGGGCTAGTCTAAAGAAAAGAAGAAATAGGGGAGACATGATAGCAACATTCCAGTATCTGAGGGGCTGCCACAAGGCAGAGTAGGGGGGCAGGTTGTTCACCAGAGCACCAGAGGGCCGGACGAGAAACAATGGTTGGAAACTGACCAAAGGGAGAAGCAACCTGGAGCTTAGGAGAAACTTCCTGACAGTGAGGACAATCAACCAGTGGAACCGCTTGCCACCAGAAATCTTGAGTGCTCCATCACTGGAAATTTTTAAGAAGAGACTAGACCAGGGGTCAGCAACCTGAAACAGTGAAAGAGCCACTCAGAACCAGTTCCCCCACAAAAGGAAAAACTGGGAGCCGCAAAAAATGCATGCGCATGCGTGTACGTGCGCGCATGCGCAGTACAGGGTTTGACTGAAGAGTGGAGCCAAGGCGAGATATGCACCTACCCTGCATATTTGAATTGATTGGTTGAACCTTTTTAGTCACACTTTTTTATTTTTGGACTGCACATGGCAGAGGACTGGGAGCCGCAGGAGACGGCTGAAAGAGCCACATGTGGCTCTGGAGCCACGGGTTGCAGACCTGTGGACTAGACAATCACCTGTCTGTGGCGGTATAGGTTCTCGTGCTTGAGCAGGGGGCTGTACTAGAAGACCTCCAAGGTTCTATTCTGTTCTAATTCTAATTCTTAATTCTAATTCTAATTCTAATTCTAATTTATATTATTTATTTATTTATTTATTTATTTATTTATTTATTTATTTATTTATTTATTTATTTATTTATTTATTATGAGACTTGTATGCCGCCCTATCTCCCGAAGGACTCAGGGCGGCTAACAACAATAAAATACAATAAATACAAATATTAAAAAAAGAATTAAATTATGTCGAAGTCCCACTCAAACCAATAAAAACATTTAAAATCATAATTAAAACCCCATTATCATCAGTCCAGGCCGGCCTGCTGAAAAAGCCATGTTTTAAGGTCGCGACGAAAGGAACGGAGATCCGGGGAACATCCGGAACTCCCCGAGGGAGCTGATTCCACAGGGCAGGTGCCCCCACAGAGAAGGCCCTCCCCCTGCGGGTTGTCAGCCGACATTGTCTAGCCGACGGCACCCTGAGGAGGCCCTCTCTGTGTGAGCGCACAGGGCGATGGGAAATCGTTCCTGGCAGCAGACGGTCCTGCAAATATCCTGGGCCTAAGCCATGTAGCCATGTAATTCTAATTCTCATTCTCATTCTCATTCTAATTCTCATTCTCATTCTCATTCTCATTCTCATTCTCATTCTCATTTTAATTCTACTCTGGGCAGAAAACGTCCTGCAGCTAAGAAGGCTCCACACACCTTTGCACTACTCAGGTGATCCTGAGGACACAGGTAAACCTCCAAATAGACTCAACTCCTCTCTAAAAGGATGCAAATGACCAGCTGTCTGCAAGGAGTATAAATCCTCCCATTCCTCACCATTCAGTCTGAGCTGAGGAAGCTTCTGGGTTCAGAAGCGAAACGTCTTCCAAGGAAAACAAGAAAGTCCAGTCGCCTCCTGAAAAAAAGCACCTTTGGGCTAAAAGTTGACTTCTGGAAGATCATCTGATCGCCATTCGCGGCCTTCTCCAGCTGGCTTCCGACAAGGAAAGTCGATGTGGGAAGCTGGATTTATTTAATGACCACATGACTCGCTTTAGAACGGCGGTGATTTGCTTAACAACCATGGCAAAAAAGGGTTATAAAATTGGGCATGTTGTGAGTCACAATCAATCAATCAGAATAGAGCTGGAAGGGACCTTGGAGGTCATCTAGTCCAACCCCCTGCTCAGGCAGGAAACTCTACACCATTTCAGTCAAATGGCTGTCCAGTCTCTTCTTAAAGACTTCCAGTGTTGGAGCATTCACAGCTTCTGGAGGCAAGGGGTTCCACTGGTTAGTTGTTCTAACAGTCAGGAAGTTTCTCCTTAGTTCTAGGTTGCTTCTCTCCTTGGTTAGTTTCCACCCGTTGCTTCTTGTTCTGCCTTCAGGCGCGATGTCTGAATTGCCTTCTTTTTTTGTTTGTTTGTTTGTAACAATAGTTTTATTGGTTTGTCAAAATACAAAATGCAAAGAGAAATTCAAGAAAGTAATCGAAAACTAGAAGAAGGGGATGGGAAAAGAAAAGTTCTGACTCCCTTTAGCACAGCAGAAGATGACAACATTCCAAGCACAACTTTTTGCTTTCACACCGCACTTCTGTCACCATAAACCTGTCTAATTAGCAAAACAACGGAATCAGGGTTTCATTTTTTTTATCTTTTTCATTACAAGCACAAAATCCGGAATTGAAGCAGGGTGTGAGAGATATAGTCTCTTCTTTGGATAAAAAGAGTTTGGTTTGACCGTCTCTGATTCTCTTTGCTGTGGGGAATAATCTGGACCTTCTGCTGACTCGTTAATCTTCACCCTAATTCATATTCAGGGAATCCTCCACATAATTTCAATGGCGTTGTTGTTTTAAAAAAAACCCCTAAAGGGAGAAAACACCCATTGCCTACTTAAGCTTTGTAAAGTCATTCTCTTTGACTGTTACGAGCGAGAAGGCCATTGATGGTGACTTTGCTTTCAGGAGCCCCTTATGCTGCTTCCTCCACCCCGGGAGAGAGGAAGAACTGGAGCAAAGCCACTCGCACGCGGAAGAAGATATTTGAAGCCTACATGGCGAAGGAGGACGTATCCAGGGGTCTGAAGAGAGAAACACTGATTCAGGTGCCGGAAACTTTGGGCGGGCCGTTGTGTGCAAAACCAAAAAAAGCCGGGCCGGAAAGACTGACCTGACCGATGGTGAAATGAAGTTGGAATCTTAAGATTTGGAATTAATGCCCCCAAGAAGATGTTTGTGCATTTCTAGACTTATTTATGGAGATTTCGCAAGGAGGACGCCCAAATTAAAACAATTTAACAGGGGTCCCAAAAGTGTTCGTTCCAGGAGGCAACTGGACTTTTTTGATATTTTTTTTTCCCTTGGAAGGTGTTTCGCTTCTTGTCCCAGAAGCTTCTTCAACTCTGACTGGATGGTGGGGAATGGAAGGATTTATATATATGCCTTGCAAGACCGCTGGTCATTTGCCTTCTTTTAGAGCAGGGCTCTTCAAACGTGGCCCTTTTAGGGACTTCTGGACTTCAACTCCCAGAATTCCTCAGCCAGGCACGCTGGCTGAGGAATTCTGGGAGTTGAAGTCCAGAAGTCATCAAAGGGCCACGTTTGAAGAGCCCTGTTTTAGACAGTCATTGAGGCCACTTGGAGGTTTATCTGTGTCCTCAGGGCCCCCCGAGTGGTGCAAATGGGTGTGGAGCCGCCTTGGAACTGCCGAAAGGCCTGTGTGGAGATAGATGGTGTCGTCCAGTCCACAAAACAGTCCTTTCAGCAGTTCCAAGAAGGCTCCACACCCATTTGCAGTGCTGAGGTGACCCTGAGGTAAACCTCCAAGTGGCCTCAAGGACTCTCTAAAAGAAGGCAAATGACCAGCGGTCTGCAAGGAGTATAAATCCTCCCATCATCCAGTCAGAGCTGAAGAAGCTTCCGGGATGAGAAGCGAAACGCCTTCCAAGGAAAAACAAGGAAGTCCAGTCGCCTCAGGAAAAAGAAGCACCTTTGGGAACGCCTGGATAATTCAGAATCCCCATAGAAATTTAACCAAGGGCAAAGCGGTTTTTTCCCCTTTTTCTTCTTCTTCAAATCCACTGAAATGTAAGGTGCAGGCTTAGAAACCAGGAAACTGGTCACTAAACAATCTGTTGTAAGTCGAGGACTACCTGAACACGGCTGTTGTGTCTCCTCGCATTCTTTTTTTCCCCTCAGCCTTGAACGCCCCCAGATCCTTCAGCCTCCCCTCGGCCTGCCGAGTGCCTGTCTCCATGTTTCGGGAGGAAAGCAGTAGCCGTGGCCCCTTTCCTGACAAAATCTAGCCGCCATTTGTGTGCGTGTGTGTGTGTGTGTGTGTGTATGTGTGAAGGATTGCAAAGTTGAGGGGTGACATCATGAGATTCTGGGGGAGAGAGAGCCCTGGCCCTCGACGCACAATGTACAAACAGTTGTTGCCTGCAGATGGGGGATGAGCGGCTGGCTCCAGATATGATGTCATGGCGTGAAAATGGCTAAATAGGATTTTCGGAGGCACGGATTATAAGTCCCATCTGCTTTTGAAGAGACAGGAGATCAATCCTGTCCTTTTCTGTTCGTCTCTCTCTCTCACAAGAAAAAGACCAAAGCAGAGAGAGAGAGAGAGAGAGAGGGAGGGAGGGAGGGAGGGAGGGAGAGAGAGAGAGAGAGAGGGAGGGAGAGAGAGAGAGAGGGAGAGAGAGAGAGAGAGAGGGAGGGAGGGAGGAAGAGAGAGAGAGGGAGGGAGAGAGAGAGGGAGAGAGAGAGAGAGAGAGAGAGAGAGAGAGAGAGAGAGAGAGAGAGAGAGAGAGAGAGAGAGAGAGAAAATGTAAACCTTAATGTGCATGGAAGGGGTGGGGGGGTATTTGTTACTTATTTCTTAATCATTCTTTCTTCCCCCTTCTCCACTATCAAACAAAAGTGAGGATAACCTTTTTGTGGCTGATTGTTACTAAGACAGGTAAAAGAATGAAAGAATAACACAGTTGGAAGGGATCTTGTGAGGTCTTCTAGTCCAGCCCCCCTGCTCAAGCAGGAGACCCCAGACCATTTCAGACAAGTGGCTGTCCGGTCTCTTCTTAAAAAACCTCCAGTGTTGGAGCACCCACAATTTCTGGAGGCAGGTTGTTCCACTGGTTAATTGTCCTCACTGTCAGGAAGTTTCTCCTTAGTTCTAGGTTGCTTCTCTCCTTGATGAGTTTCCATCCGCTGCTTCTTGTCCTGCCTTCTGATCTTTTGGACAATAGCTTGACTCCCTCTTCTTAGATATTGGAAGACTGCTATCGTGTCACCCCTGGTCCTTTTTCTCATGCAACTAGACATACCCAAGTCCAGCAACCGTTCTTCATATGTTTTAGCCTCCAGTCCCCCAATCATCTTTGTTGCTCTTCTCTGCACTCTTTCTAGAGGGGTTAGACAAGAAGACCTCCAAGGTCCCTACCAACTCTGTTATTCTGTTCAGTTTGGGCTCAGCTCGCTTAGCAATCTCGCTTTACCACGGAAATTCCAGTCTAACTCGTAAGGACTATCTGTATTTTCACTTAATGTTGACATACCTTGCATTTTAATTCAGTGGTCTTCAAGGTAACTCACAACCTACAAAAGCATTGGGAGTAATAAAATCATTAGTTTACCACAGGGGTCTTCAAACCTGACCCTTTTATGCCTTGCGGACTTCAACTCCCAGAATTCCTCAGCCAGCGTGCCAGTCAGTAGGAAATGGCCGCTGGTTTCTATTTTGAGTTTCTGGTAACACAGGGGTGTCAAACTCAATTTCACGGAGGGCCGCATCAGCATTGCGGTTGCCCTCAAGGGGCCGGGTGGGTGTGGCCAGGGTGGGCGTGGCCTACTGGGTGGGCGTGGCTAGAGTGCATATGGCCTACTGGGTGGGCGTGGCCAGCTCTACCTCGTTGGCATCAAGGGTGCCTATGGGGGCCTGGGCAGGAGTGGGACAGATCTGAGGGTCTCTGGCAGAAGGAGGGTCTCTGAGCCAGGGCCAAGGCAGCGGGGGCCGTTCCCTCACTGTTTCCAGGATGGCTTCACGGGCCACATGAAACCACTTTGCGGGCCGAATCCGGCCCCGGGCCTTGTGTTTGAGATGTCTGCATTAAAGCAACTTCTTTGCTGAAATCTAATTTCAATGTTTCCTTCTTTTTTTCCTTTTTTTGTCTTAAGGGACCCCTGAGGATAAACCCCAAGAAATACCATGATGCCTTCATTCCTTCCCCAGTAAGTAATTCTGTAAACCTTAGCAATGGGGGGGTTCACGTGGGATGAACATCCCTCCCGTCTTGGATTGATGGAGGAGCAAGAGATGAACTGGACTTTCATGGGTTTTTTTTCCCCCCTTGAAAACATTTCTCATCCAAGAAGCTTCTTTAATTCTTCAGAAGAAGCTTCTGAGCTGAACTAGAATACTTAGTAATGATGATGGCGGTGATGATGATGATAAAGTTGGAAGGGACCTTGGAGATCATCTAGTCCAACCCCCTGCTCAGGCAGGAAACCTTATACCATTTCAGACAAATGGCTGACCAGTCTCTCTTTAAAAACTTCCAGTGTTGGAGCATTCACCGCTTCCGGAAGCAGGTTGTTCCACTGGTTAATTGTTCTAACTGTCAGGAAGTTTCTCCTTAGTTCTAGGTTGCTTCTCTCCTTGATGAGTTTCCATCCGTTGCTTCTTGCCCTTCCTTTAGGGGCTTTGGAGAATAGCTTGACTCCCTTTTCTTTGGGCATCCCTTGAGATATTGCAAGACTGCTATCATGTTCCCCCTCGTCCTTCTCTTCATTAAACTAGACATACCCAATTCCTGCAACTGTTCCTTATGTGTTTTAGCCTCCAGTCCCCTAATCATCTTTGTTGCTCTTCTCTGTACTCTTTCTAGAGTCTCAACATCTTGTTTACATTGTGGTGACCAAAACTGGATGCAGGATTCCAAGGGTGGCCTTACCAAGGCCTTGTAAAGTGGTATTAACACTTCGTGTGATCTTGATTCTATCCCTCTGTTAATGCAGCCTAGCACTGTGTTGGCTTTTTTGGCAGCTGCAGCACACGGCTGGCTCATATTGAAGTGATTGTCTACTAGGACTCCGAGATCTCTCTCACAGTTACTACTATTGAGCAACGTACCCCCTGTACTATACCTGTGCATTTGATTTTTCCTGCCTAAATGTAGAACGTTACTTTTTTTACCATTGAATTTCGTTTGGCCAAGTGCAATTCGACTCATAAGGAATGTGTCTCCGGTGCAGAATCTCTCAGTGTACATTCAAAACAACACTGTGTGTTGGGGGGAGAGAGCACGAGGGGAGGCTCAGCTAATCTCAATGTACACATGTTGTACTTTGACAATAAAGGTTTATTATTTATTATTATTATTATTTATTAATAATAATAATCACAATATAATGATGCCAATAGGAGAAGGAAGTGGAAAAGACGAGAAGGATAATAGCAATACAGCCATCAAACCCGGGTAAATATACTTAGACGTAAAACAATATTAGGGACGCGGTGGGTTAAGACGCTGAGCTTGTTGATCAGAAGGTCGGCAGTTTGGCAGTCGAATCCCGAGTGCCGCGTAGCAGAGTGAGCGCCTGTTACTCGTCCCAGCTTCTGCCAACCTAGCAGTTCGAAAGCACGTAAAAAAATGCATGTAGAAACATAGAGACTACTCCGGTGGGAAGGTAACAGCGTTCCGTGCGCCTTTGGCGTCTAGTCATGCCGGCCACATGACCACGGTGACGTCCTCGGACAAGCGCTGGCTCTTCGGCTTTGAAACGGAGATGAGCACCGGCCCCTAGAGTAGGAAACGACCAGCACGCATGTGCGGGGGAAACTTTACCTTTACCTTTTAAAACAATATTGTGAGGATTAGGTGTTCAGCCGAGTGATGGCACAGGGGAGGGGAAAAACCCAAACACCTGTCTTTGTGTCTATTTGTTTTGGCATGCAGTGCCCTAAGCTGGTGTCCCGAGGGCAGGAGGTGAAAGAGTTTATGTCCAAGGGGTCTGTAGATGCTTTCTCAGGCCTTTTTCTGACCCGCGCAATATACTAGTCCTCAATGGAAGGCAGGCCGGTTGCTAATGAAGAAGCGTCTCGAATGAGAAGCAAAACGTTTTTCACGATTAAAAAAAAAACAATTGCCTTTTGGAAAAGCACCTTGAGCTGGGCGGTTGAGAATCTCCCTAGGCAGCAAGCGATGAGGGTGCAGGAAATGCACCCAGCTTGGCAAAACGTTGGATTGCCACTCATCCAGTCATGCTCTCTCGGTCCGCTTTAGATTCCAAGGGCCTTCTCTGAAAGAAATGCAAAAAAATGGTACAGACTAATGGCGTCAAGAGAGGGACAGAAATCAAGATCACACGAAATGTTAATTCCAGTTTACAAGGCCTTGGTAAGGCCACACTTCGAATAAGGCATCCAGTTTTGGTCACCACAATGTAAAAATGATGTTGAGACTCTAGAAAGAGTGCAGAGAAGAGCAACAAAGATGATCGGGGGACTGGAGGATAAAACATATGAAACACGGTTGCAGGAATTGGGTATGTCTAGTTTAACGAAGAGAAGGACGAGGAGGGACAGGATAGCCGTGTTCCAATATCTCAGGGGCTGCCCCAAAGAAGAGGCAGTCAAGCTATTCTCCAAAGTGCCTGAAGGCAGAACAAGAAGCAACGGATGGAAACTGACCAAGGAGAGAAGCAACCTGGAACTAAGGAGGAGTGTCTTGACAGCGAGAACAATTAACCAGTGGAACAACAACCTGCCTCCAGAAGCTGTGAATGCTCCAACACTGGAAGTTTTTAAGAAAAGACCGGACAGCCCCTTGTCTGAAATGGTCTAGTGGTCTCCTGCCTGAGCAGGGGGTTGGACTACTAGAAGATCTCCCAAGGCCCCTTTCCAGCTGTATTCCGACTTACTGAAACTATTAACCAGTGGAACTCCTTGCCTCCAGAAGTTGTGAGTGCTCCAACACTGGAAGTTTTTAAGAAGAGACTGGACTCTGAAATGCTATAGCATTTCCTCCCTGAGCTGGGGGTTGGACTAGATGACCTCCAAGGTCCCTTCCAACTCTGTTACTCTGTTCTGTTCTAGGTCGAGGGCTGCTTGTAGAGTCTAAAGGAGGGGGGGTAAGAGGGAGACTTCGTCCGCCCCTCTCAGCTTTCTTGCAGCGAGTTAGCGAGAGGGAAATTCCTAACCCAGCTAGAAGGACCAGGTGAACGAATCCACTAACCAGATCAACTCTTTGTGAAAAAAGCTGCAACATGAAGCCAGTGTTAGTTTCCTAGAGTGCGATTTAAGAGAAGCACAAAACGAGAGCGAGCGGGGCAAAAGAAAACCTCCTTTTGTTCCGTCCCTCCCCCCTCCCCCCCATGGCAGGTCCCAACCGGGGTGCCGAGTGATGTAACTCTGCGGTGGGATTACTGCCGGGGGGGGCGGCGGAGAGGGGTGAGGGGGTGGGGGGGACGGCAAAGCCGAAATCTGGCTTGATTTAGTCCAACAAGCTTTGCAATTTTTCGGCATCTCATCATGGGAGGCAACTTTGCGCCAGCTGTCGATCTCCCTCCCCCCCTGCTCCCCCCCCCCCGGCTGCAAAGTGCGACTCCTTCGGCTGGGAAACGAAATATTCCAGCGGCCTAAGTGGGCTTGGTACCCGGCACTCCATAAAGGTTGCTAGAAAATTAAATCCTACTATTAAATACAGTACATTGTGTTGTTTAAGTGTTCCCTTTATTTTTTTGAGCAATATATATATATATATATATATATATATATATATATATATATATATATATATATATATATATATATATATATATATATGTGTGTGTGTGTGTGTGTGTGTATATATATATATATATATATATATATATATATATATATATATATATATATATATATATATATATATATATAAGTATTTGTCAAGGCTTTTTGAATGGACCTTGCTAATTAACTCTTTCATTCCTGTTTTGGCTTCAAATTGCTAATAAAGAATTTGGGAGGCTAAGATGATCATTTAGAACTTTTTATGTTCTCATCAGTTAGTCATACCCTTTTATGTATGTATGTATGTATGTATGTATGTATGTATTTGTGGATGCACGAGAGCCCTGAGCTGTCACAGGGTGGGTGGGGGTCAAGTACATTTTCCTCGGTGGGAACCTCATGATGGGAAGATATCCCGGTCTCTCTCTAGCCGCTTCTGACCCCGGCCGTTGCAATTCGGCACGTAGGACGCCCATTTTTCTCAGGAGCACCTGTTTGCTGCTGCTGCTGACATCAGCCGAGTTGGGAGCCGTGGAGTTTTTCCTCCCCCCCCCCCTCGTGTCCTTGTTTGAGAGATTCAGCAGGAAGATTTGGGAAGCGTGGCCAGCTCTTCTGTACACGACTCTCGGTTTTCTACGCTTTGTCCAGAAACGCATTTTTTTATTTTTTTATTTTGGCTTCCAAAAAACGTGCTTTGGTCTCAGTCAGAAGTGTCCAACCTTGGCAACTTTTCAATCAGTCCGAATAGAGCTGGAAGGGACCCTTGGAGGTCTTCTAGTCCAACCCCCCCCTGCTCAAGCTGGAGATCCTGTGCTTTTTCAGATAGCTGACTGTCCAGTCTTCGCTTAAAAATCTCCAGTGATGGAGCATCCACAACGTCTAGAGGCAAGCGGTTCCACTGGTCAGTTGTCTTCACTGTTTTAGGAAGTTGCTTCTCTCCTTGATCAGTTTCCATCCGTTGCTTCTTGTCTTGCCTTCTGCTGCTTTCGAAAACAACTCGACCCCCCTCCTCTTTGTGGCAGCCCCTCAAATTTGGAGCACGGCTATCCTGTCTCCCCTCGTCCTTCTCTTCATTAAACTAGACATCCCCAATTCCTGCAACCGTTCTTCGTATCTTTTAGCCTCCAGTCCCCTGATCCTCTTTGTTGCTCTTCTCTGCACCCCTTTCTAGAATCTCAACACTTTTTTTTTAGCAGTGTGGTGACCAAAGCTGGATGCCGTATTCCAGGTGTGGCTTTACTAAGGCTTTTTATAAAGTGGTCCTTAATACTTCATGGGAATTTGATTCTGTGCCTCTGTTTATACAACCAAGGATTGTTCAATCCTCATTTGTGCCACTTTAAGACTTGTCAGACAGTTTCTTGTATCAAAGACACAATGCATATCTGTACAATGATTTATTGATGTATTGATTTATTGATGTATTGGTATTGATGTATTGATTTGCATCATCATCATCATCATCATCATCTAGTTAGAAGGGACTTTGGAGGTCATCTAGCCCAACCCCCTGCTCAGGCAGGAAACCCTATACCATTTCAGACAAATGGCTGTCCAGTCTCTTCTTAAAAACTTCCAGTGTTGGAGCATTCACCGCTTCTGGAGGCAGGTGGTTCCACTGGTTAATTGTTTTAACTGTCAGGAAGTTTCTCCTTAGTTGTTAGGTTGCCTTCTCTCCTTGATTGGTTTCCATCCGTTGCTTCTTCTCCTGCCTTCGGGCGCTTTGGAGAAGAGCTTGACTCCCTCTTCTTTGGGGCAGCCCCTGAGAGATTGGAAGGCTGCTATCATGTCACCCCTCGCCCTTCTCTTCGTTAAACTGGACATATCCAGCATTTCCAGCAACCGTTCCCTATATGTTTTAGCCTCCAGCCCCCTAATCATCTTTGTTGCTCTTCTCTGTACCCTTTCTGATTTATTGGGAAAATAATGGGCTGCCCGCTCCATCTCCGTGACTCTGTGTGGCTTACAAAGAATACACACACACACACACACACACACACACACACACACACAACACTGGTGACAAACACCGGTGAAATAAGCCATTTGATGGGCTCCATCTCCCTCTGGGTTCCCCAGGCCCCTTGGCAAAGCCGGGTCTTCAGGGCCTTATGAAAGAGTGTCAAAGCGGAGGCCAGTTCTGCAGGGATGATATTCCAAAAGGAGGGAGCCACTACGGAGAAGGCCCTTCTCCTGCATCCTTCCAGATGTGCCTTCTTTCGTTCCCGCAACATTCCTTGCCTCCTCGCTCTACGGGTAGTCCTTGATTGATGGCTACCACTAAGCCATGAGTTTATGTTGCTAAGCGAGAAACGGGCTTTAAGTGAGCTTTAGCTTTGCCTGGGGTCACGTCGATTCCCCCCTCTGGCAGCCTTCTGACCAGCAATGGGGAAGCCAGATTCCTTTTAACGACCCTGTTACTCACTTAACAACAGCAACGATGAGGAGGCAAAAGCTCCCTTAGCCACCATTCTCACTTAGCAACCTACATTTGGGGCTTAACTGTCTTCGTTTTAGCTTGCTTCTCCTTATTGAGTCCTTTGGGAAAGGGCGGTATATAAATCCAATTAAATAAATAAATAAATAAATAAATTGGCTTGACCCAAGGTCTTATCTGAAGTGGGTAATATTTGCTTTACAGGGAGTGCAGAATTATTAGGCAAGTTGTATTTTTGAGGATTAATTTTATTATTGAACAACAAACCATGTTCTCAATGAACCCAAAAAACTCATTAATATCAAAGCTGAATATTTTTGGAAGTAGTTTTTAGTTTGTTTTTTAGTTATAGCTATTTTAGGGGGATATCTGTGTGTGCAGGTGACTATTACTGTGCATAATTATTAGGCAACTTAACAAAAAACAAAATATATACCCATTTCAATTATTTATTTTTACCAGTGAAACCAATATAACATCTCAACATTCACAAATATACATTTCTGACATTCAAAAACATAACAAAAACAAATCAGTGACCAATATAGCCACCTTTCTTTGCAAGGACACTCAAAAGCCTGCCATCCATGGATTCTGTCAGTGTTTTGATCTGTTCACCATCAACATTGCGTGCAGCAGCAACCACAGCCTCCCAGACACTGTACAGAGAGTGTACTGTTTTCCCTCCTTGTAAATCTCACATTTGATGATGGACCACAGGTTCTCAATGGGGTTCAGATCAGGTGAACAAGGAGGCCATGTCATTAGATTTCCTTCTTTTATACCTTTCTTGCCAGCCACGCTGTGGAGTACTTGGACGCGTGTGATGGAGCATTGTCCTGCATGAAAATCATGTTTTTCTTGAAGGATGCAGACTTCTTCCTGTACCACTGCTTGAAAGAAGTGTCTTCCAGAAACTGGCAGTAGGACTGGGAGTTGAGCTTGACTCCATCCTCAACCCGAAAAGGCCCCACAAGCTCATCTTTGATGATACCAGCCCAAACAGTACTCCACCTCCACCTTGCTGGCGTCTGAGTCGGACTGGAGCTCTCTGCCCTTTACCAATCCAGCCACGGGCCCATCCATCTGGCCCATCAAGACTCACTCTCATTTCATCAGTCCATAAAACCTTAGAAAAATCAGTCTTGAGATATTTCTTGGCCCAGTCTTGACGTTTCAGCTTGTGTGTCTTGTTCAGTGGTGGTCGTCTTTCAGCCTTTCTTACCTTGGCCATGTCTCTGAGTATTGCACACCTTGTGCTTTTGGGCACTCCAGTGATGTTGCAGCTCTGAAATATGGCCAAAACTGGTGACAAGTGGCATCTTGGCAGCTGCACGCTTGACTTTTCTCAGTTCATGGGCAGTTATTTTGCGCCTTGGTTTCTCCACACGCTTCTTGCGACCCTGTTGACTATTTTGAATGAAACGCTTGATTGTTCGATGATCACGCTTCAGAAGCTTTGCAATTTTAAGAGTGCTGCATCCCCTCTGCAAGATATCTCACTATTTTTGACTTTTCTGAGCCTGTCAAGTCCTTCTTTTGACCCATTTTGCCAAAGGAAAGGAAGTTGCCTAATAATTATGCACACCTGATACAGGGTGTTGATGTCATTAGACCACACCCCCTTCTCATTACAGAGATGCACATCACCTAATATGCTTAATTGGTAGTAGGCTTTCGAGCCTATACAGCTTGGAGTAAGACAACATGCATAAAGAGGATGATGTGGTCAAAATACTCATTTGCCTAATAATTCTGCACTCCCTGTAGATTTATAAGTTCCTCCCAGTGACCCTATTTAGTCCAGAGCTGACAGGGTGACTTATGCCACGAAACTAGCAGAAAAGCAGCTTGAGGGATTCGTGGCCAACGAGCTTCCCAAAGCTGAAAATACGAGAATGCAAGAAAATAAAAAAAAGAAGCAACGGGTGGAAACTGACCAAGGAGAGAAGGGAGCTAGAACTAAGGAGAAATTTCCTAACAATTGTGAGGACAATTAACCAGCGGAACAACCTGCCTCCAGAAGTTGTGGATGCTCCATCTCTGGAGGTTTTTAAGAAGAGGCTGGGCAGCCATTGGTCTGAAATGGCATAGGTTTTTCCTGCCTGAGATTGGGGGCGGGGGCTGGACTAGATGACCTCCAAGGCCCTTTCAACTCTGTTATTCTGTCTATGGATTATTATTATTTTTTTAGCAAAACCTCTACACGAAGTCTGAAGATGCCGTTTTCCCATGCTGATTTGCTTTTTGGGGGGGAACTCGCATGTAATATTTTGACTTTCTTTCTTTCTTTCTTTCTTTCTTTCTTTCTTTCTTTCTTTCTTTCTTTCTTTCTTTCTTTCTTTCTTTCTTTCTTTCTTTCTTTCTCTCTCTCTCTCTCTCTCTCTCTCTTTCTCTCTCTCTCTTTCTTTCTTCTTTCTCTCTCCTTCCCTCCCCTCCCCTCTCTCTCTCTCTCTCTCTTTCTTCTTTCTTTCTTTCTTTCTTTCTTTCTTTCTTTCTTTCTTTCTTTCTTTCTTTCTTTCTTTCTTTCTCCTTCCCTCCCTCCCTCCCTCCCTCCCCTCCCTCCCTCCCCTTCTTCTTCTTTCTTTCTTTCTTTCTTTCTTTCTTTCTTTCTTTCTTTCTTTCTTTCTTTCTTTCTTTCTTTCTTTCTTTCTTTCTTTCTTTCTCCCCCCCCCTCAAAAAACAAAAATCCATATCCTCCGTTAAAAAGAGTCATTTCTTTTCCAGGATTGGCACTCAGGATATTTTCATTGATGGAGTCGTTGCTCGCAACAGAGCCCTGAACGGCGACATCGTGGTGGTGAAGCTGCTTCCGAAAGATCAGTGAAGGTCAGTGGGTCAAATCTGCTCGTCCTGTTTTCGTTTCGTGGCGATAGCCGGCGGGGGGATTCAAACTTGGCCGCCGCGATGAAGGATTGAAAAATGATTTCCCATGCTCTTTGGGATGATGGACGCCGTAGACTTGCCTAGGTTGTTGTTGTTGTTAGCTGCGAGGTCGTGTCCGACCCACCGCGTCCCTATGGACAACGTTCCTCCAGGTCTTCCTGTCCTCTACCATCTTCTGGAGTCCATTTAGGCTCATGCCTACTGCTTCAGTGACTCCATCCAGCACCTCATTCTCTCTCGTTCCCCTTCTTCACTTGCTCTCCACCTTTCCCAGCATTAGGCTCTTCTCCAGTGAGTCCTTACCTAGGTACAAGGTTGCCTAGGTCATCTAGTCCAGCCCACTGCTCAGGCAGGAAACCCTATACCATTTCAGACAAATGGCTGTCCAGTCTTTTCTTAAAAACTTCCAGTGTTGAAGCATTCACAGCTTCTGGAGGCAGGTTGTTCCACTGGTTAATTGTTCTAACTGTCAGGAAGTTTCTCCTTAGTTCTAGGTTGCTTCTCTCCTTGACTAGTTTTCATCCGTTGCTTCTTGTCCTGCCTCTCGGGCGCTTTGGAGAATAGCTTGGCTCCCTCTTCTTTGGGGCAGCCCCTGAGATACTGGAACACTGCTATCATGTCCCCCCCTCACCCTTCTCTTCGTTAAACTACACATACCCAATTCCAGCAACCATTCCCTATATCACAGGTCTACAACCCGTGGCTCCGGAGCCGCATGCGGCTCTTTCAGCCGTCTCCTGCGGCTCCCAGTCCTCTGCCATGTGCAGTCAAAAAAAAAAAAAAAAGGTGGGACTAAAAAAGTTCAACCAATCAATTCAAATATGCAGGGTAGGTGCGTATCTTGCCTTGGCTCCACTCTTCAGTCAAACCCTGTTCTGCGCATGCGCGCATGTATGCGCATGTACACACATTTTTTTGCGGCTCCCAGTTTTTCCTTTTGTGAGGGAACCGGTTCCGAGTGGCTCTTTCACTGTTTCAGGTTGCTGACCCCTGCCCTATATGTTTTAGCCTCCAGACTTCTAATCATCTTTGTTGCTCTTCTCTGCACTCTTTCTAGAGTCTCGACATCTTTTTTACATCGTGGTGACCAAAACTGGATGCAGGATTCCAAGTGTGGCCAAATGCGGTAATACGGTTGTGGAGTGAATCTGGCTTCCCATCGTCTCGTTTGTCGGAAGGTCACAAAAGGGGAGCGTGGGGACGCTGCGACCGTCATATATATGAGTCATTTGCTATGGGTCTGAACTTTGATTAGGTGGCCACGGAGGATGCTGCAAACGGTCGTTAATTGTGAAAAACGGTTCTAAGCCCCTTTCCCCCCCGCGCTGTTGTAACCTCAAACAGTCCCTAAACGAAGTCAAGGATTACCTGTATTAGCGCTGCAACTTTCTTTGGTAATTTTTTATTTCTTTGCTGTTCCTCCTCCTCCTCCTCCTCCTCTCTCCTCCTCCTTCTCCTCCTCCTCTTCCTCCTCCTCCTCCCTCCCTCCTCTTCCTCCTCCTCCTTCCTCCTCCTCCTCTTCCTCCTCCCTCCTCCTCCTCTTCTCCTCCTCCTCCTCTTCCTCCTCCTCCTCCTCCTCTTCCTCCTCCTCCTCCTCCTCTTCCTCCTCCTCCTCCTCCTCCTCCTCCTCTTCCTCCTCTTCCTCCTCCTCCTCCTCTTCTTCCTCCTCCTTCTCCTCCCTCCTCCTCTTCTCCTCCTCCTCCTCCTCCTCCTCTTCCTCCTCCTCCTCCTCCTCTTCCTCCTCCTCCTCCTTCTCTCCTCCTCCTCCTCTTCCTCCTCCTCCTCCTCTTCTTCCTCCTCCTTCTCCTCCTCCTCCTCTTCCTCCTCCTCCTCCTCCTCTTCCTCCTCCTCCTCCTCTTCCTCCTCCTCCTCCTCTTCCTCCTCCTCCTCCTTCTCCTCTTCCTCCTCTTCCTCCTCTTCTCCTCCTCCTCCTCTTTTTCCTCCTCCTTCTCCTCCTCCTCCTCTTCCTCCTCCTCCTCCTCCTCCTCCTCCTCTTCCTCCTCCTCCTCCTCCTCCTCCTCCTCTTCCTCCTCCTCCTCCTTCTCCTCCTCCTCCTCTTCCTCCTCCTCTTCCTCCTCCTCTTCCTCCTCCTCCTCCTCCTCTTCCTCCTCCTCCTCCTCCCTCCTCTTCCTCCTCCTCTTCCTCCTCCTCCTCCTCCCTTCTCCTCCTCCTCCTCTTCCTCCTCCTCCTCCTCTTCCTCCTCCTCCTCCTTCTCCTCCTCCTCCTCCTCCTCCTTCTCCTCCTCCTCCTCTTCCTCCTCCTCCTCCTCTTCCTCCTCCTCCTCCTCTCTCTCCTCCTCCTCCTCCTCCTCCTCCTCCTCTTCTTCCTCCTCCTCCTCCTCCTCCTCTTCGTTCCGATGGTTCTCTTTATTTGGGTTTCTTAGTCTTGTCAGAAATACCTCCCTTTGCGTTTCCGGTTTTCTGATAAAAGTGTGTTTCCTTCTTTTGTTTTTTTTTTTTAAATAATTTGCCGAAAATACGCAGGGAAAAAGGACTCGCCCAAATGTTGGATGGAGGTCAGGAGCAATTCAAAACAGGTTGAGGAAAGAGCATCCAGGTAAGTCCTCGACTTACGACAGTTCATTTAGTGACGGTTCAAAGTTAACGGCACGGGAAAAAAAGTGACTTGTGACCTGTTTTTCACACTTTTTCAGCCTTACGACCGTCGCAGCTTCCCCACGGTCACACGGTGAAAATTGAGAGGCTTGGCATCCAACTCATATTTACAACGGTCGCAGTGATTCCCCTTTTGCGACCTCCTGACAAGCAAAGTCAGTGGGGAAGGCAGAGTCACTTAAAGAGTGGTGTTACTGGCTTGACAACTGCAGTGGCGCGCTTAAGAACCGCGGGAAGAAAGGTTGTAAAATGAGGCAGAATTCACTTAGCAACCGCCTCGCTTAGCAAGGGAAGCCATGGGCTCAACTGTGGCCGTAAGTCGAGGACCACCTGGTTATTTTCAGTGGCAAGGCAGCAACAGGAAGAAAATGAGCCTTTTTGAAACTCCACTTTTGTTGTCCCTACTGAATGCAGTGATCCGGCTTCGTCATGTTTGCTTTGCTCTTGTTACCTTTACCTGTTGTGACAGGTGTGCCTTTCCCAGCATTTGTATTTAAAAAAAAAAATAACACGACGGGAGACCGGTTGTGTATTTAAAAAGTAAAGCAAGGACTTCGTTGGAAGTTCTGAAGGGCCTCGTGAAGAAATGTTCCTGCTGGTTAACAAGGGTTCAAAGACGCTGGATTTGGTCGGGCGTTTTCTATAAAACCAACCTTTTCAGAGCAGGTACAGGTAGGTAGTCCTCAAACTTACGACCACGGTTGAATCCCAAATTTCTCTTGTTAAAAACGACTTCCGTTGACCCAGGACCAAAATTTCTTTGCCGAAGCAAGACAGCTGTCCGGAGCGTTTCGTCCCATTTTACGACATTTCTTGCCCCAGTTGTTATATTAGCAACACAGTTGTTAAGTGAATCAGGCTCCTCCCTCCCCCTCCCTGACTTTGTTTGTCAGAAGGTCCCGGGACACTGCCACTGTCATAAACGCGAGTCGGCTGCCAAGCGTCCGCATTTGAATCACGTGACCCTGGGGATGTTGCAAGGGTCCTGAAAAGTGGGTGGGTGGGGGGCACGAAACCGTCCTAAGTCACTTTTTTTCCAGTGCCCTTGTAACTTGGAACGGTCGCTAAGCGAACCGTTATAAACCGAGGCACACCTGTGTTGCAAATAAATCAGTAAATAAATAACAGACTCAGCTTGAGAGCGGCTTCGTGGACTTTTCAGCCCTTAGATGTGCTTCCAGTTCGATTTCCCTCCTGGACCTTGTTCCCTCCCTAGACCGAAATTCCTGAAAGACGCTCCGGTTGTTTAGCTGTGTGTGCTTTGAGCGTGCCCTAAATAACTCTTTTCATTTTGAGGCTGGCAACCAAACATTGTTTGGTAAACTGGAGAGGGAAGTCCCTTTTACTGTTCCAAAGCCATGGCACACGTGTGTTGGGGTGATAATTCCATCCCTTGCAAGTGCCCAACCAGCCTTCAAAAGCGGAGTTGCTTCAAGAGCATGGAATATGAGGCCGGAATTAATCCTGCGTCAAGGTTTTTCCCCCTCTTTCACAGCTTGAAGGGATGCGTAGATGGGTGTCTTTAAGTGCCGAGAAATTGTTTGCTTCTTTGAGCAACCAGGTTTCCCCAAAATAACTTGCAAAACTTTCCAGGCAAGCATTTTTTTTAATTTAAACAGGCACAACAACAACAGCAACAATAATTTAGAATTCAAACAGACAAGCACCTGCCACATAACACCCCGGACTTAACAATTGTCGAGAAGAAAGACAAAAAAAGTCTGGATAGTGGACAGCAGAATAGAAGAACAGGAGAAGATAACAAAATACAAAGACCTACACATTGGAATAGAAAGACTGTGGCAAAGGCAAGCAAGGGTAGGACCAATAGTAAGAGGCGCCTTGGGTGCAATCCCAAAACATCTGGAGCACCCTCTGGACACCATTTTCATTGAAAAAAATCGCCATTAGTCAATTGCAAAAGGACCTTGATGGTCATCTAGTCCAACCCCCTTGTCAGGCAGGAAACCCTACACCATTTCAGACAAATGGCTGTCCGGTCTCTTCTTTAAAACTTCCAGTGTTGGAGCATTCACCGCCTCTGGAGGCAAGGAGTTCCACTGGTTAATTGTTCCAACTGTCAGGAAGTTTCTCCTTAGTTCTAGGTTGCTTCTCTCCTTGATGAGTTTCCATCCATTGCTTCTTGTCCTGCCTTCAGATGCTTTGGAAAATAGCTTGACTCTCTCTTCTTTGGGGCAGCCCCTGAGATATTGGAAGACTGCTATCCTGTCACCTAGCTGATGGTTAATCCGATTTCTGATGTTATTGCGATCAGTCAGGCATGGGGTTGGACTGGAAGACCTCCAAGGTCCCTTCCAACTCTTGTTATTCGGTCACCTGCACCTTCAGCTCTCACGGATATTTTTTTTTCCTTTTAATTTGGCCGTTGTTTTTCTTTAGCCTCCACAGAGGTTAGAGTTGTTTGCCAAAGAAATTCAGGTTACAGTGGCAGCTTGGTACTCAGCTGCTTTGAAACTCAGAGAATTTGGTATTCAACGCATTTTGACATGAAAATTTTGTCCCGGGGCTCCTCGTTTGTTTGGTACGCAGTGCGCCCGCTAGACCTTGTTGGTGTCAGCTCCTTGAAAAGAAGGACCAGGGGTGACATGATAGTGTTATTCCAGTATTTGAAGGGCCTCCATAAAGAGGAGGGGATCAACTTATTTTCCAAAGGACCAGAAGGAAAGACAAGAAAAAATGGTTGGAAACTAATCAAGGACAGAAGCAATCTGGAATTCAAGAGAAACTTCCCAACAGCGAGAAAAATTAACCAGTGGAAGTGCTTGCCTTCAGAAATCGTGGGTGCTCCATCACTGGAGGCTCTTAAGGAGAAACTGGACAGCTATCCCCTTGTCTGAAATGGGAAAGGGTCTCCTGCTTGAGCAGAGGGTTGGACTAGATGACCTCCAGTGTCCCTTCCAGCTGTATTCTGATTGATTGTGACTCACAACGTTACCGTATTTTCCGGCATATAAGATGACTTTTTAACCTATGAAAATCACCTCAAAAGTTGGGGGGGGGGGGTCGTCTTATACGCCCAGTCGTTTTATACGCCGGAAAATACGTTATTCCTTATGGGAAAAATTTGTTTGGCACCCATCATTTTTGGTAGCAATTGTGCCTTCCAGAGCCAATTAATAATAGAGTACCAAGGTACCACTCTACCTGTAAAACAACCCCTCTTATTATTTCACGCTGTGTGAAAATCCACTTGCGTAGTAATTTGCAAAGTTTATTTTTTTTCCCTTGGAAGTGCCAAAGAACACTTTTTTAACCGACTTAACCCCAGGTAGTTCTTGACGTACGGCCACAGCTGAGCCAAAATTTCGGTTGCTAAGTGTGAGATTCATTAACTGGATTTTGCCTCGTGGGATGAGCTTTCTCGCCACTGTTTTGTTAAGTGAAATCACTGCAGTTGTTATACTGGTAACCTGGTTGTTAAGAGAATCTGGTTTCCTCCGTTGACTTTGCTTGTATAAAAGTCACTGCAACTGTCATAAATATGAGTCAGTTGCCAAGCATCTGGATTTTCATCACGTGACTCTAGGGATGCTGCAACGGTTGTAAGTGTGAAAAAACGGTCCTAAATCGCTTTTTCCAGTGCTGTTGTAACTTTGAATGGTCACTAAACAAGCTGTTGTAAGTCCTGTAGCCATAGGACATTATACTTTCTGACTTTTATCACTTGCTTTAATTGACCAAGGACAGCCAGTGAGAAAATACTGGAGATTTACACAGAAGAGATGGAAAATATGTTGTATGGCTATTCCGGTTCATAAAATTTCTTACACAGCGACAGTACCCTTTTGTCAGACCTGCCGCAACTTAAATCTCTAAATACAAGTGGTTCCATTTGTTGAGAAAGGTATAGTTTATGAGAGATCAAGTGCAAAGCTGGAACAGGGTGAACTAGAAATTCAAGTAAATGAGGGCGGATATGATATTGTTGCCATTACAGAAACATGGTGGGACAAAACTGAATGAAACACACAGCTAGAGGGATTTAAATTATTTAAAAGAAATAGACTAAACAAAAGAGGAGGTGGAGTTGCTCTATATATAAGAAATAACTATCTCTACAGAAATAGAGCACAACAATGATGAAAACTGTAATCTTGAATGCATTTGGGTCAATATAAAAGGGGAAAAAATGACATTGCCATAGGTGTATACTATAGGCCGCCCAACCAAACAGAGGAAATAGATGAACTTTTTGCTAGTCAGCTAACTTAGGTATGTAGGAAGCACATCACAATAGTAATGGGGGACTTTAATTACCCTGACATCAACTGGGAGACAAACTCTGCACCAAGTGGAAGATCAAACAGATTCCTGACAAACCTAGCAGGCAACTTTGCCTCCCAAAAAGTAGAGAAGGGAACTAGGGGATTAGCCATATTGGATTTAATTCTCACAAACAGAGATGAAATGATAGAAAGTGTCGAAGCCACAGGAACCTTGGGGGGAAGTGATCATGCAATATTGGAATTCAACATTATGGAAGCACAAGCAATAGAACACAGTCAAACTAGAGTCTTGGACTTTAAAAGAGCAAATTTCAATAAACTTAGAGAGACCTTGGGAAGAATTCCATGGATGAGAATCCTCAAGGGGAAAACAACTCAAGAAGCCTGGGAAATTTTGAAAAGTGAGATAATAAAAGCCCAATCTAGCACAATACCAACAAAGAAGAAAAACAACAGCTCTCAAAAGAAACCAGTGTGGCTGCTTAAAGAACTCTCTGATAAATTGAAAGATAAAAAGGACAAGTATAAGAAGTGGAAAGAGGGGCACATAACTAAGTCAGAATATCAGTAAATAGCCTGAGCCTGCAAAGACGAAATGAGGAAAGCTAAGGCTCAAAATGAACTAAGCCTTGTGACCAAAGTTGAAAGCAGAACTATTTAACTCATTTTTTGCATCTGTCTTTACACAAAGGGAAAAAACAGACCAACCTATCAAAAATAGTGCCATAAAAAACAGAATAGAAACGCAAGTTAAGATAGGCAAGAAAATGGTAAGTGAGCACCTGTCCAGCCTAGACGAGTTCAAATCACCAGGACCAGATGGATTACACCCCAAGGTTCTCAAGGAACTGGCAGACGTGATCTCAGAACCGCTGAACTATATTTTTCAAAGATCCTGGAGCACTGGGGAACTAGCAGAGGACTGGAAGAGAGCTGATGTAGTTCCCATCTTCAAAAAAGGGAAAAAAATAGATCCAGGAAACTACAGACCTATCAGCCTGACCTCAATACCTGGGAAGATTCTGGAAAAGATAATCAAACAACAAATCAGTGAACACCTTGATGCAAACAAAGTTATCACTAAAAGCCAACATGGGTTTGTCAAAAACAGATCATGCCAGACAAATCTTATTGCATTCTTTGACCAAGTGACAAAATTAGTGGACCAGAGGAATGCTGTGGATATAATTTACTTGGACTTCACTAAGGCATTTGATAAAGTAGATCACAACCTACTACTTGATAAGATAGAAAAATGTGGGTTAGATAGCATTACCACCAGATGGATTCGTAGCTGGCTGACGGGCCGTACTCAGCGTGTGGTCCTCAATGGAACCGCATCTACATGGAAGGAAGTGTGTAGTGGGGTGCTCCAGGGCTCTGTTCTGGGCCCAGTGCTCTTCAACATCTTCATCAATGATTTGGATGAGGGGATAGATGGGGAACTCATCAAATTTGCAGACGACACCAAGCTGGTAGGAATAGCCAATACTCCAGAAGATAGGCTTAAGATACAGGAGGATCTGGACAGACTCGAACACTGGGCACTATCTAACAAAATGAAATTCAATTGTGAAAAAAGTCAGGTTCTACATTTAGGCAGGAAAAACCAAATGCACACGTATAGTACAGGGGGTACCTTGCTCAATAGTAGTAACTGTGAGAGAGATCTCGGAGTCCTAGTGGACAATCATTTAAATATGAGCCAGCCGGGTGCTGCACCTGCCAAAAAAGCCAACACAGTGCTGGGCTGCATTAACAGAGGGATAGAATCAAGATCAAGTGAAGTACTAATACCACTTTACAATGCCTTGGTAAGGCCACACCTGGAATAAGGCATCCAGTTTTGGTCACCACGATGTAAAACAGATGTTGAGACTCTAGAAAGAGTGCAGAGAAGAGAAGATGATGGGGGGACTGGAGGCTAAAACATATAGGGAACGGCTGCTGGAATTGGGTATGTGTAGTTTAATGAAGAGAAGGGTGAGGGGTGACATGATAGCAGTGTTCCAGTATCTCAGGGGCTGCCCCAAAGAAGAGGGAGCCAAGCTATTCTCCAAAGCTCCTGAAGGCAGGACAAGAAGCAACGGATGGAAACTCGTCAAGGAGAGAAGCAACCTAGAACTAAGCAGAAACTTCCTGACAGTTAGAACGATTAAACCAGTGGAACTCCTTGCCTCCAGAAGCGGTGAATGCTCCAACATTGGAAGTTTTCAAGAAGAGACTGGGCAGCCATTTGTCTGAAGTGGTATAGGCTTTCCTGTCTGTGCAGGGGGTTGGACTAGATGACCTCCAAGGTCGTTTCCAACTGTTATTAAGTACCTGTAATTCTTTTAGGTATCCTTGGTGTTTTTCCTGTCAAAATGGGAAGAAACCAATTGGTCATTGGTCACTTTTTAATTCATCTTATTTTCACCCATTCCCTTTGGGCCCGATCTTAGCTGCTTAATATCCTGAGTTTTTGTCCTCCACTGAGCTGCATCCTTGCTCTTTCGCGGTGTCCTCAAGGAACAGCGTCCAGCCTTCTTGACTCTGGAGGGGAGATCAGAATGTTTCCTTTAAAATACAAAGGGGTGAATTTAAATTTCTCCTGGCTGGAGTATTTTCCATTTGTGGGTATTCCTTTTGGGCTCCTGGGATATCGCCTGCTCGGCGTGCGTATTCATGTTTAGTGTTTTCCTAGTTGCCGTGGTTCCTCTGTTGACGGGTAATTACGTGTATAGTATGTGAAAGATTCCTGTTCTCCGGCATTGTTGGGAATTCCGGTGACTGATGGCCAAATCAGGATACACATGCACACGCATTCTTCTCCGTAGTTTTTCCATTCATCAATTTGCCACTCATCCCCCAATACTGAACACAGACTTAGATATGTTTTATTTTTATTTCTTTTTTTTTTAAAAAAGCCCATGGAACAGTCTAGCTGTGGGGAGTTTAGTTCAGGGGTGTCAAACTCAATTTCATGGAAGGCCGCATCAGCATTGCGGTTGCCCTCAGGGGGCCGGGTGGGTGTGGCCAGGGTGGGTGTGGCCTACTGGGTGGGCGTGGCTAGAGTGTGTATGGCCTAGTGCAGGGGTAGGCAACCTCGGCTCTTTTATGACTGGTGGACTTCAACTCCCAGAATCCCTGACTCAGCTATGCTGAGGGGAAAGGGAGAGGTTTCCAAGCTGAGCCATGCTAGCTCAGGAATTCTGGGAGTTGAAGTCCACGAGTCATAAAAGAGCCGGGTAGGCAACCTCGGCTCTTTTATGACTCGTGGACTTCAACTCCCAGAATTCCTGAGTCAGCTATGCTGAGGGGAAAAGGAGAGGTTTCCAAGCTGAGCCATGCTGGCTCAGGAATTCTGGGAGTTGAAGTCCACCAGTCATAAAAGAGCCGGGTAGGCAACCTCGGCTCTTTTATGACTCGTGGACTTCAACTCCCAGAATTCCTGAGTCAGCTATGCTGAGGGGAAAGGGAGAGGTTTCCAAGCTGAGCCATGCTGGCTCAGGAATTCTGGGAGTTGAAGTCCACCAGTCATAAAAGAGCCGGGTAGGCAACCTCGGCTCTTTTATGACTCGTGGACTTCAACTCCCAGAATTCCTGAGTCAGCTATGCTGAGGAGAAAGGGAGAGGTTTCCAAGCTGAGCCACGGTGGCTCAGGAGTTCTGGGAGTTGAAGTCCACGAGTCATAAAAGAGCCGAGGTTGTCTACCCCTGGCCTAGTGGGTGGGCGTGGCCAGCTCTACATCCTTCGCATCAAGGGTGCCTATGGGGGCCTGGGCAGGGGTGGGACAGATCTGAGGGTCTCTGGCAGGAGGAGGGTCTCTGGGCCAGGGCCATGGCAGTGGGGGCCATTCCCTCACTGTTTCCAGGATGACTTTGCGGGCCGCATGAAACCACTTCGCGGGCCGGATCCGGCCCCCGGGCCTTGTGTTTGACATGTCTGCTCTAAAAGGATGCAAATGTCCAGCTGTCTGCGAGGAGTATAAATCCTTCCGTTTCCCACCATCTGGTCAGATCTGAAGAAGCTTCTGGGATGAGAAGCGAAAGGTCTTCAAAGAAAAAAAACAAGAAAGCCCAGTTGTCTCCTGAAAAAAAAAAGAAGCACCTTTGGGACTCTTAACACAATCAGACATTCACATCTGCCAATCCCAGGTCCTTGGCAAGGACTCCGTAGGCAGAGAAAAATGCCAGATCCAGGCCGAACATCTGTCTGATGAACCAGATTCACGCCGAAGTGTTTCCAGAACTGTCAGTTGTCTACTACCTTTTGGCTCACCCTAGTCAACTCCATAGAGAATGATTGAAGTGTGCGGCAACACATGTCTGGTTTAGTTGCAGATGTTTCATGGCACAACTAGATAACATCATGATTGCTAGAAGGCAGTGGGGTTTGGGAGGGGGAGGGGGAGGAGGAGGAGGAGGAAGAGGAGGAGGAGGAGGAGGACTGTGGGGTCCTTGGTGCTCTCTGAACCTGGTTGTTTTCTTGTGGACATTTCATTACCATGCAGGGGAACCTCATCAGTGCTAGAAGGGAACAGAGTTTGTTCTCTGTTGATATAAAGGTGGCTTGCTGTGCAGTGTTGATGAGAATAGACCTGGCGTTTTCCTTGATTAGGCCGTTGTTTACCGTCAGGCCATCATCCAACTTGCATGACATCATCCATGCTTACGTGTAGCCGTGACTTTCCAGAAGCCAGGAATTTCAGCCCCGCCGTCCCCCGATGGATGGGAATAGGCGTGCTCATAGTTGCCCCGAGGCGTGTGTGACACACAACATGCATTCCACTCCTGAGCTGAGCTCCTTCCCGCACACCTGCCTGAGGGGGAGACCACGCCCTCGTAATTCCTCGAATTACGACTTGCAAGCCCAAATATTTCCGCTGCTCAGCAAGATAATGGCTTTCGGTGAGTTTTTGCCCCGTTTCGCAACCTTTCCCGCTGCCGCAGTCGTTAGAAGTGAATCGCTGCAGTGGTTAAAGTTAGGGGAAATGGTTTGTTAGGGGAATCCTGCTTGCCCCGTTGACTTTGGTTGTCTGAAGGTCACAAAAGGGGAATCACCTGACCCGAGGACACTGCGACCGTCATAAACACAGGACGGTGGCCAAGCATCCGAATTTTTATTTTTTATTTTTTAAAAAAACATTCTATTGATTTTCTAATTTTACATTTAAGTATTTAAAAAGCAACGTGGGGCCTGAGTTAATCGATAATTCAGTAACGTACAAGTATCTTTAGTACAAGTCTCAAACTACTACAATGTTTAATCGTTTTTAATTTTTGTATCTTGTTTTTAATACAAGATACAAATAAAATTTGTATACAAATAAAATAAATAAATAAATAATAATAATAATAAATAAAGTCTCCCTCTCTTTTCCCCTTAGTATTTACTGTGTCGTGTTAACTAATACAACCCTTATTGCATCAATGAAATAAAAATAACATTTTTAACATGTATCGGTAACTGTTAGCTTACACATAATCCTGGTTATTTTGACCTCCAGTCTTTATTGTAGACAATCAACGTCCTACATGGTTTTTTCCCCCCGATTTTTAGTTTCCCGTTAATATTTAAATCTAACGTTTAATATTTGTCATTTCCCACGTTTTAAGTAACCGAAGTCCCCTTGAATCACAATTCGTTAGAAAAACCTAACCTTCGGGACACACGGCTTTATCTGTTTGAATATATTCTATTTCTCCCCATCTCACATCGGCTGATTAATAATACGGTACAACATTCTTATTTTCTGTAAGCATCCGGATTCTGACCGTGTGACCAGGGGGAGGCTTGCAACGGTTGTTAAGTGAGAAAAACCGGTCCCGAGTCCCCCTTTTTTCCCCAGTGGCGTCGTGACTTCGAACAGCCGCTAAATAAACGGTTGTAAGTCGAGGACGAAGCTGCAGTCGGAGCCTCCAGGTTCTTGAGGCTCAGCCAGCCTTCGGCTTCGTACTTGGGCGATGCTGGAGATTTCCACCCGGGTCCTTTTTCGAGAAAGCCTCCTTCACCTTGTCAACAAATCTCCTTTCAACGGTCCAGCTGGGGTTTCTTTTTAGGAGAAGAAAGCGACACCAGCAAAGTGTGTTTTTCCAGGATGGGAGGTGCGGCACGAACCCGTGAGCGTCACTTTCCATCCTGCGCTCGTGAGGAAGCTGGACTTGGCTCGCGCTCTGGGTTTCGGGTGAACAAGGGGAGGTCACCGGCCAGTAGAAGTTCACGAAGGGACCCCCGGAGCTTGCGCGGGTTTGTCAGTACGCGCAGGAAGGATGCTCAAAAGAGAAGGGATCCTGCGACGTTATCCCGGAAGGCGTCCATTCGCCGCCGTTTGTAATGGTACGGCCTTTGATCGCGTCTGGTCTTGGGACAAATGGGATCCTTTCTTTCTTTCTTTCTTCCCCTTCCCTCCCTCCCTCCCTTCTTTCCTTCCTTCCTCCTTCCCTCCTTCCCTCCCTCCCTCGCTCCCTTTCCTTCTTTCTGTTTCTCCTTCCTTCCTTCGTTCCTTCGTTCCTTCGTTCCTTCCTTCCTTCTTTCCTTCCTTTCTCTTTTTCTATTTCTCCCTTTCTTTCTCTCTCTCTCTCCCTTTCTTTCTTTTTCTCTCCCTCTCTTTCTCTCCCTTTCTCGCACTTTCTCCCTCTCTCCCTTTTTCTCCCTCCCTTCCTTCCTTCCTTCCTTCCTTCCTTCCTTCCTTCCTTCCTTCCTTCCTTTTCCTTCCTTCCTCCCTCCCTCCCTCCCTCCCCTGCCCTCCTTCCCTTTCCTTCCTTCCTTCCTTCCTTCCTTCCTTCCTTCCTTCCTTCCTTCCTCCCTCCCTCCCTTCCTTCCTTCCTTCCTTCCTTTTCCTTCCTTCCTTCCTCCCTCCCGCCCTCCCTCCCTCCCCTGCCCTCCTTCCCTTTCCTTCCTTCCTTCCTTCCTTCCTTCCTTCCTTCCTTCCTTCCTTCCTTCCTTCCTTCCTTCCTTCTTCCTCCCTCCCGCCCTCCCTCCCTCCCCTGCCCTCCTTCCCTTTCCTTCCTTCCTTCCTTCCTTCCTTCCTTCCTTCCTTCCTTCCTTCCTTCCTTCCTTCCTTCCTTCTCCCTTCCTTCCTCCCTCCCTCCCTCCCTCCCCTGCCCTCCTTCCCTTTCCTTCCTTCCTTCCTTCCTTCCTTCCTTCCTTCCTTCCTTCCTTCCTTCCTTTCTTTTTCTTTTTTCTTTTTTCTCTTTCTCTCTTTCTTTCTTTCTCTCTCCCTCTTTCTCTCGTTCCCTCTTTCTCTGTCCCTCTTTCTCTGTCCCTATTTCTCTCTTCCTTTCTTCCTTCCCCTTCCCCCTCCCTCCCTCCCTTCCTTCCCACAGTTGAGCCCCTAGAATGTTTCCTAAGGGTTATTTTCATTGAGCCCAAAGAAATTGCGAACGTCACTGAATCATCTCTCCGATGCAGTGAAAGTGCCCCATTCGTGGCGAGAGCTTTCCGAGTGACCTCAGATCAGGTGATCCGACTCTCCACGATACAAAGGTTGGTAGAAAACCTGATGGAAAAGCAAAGTCTTCTGCCAACTCCTGAGGTCATCTTTTCCAGGGTTGTATCTCATCGGTCGCTGAGATATGGGGAGACCCAACCTGGGCGCGGTGCCGGTTGTAGCCGAAATCAAGGAAAGGCAGAGTCCACAGAGACTGACCTTGTTGGGTTGAGGTCATCCCTTCTGGGAAGCAACTTCCGCAGAGCTTCGCGTCCTTGGCTAACGGCTGCTTTTTGTACAGTGACCCTGGCAGGAGTATTTCTAATTTCAGATTCTTTCCCTTTTAGACCTGAAGTGGCCTTGATTGGCTAATAATGAACCTTTCAGTCAGTTGGGTTTGGTAATCTTGGAATCGGCTTTAGCGACAGCTTGAACTAGTGCCGCCGCCGCCGCCGATGAGGCTAGTTTCTTGAACAGCCAACAAAAAACTTGGTATCTTACGATCCAATTGGGAAAAAAGAAAAAAGATGTACATTTGCAGAGAAAAAAACAGAGGACTTCCAGACACATCCTGAACCTGGGAATTAAGTCCAGCTTTTCAAATTAACTTGGAAGTTCATTTCTTTTTCTTTTTTTTTCATTTTTCTTTTAAAAATGTTTTATTGGTTTTTATAGGATTAGGAATAGGGTTAGGGTTGGGATTGGGGTTGGAGGTCAGGGTTAGGATTTTTTAAAATAACATTCTTAACATTTAGCAACCGCATGTTGTCTGGGTACATGTATCCAAAAAGAAAAAAACTCCAATGAATATTTATTTATTTATTTATTAAATTTTTATACCGCCCTTCTCCCGAAGGACTCAGGGCGGTGTCCAGGGCAATAAATATCAAAATATAAATACAAAAGTTGAAAAGAATTAATAATTATGCCCAATATAATACAATAATAAAACTGTGTTAAAACTAAATCCAACCCCAAACCCATCAGACCAGGCCAGATTGTTCAAACAAGTAGGTTTTTAGATCACGCTGGAAGGAGCGAAGGTCGGGCGCCATCCGGATTCCATAGCTCCGGGGCGCCCACAGAGAAGGCCCTCCCCCTGGGGGTCACCAGTCGACATTCTCTGACCGGTGGCACCCTGAGGAGGCCCTCTCTGTGGGAGCACACTGGACGGAGGGAAGTTGATGCCAGCAGCAGGTGTTGCCATAGGTAATCCGGACCCATGCCATGTAGGGCTTTATAGGTCATTACCAGCACCTTGAATCTCACCCGGAGGGCAACCGGCAGCCAATGCAGCTCGCGGAGCAGAGGTGTAACATGGGAGTATCGGGAAACTCCCAGTACAACTCGCGCGGCTGCATTCTGCACCAGTTGGAGCCTCCGAGTGGTCCTCAAGGGCAGCCCCATGTAGAGAGCGTTGCAGTAGTCCAAACGGAAGGTCACGAGTGCATGTGCGCAAGGCATGCCGGTCTAGATAGGGCCGCAACTGGCGCACCAGGCGAACCTGGGCGAAGGCCCCCTTAGTCACAGCTCCTATGTGATCTGCTAACCAATTATCATAAACAATACATTAATTAATCAGTCACTCTTCTTCTTTCTAGGATCTATTCAGTGTTACATATCACATATCCTTCCTCTCTCAGTCGTTTTTCTAGCCATCGATAAAAATTACCCCGTGTTCTAAAGTACACCGAACCTTCTTTCTCTTTTATCTTTAAAGTCCATCTATCCATTTCCGCACACTCTTTTAAGATTTTCTGAATTAATTTCAAATTAACCGGAAGTTCATTTCCGATTAACTTATGCTTTGTGTCGCGTAACCAAGATAGGTGGGAAAAAGAAAGTTTTGTGTATTCAGGGTAGCCTTTCTCAACCTTAACCACTTGAAGATGTGTGTGGACTTCAACTCCCATCCTGCTGGCTAGGGAATTCTGGGGGGGTTGAAATACACACACAAACATGCACCTTAAAGTCGTTAAGGTTGAGACGCAAGTTAGGGAATCAGAAATCTTCTCTGAGTTATTCCGTTTTTACAGGCAGAAAAATGTTGCTATCATCAACGTCATTTTTGACAATGCAGTTCCTGGTTTTTACTCTTGTTTTTTATTTATTTATTCTGCAAGTCAGTTCTGTAAACCACTCAGAGTCATAAACAGATTGAGGCAGTTAAGAAATCCCGAAAATCATCTCTGCGTGTATTTATTTGATAGTGCTGCTATTTTATTGCCTTGACATTGTTCTATTGCAGGGGTCTTCAAACTTGGCCCTTTTATGACTTGTGGACTTCAACTCCCAGAATTCCTCAGCCGCTGAGGAATTCTGGGAGTTGAAGTCCACAAGTCATAAAAGGGCCAAGTTTGAAGACCCCTGTTCTATTGTTTAGACATTGTTCTGTTTCTTGTTGTATGTGTAGCCTGCAAGTACATTGCCAGAGGATTGGGATAGATGACTGGATTAAAATATAAATCCCTCCCATCATGCTTACAATGTAGTTTCTATATGATGTTTCAGCCACTTCTTAATTTAAAAGCCTGGGTTAATTTGCTCCCAGTCTGGTTTGTTTTGAAAGGTTTAAATCCTTTGTCTAAATCCTGAGACTTTTTCAAAAGATGTGTAAAAATTCATAATTGAAATAAATTTTTATTGGTGGTGGAGGTGGCCATGAAATCAGATGGAAACTCCACATATAAAATGTACCGTATAATTTAATTGTATTTAGAATAGAATAGAAATGAATAGAATAGAATAGAATAGAAAATGAACAGACTAGAATAGACTAGAATAAAATAGAAAATGAAGACTAGAATAGAATAGAAGAGAATAGAAAATGAAGACTAGAATAGAATAGAATAGAAAATGAATAGACTAGAATAGAATAGAATAGAATAGAAAATGAAGACTAGAATAGACTAGAATAGAATAGATAAGACTAGACTAGTCTAGACTAGAATAGAATAGAATAGAATAGAAAATGAATAGACTAGATTAGATAAGACTAGAATAGAATAGAATAGATGAAGGCTAGAATAGAATAGAATAGAATAGAAAATAAATAGAATAGAATAGATAAGACTAGAATAGAATAGACTAGAATAGAATAGATGACTAGACTAGACGAGAATAGATAAGACTAGACTAGACTAGACTAGACTAGACTAGAATAGAAAATGAAGACTAGACTAGACTAGAATAGAAAATGAACAGACTAGAATAGAATAGAATAGAAAATGAATAGAATAGAATAGAAAAGAAAATTAATAGACTAGAATAGAATAGAATAGAGTAGAATAGAATAGAATAGAATATGAATAGAATAGAATAGAAAAGAAAATTAATAGACTAGACTAGACTAGACTAGACTAGACTAGACTAGACTAGACTAGACTAGACTAGACTAGACTAGAATAGAATAGAATAGAATAGAATAGAATAGTTGGAAGGGACCTTGGAGGTTTTCTAGTCCAACCCCCTGCTGAGGCAGGAAACCCTATATCATTTCAGACAAATGATTAATTGTCCTCACTGTCAGGAAGTTTCTCCTTAATTCTAGGTTGATTCTCTCTTCCAACCGTTGTTTCTCGTCCTTCCCTCTGGTGCTCTGGTGAACAACCTGGCCCCTCAGATACTGGAACACCGCTATCATGTCTCCCCTATTTCAGTACTACAGATAAAGCATCTTCCAAGTATTTGCAGGCAGAATACAATATAAACACTGATGTAGATAATATATATATATATATACTGTGTATATATATATATATATATATATGTTTCAAATGTTAACTCTTTAGATTACCTTGCTAGGCCCCAAACATGGGGCAAATCTTTATTTCCTGTTTTCAGCCTATCTTGAAGGCTATCGAACAGGCAGTAGTCACACCGGACAATTCCTATATTTGTGTAAATTACTAACAAAGAATTAAAGGGAAACTGAAATGCATTTCTGACTCATTAGTCGTCATCAGCCAGCCATACCCTTCTGAGATTCGAACCATGGGCTGATTGCATATGAGGCAGTGTTATTTGCCTCTAAGCCACAAGGTCTCTCTCGCTCTGTTAGCTTTTTTTTTCTGCAAGGGAAGATATGTTTCAAATGTTAACTCTTTAGATTACCTTGCTAGGCCCCAAACATGGGGCAAATCTTTATTTCCTGTTTTCAGCCTATCTTGAAGGCTATCGAACAGGCAGTAGTCACACCGGACAATTCCTATATTTGTGTAAATTACTAACAAAGAATTAAAGGGAAACTGAAATGCATTTCTGACTCATTAGTCGTCATCAGCCAGCCATACCCTTCTGAGATTCGAACCATGGGCTGATTGCATATGAGGCAGTGTTATTTGCCTCTAAGCCACAAGGTCTCTCTCGCTCTGTTAGCTTTTTTTTTCTGCAAGGGAAGATATGTTTCAAATGTTAACTCTTTAGATTACCTTGCAGAAAAAAAAGCTAACAGAGCGAGAGAGACCTTGTGGCTTAGAGGCAAATAACACTGCCTCATATGCAATCAGCCCATGGTTCGAATCTCAGAAGGGTATGGCTGGCTGATGACGACTAATGAGTCAGAAATGCATTTCAGTTTCCCTTTAATTCTTTGTTAGTAATTTACACAAATATAGGAATTGTCCGGTGTGACTACTGCCTGTTCGATAGCCTTCAAGATAGGCTGAAAACAGGAAATAAAGATTTGCCCCATGTTTGGGGCCTAGCAAGGTAATCTAAAGAGTTAACATTTGAAACATATCTTCCCTTGCAGAAAAAAAAGCTAACAGAGCGAGAGAGACCTTGTGGCTTAGAGGCAAATAACACTGCCTCATATGCAATCAGCCCATGGTTCGAATCTCAGAAGGGTATGGCTGGCTGATGACGACTAATGAGTCAGAAATGCATTTCAGTTTCCCTTTAATTCTTTGTTAGTAATTTACACACACACACATATATATATATATATATATATATATATATATATATATATATATATATATATATATATAAAAATCACTGTTGGGTCCAGAAATCAGACAAATTAAAGCATGCCTAAGCTTGGTCCTCTAAAATATAGTCATGATTTTGATAGGATGACTTTTGAAGAATAAATTCTGGTGGAGAATTTCTTACCATATTTCTTACTTATTTAGGAAGTTCGGTTGATCTAACACTTCACCTCTCAGAATTCCTCAGCCAGGCTGGCTGAGGAATTCTGGGAGTTGAAGTCCACAAGTCATCAAAGCGCCAAGTTTGAAGACCCCTTATCTAACATCTTATCAGTGCATCTAGATTCAACCCGCCAGATTTTAAAAAACAGGAGTCAGTCAACCAAAATAGAAGGGAACTTTGAAGATAAGGTGTGTGGTTTTTTTCATTTTCTTTTCTTATTTTTGCTGAATACCAGCAGTGAAGTCTTTTTGTGTGTCTGTTTCCTGAAGGAAGATAAGTGTGCGTTTAGTTTGGCTACTGCGATCATAGGAGGATCCGCAGGAATTTTGGGTGTGCCCTCCAGTGATAAAATGAGGACTTTTGAGTATTGAGTGACAGGACCTTGGAGAGCTCCTTGAATGGACAGATGTTCTGTCGATTTCCTGGTTCTCTACCTGTTGGAGGCCTCAAGCATTTGCAAGGTCTTTCTTGTGCTAGAGCAGGGGTCTTCAAACGTGGCCCTTTGATGACTTGTGGACGTCAACTCCCAGAATTCCTCAGCCAGGCACGCTGGCTGAGCAATTCTGCGAGTTGACGTCCACAAGTCATGAAGGGGCCAAGTTTGAAGACCCCCGGGACCTATGATAATATGGCCCAATATGGTCTTTCTTGTGCTAGAGCAGGGGTCCTCAAACGTGGCCCTTTGTGGCCATGTGACTTGTGGACATCAACTCCCAGAATTCCTCAGCCAGGCACGCTGACTGAGGAATTCTGGGAGTTGAAGTCCACAAGTCATCAAAGGACCACGTTAGAAGACCCCCTGTGCTAGAGTCGTGAGCTAGAAGCTACTCAAAGGGGCAGCAACCTCACCTGAAACTTCATTAACTTATCAATTAACCAACGGAACGGCTTGCCGTCAGAGGTTGGGGCTGTCCCATCCCTGGAGGTGTTCAAGAAGAGATTGGACAACCATTTGTCTGCTCGAGCAGGGTTGGACTAGAAGACCTCCACGGTCTCTTCCAACTATGTTCTGTTGACGATTTGTGCACTTAGGGATGTGGGATGAAGTCAGTTGAAGGTGCTTCTGATGACTAGCAATTGGATGAGAATAAGACCTGATGGAGAAGCTCTGGAGAATTCTGGCAGGTTGACAGCCCAGGCAATTGTTAACAGGCCATCCTATTATATCAATGGTGGTTAGATTGTGCTTACTTAGCTCTTATTTTGAGCTGGTACGCAGAACTATGGACTTCTTCCTTCTTCACCCTTGTTTATTGGGATTCTCCGTCATCCAGGTCAAAGGTGCTTCTTTTTCAGGAGGCCACTGGACTTTCTTGTTTTTCTTTGAAGACGTTTTGCTTCTCATCCCAGAAGCTTCTTCAGCTCTGACTGGGTGGTGGGGGAATGGGAGGATTTTTAAACTTCCCTCCGCCCTGTGCGTTCCCACAGAGAGGGCCTCCTCAGGGTGCCACCGGTCAGAGAATGTCGTCTGGTGACCCCCAGGGGGAGGGCCTTCTCTGTGGGTGCCCCGGATTTATGGAATCAACTGCCGGTTGAGCTCCGGATGGCGCCCGACCTTCGCTCCTTCCGACGCGGCCTGAAGACTTATTTGTTCGAACAAGCCGGCCTGGCCTGATGGGGGATGGGTTGGGATTTTATTGTTGTTTTAAATGTATTTTGATCTATTGTTGTAACTTGGGCATCTCGTTTAATTCTTTGTTAATTTTTGTATTCTTGTACTTTTATACGTTTGCCCTGTTCACCGCCCTGAGTCCTTCGGGAGAAGGGCAGTATACAAATAAAATAATAATAATAATAATAATAATAATAATAATAATAATAATAATAATAATAATAATAATAATAATAATAATAATAATTATTATTATTATTATTATTATTATTATTATTGCAGACAGCTGGTCATTTGCATCCTTTTAGAGAGGAGTTGAGGCCACTTGGAGGTTTTACCTGGGTCCTCAGGGTCACCTGAGTGGTGCAAATGGCTGGGGAGCCTTCTTGGCTGCAGGATGTTTTTTCTTCCTTCTTTTAGAGAGCTGTTCTGTTCTGTTCTGTTCTGTTCTATTCTATTTTCTATATTCTATTTCTCTATTCTGTTCTGTTATTTATTCTATTCTAATTCTATTCTACTCTATTTTCTATATTCTATTCTATTTCTCTATTCTGTTCTGTTATTTCTCTATTATTCTATTCTGTTCTGTTCTATTGTATTCTATTCTATTCTAATTCTATTTCTCTATTCTGTTCTGTTATTTCTGTATTCTATTCTATTCTATTCTACTCTGTTCTGTTCTATTTCTATTCTATTTTCTATATTCTATTTCTCTATTCTATTCTGTTATTATTCTATTCTATTCTATTTCTCTATTCTGTTCTATTCTATTCTAATTTCTCTATTCTATTCTATTCTATTCTATTCTATTCTATTCTATTCTATTCTATTCTATTCTATTCTATTCTATTCTATTCTATTAATATTATTCTATCCTAATATTATTCTATTCTATTCCATTCCATTCCATTCATATGCTACCCTACTCTACCCTATTTTACCCTACCGTACTCTATTCTACTCTCTTAAAAAGAGAATCACTGAGTTATATCTTGTGATTTATGGTGAATGTATTTTATGATTGTAATCATCATTTATTACTTATTGCTTGTATGTACACTAAGAGCTTATGCACCAGAGACAAATTCCTTGTGTGTCCAATTCCACTTGGCCAATAAAAAATTTCTACTTCTAACTCTATCTCTAATTCTAACTCTAATTGTAATTCTAAATTAACTGATTATATAGCTCTGCTGTTAATTACCCAGCCTACTATGATGGGCATGTGTGTGATTCCAACTTTGCAATCCCTGAGAGTGGTTGAAGGAGCTCACCTGGAAGCGGAAGCTGTGTCACCTGTGACTCTGCTCACAGGTGTTAGCTCAGGTGTCTGTTCCCAAAAAACACAAAGCTCCGTGATAACCTTTGGTTTGTTTCCAAGGGTTCCGGGTTTTTCCCCATTGTTGTGTTCTTTCCATCAGCCTGGGCTGATCCCAGGGGTGGGTGTTGTGTGTGCCCACCTCCGTTTGTTCTGGATCGGCAATACCTTCCTGGAATCAGCTGCCAAAGAAAACCCAGCAGTCTCGACGCCTGTCAGAAATGCAGGAACTAGCAAAAGGGAAATTGTTAATTTAATATTTAAAGAGTTTAAAAGCTTTTATAAAATGTAGATTTATATAGCCCCGACCCAGTATCGGGCAGTGATAATGGCGGAGATGTTTCTGACCAGCAAGTCATTCCAGTCATGCTGGAATTGGAAATGTCTAGTTTAATCAAGAGAAGGACTTGGGGTGACAGGATAGCACTGCTCCAATATCTCAGGGACTGCTACAAAGAGTAGAGTAGAGTAGAGTAGAGTAGAGTAGAGTAGAGTAGAGTAGAGTAGAGCTGGAAGGGACCTTGGAGGTCTTCTAGTCCAGCCCCCTGCTCAAGCAGGAGAACCTATACTGCCCCAGACAGGTGACTGTCCAGTCTCTTCTTGAAAATCTCCAGTGACGGAGCGCCCACGATTTCCGGTGGCAAGCTGTTCCACTGGTTGATTGTCCTCACTGCCAGGACATTTCTTCTTAATTCCAGGTTGCTTCTCTCTTTGGTCAGTTTCCAAACATTGTTTCTCGTCCTTCCCTCTGCCTCGTGGCAGCCCATCAGACACTGGAACACTGCCCTCCTGTCATGGGCTCAATCTATTCTCCAAAGCACCTGAAGGCAGGACGAGAAGCAACGGATGGAAACTCATCAAGGCGAGAACCTATCTACAATTAAAGGAGAAATTTCCCAACAGTTGAAAAAAAAAGAATCAATGGAACATTTTCCCTTCAGAAGTCGTGGGAGCTCCATCACTGGAGGCATTTAAGAAGAAACTGGACAGCCACTTGTCTGAAATGGTATAGGGTCTCCTCCCTGAGCAGGGGGTTGGACTAGAGGATCTCCAAAGTCCCTTCTAACTTTCTTCTTCTAACCTTCTTCTTCTTCTTCTTCCTCTTCTTCTTCTTCTTCTTCTTCTTCTTCTTCTTCTTCTTCTTCTTCTTCTTCTTCTTCTTCTTATTATTATTATTATTATTATTATTATTCTTATTCTTATTCTTATTCTTATTATTCTTATTATTATTATTATTCTGTGTCTATGTATGTGTACAAATCGATCCCAGAGGGTAACGTAAAAGTTGGTTAATTGTTTGAATAGGGCCCCATTCGCAGTGAATACCCTCATAACACAAGGAGAATCCCCCATTTTCACATGTTATCTGTAGTTCTAGCCCAGGAATAGGCAACCTTGGCTCTTTTCTGACTCGTGGACTTCAACTCCCAGAATTCCTGAGCCAGCCATTCTGAGGGGAAAGGGAGAGGTTTCCAAGCCAAGCCATGCTGGCTCAGGAATTCTGGGAGTTGAAGTCCACGAGTCAGAAAAGAGCCAAGGTTGCCTACCCCTGATCTAGATCAGGGGTCTTCAAACATGGCAACTTTAAGACTCCTGGACTTCAACTCCCAGAATTCCTGAGCCAGCATGGCTCGGCTTGGAAACCTCTCCCTTTCCCCTCAGAATGGCTGGCTCAGGAATTCTGGGAGTTGAAGTCCACAAATCTTACTAGACCAAGGGTAGGCAATCTTGGCTCTTTTATGACTATACCATTTCAGACAAATGGCTGTCCGGTCTCTTCTTAAAAACTTCCAGTGTTGGAGCATTCACAGCTTCTGGAGGCAGGTTGTTCCACTGGTTAATTGTTCTAACTGTCAGGAAATTTCTCCTTAGTTCTAGGCTGCTTCTCTCCTTGGTTAGTTTCCCTTCAGAAGTTGTGGGTGCTCCGTCACTGGAGGTTTTTAAGAAGAGACTGGACCGCCATTTGTCTGAAATGGGATAGGATCCCCTGCGTGAGCAAGCGGGTTGGACTAGAAGACCTCCAAGGCCCCTTCCAATTCTGCCGTGAAGCTAACCAAGCTACACTTGGGCTCCTGGGCTGGATGGAGGCTACTCGTGACTTGACTTTCCGCAGGAGAACAGATCGTCTGCTTTGGCTCAGGGCCTCGGTTTTTCCCAACCCCCCTGCGAAAGGCCCGGGGCAGATGGCAGCAGAGCGGAAAGGGTTACTCCTCTGAGTTAAACCAATTTGGGTCCCGACAGTTGAGAAACGAAAGCCAGAAGCCTGGTGGGGTGACCGCCAAAGGTCTTTGCACACAAGCCTGGCCTTTAATGTTGGCTGGGACACACCTTCCTCGGTAAGCGCAGACGTCAAGACCGAAGGCCCGGTGACGTCCCGTCCCAGGGACCTGTCTCCTCTTTCATGAAGAGCAACCTTAAACAGGTGAGGGCGAGGCCGCCATGACGCATGCGGCTTGCGTCGTTTCCATTTCCACGGCCGCAAAACAGCGGTGGGGATTGCGTGCGGATTCGGCTTCCCAACGCAGAGACGGACAAGCCGACATCTCTTCCCTTTGCAAAGCCACCCAAAAGCTTCCAGTCTGCATCCCGACGTCCTTTGCGCCAGACCTGGTGTGGAGCTCTGGGCAGATGCGTGTTTCGCACGGTCGTGCCTGCGCACGCACAGAGACAGACAGACACACACACACAC
>NC_139518.1:3589395-3651895 GCF_947247035.1 Vipera ursinii
CGGCTGTGTGAACGGAGCTCTCTCCACGCACAACCTCTCACCCAGTGTTCGCGGGGGCTTTTCGGAGCTTCAGGAGGTCCTGTAGGGACATCCGAAGTTGCAGGCAGCCCGGAGAACCTTCATGAGCGGCAGTTCGTGTTGAAGATCCGGAGAAAGTCTGATGCGAGCGAACCGGGGAGAAGGAGGCCAGTAATGGCCGACATGAAGATCTGACAGAGGGACGGAGCTAGCACGTAAGCAGCGGGACAACGGTAGAGCGGAGCTGACGGAGAGTGTATCCGAATATTAAATAGGAAGCGCTTGTGAAAGAGGTACTGGTTCGAAGTGGGAGCCTCACGGAGAGGGAATAAGCGGCGATAGAAGTCTTGAGGGAGGCGTTTGGCAAAAACAGCAAGGGAAAGAAAGCCGAAGACTATATGACTGTATTCTAGCTGGAGAAAAGCTACAACAAGTCAAAGTCTGAGCTTTGGAGCCTTAGAGACTGAACTCTGGATTGTCGGGCGTGGAAAGCGATCAGCTTGGTCTAGTCTGGTCTATCCTGGTAAATTTTGAATTTGTGAACTTTTGAAACTTTTGAAATTCTACTCTACTTGTCACGGGCGGCCATTTGATATAGCAATTTAGTAACTGGAGGTTTGTTTAGTGGGACACCTACTGGTCTTTGACAGCAGAGGAAGACGGAAAAGGTGCCAATTTCTGCGCCGGAAACGGGGGGGGGGGAAAAAAAGAAGAAGAACGTGACTTTGATTATATTCATACTATAGAATTTTATTATATAAATTGCTTAGTTGGTAATAAGTATCTGGTGGTAACTGTTTTATATATCTTTTGTCATAGAGTTAAAAGGTTTATATAAGACTCAGGGTATTATACATTGATAAAACGCTGTTAAAATTGGGGAAACATGACAAGTATCTCGGGAGCAACTAAGCCTAGCGCTGGCAAAAAGGCAGCAGCACAGGGACAGGGGATGTCCTCAAGTCCCTCCAATCAGAAATCTATAGAGGATATGCTGCAAAGGGAAAGATCTAACTCGAATTCCTTTAAAGATTTACATGCCCTTTTGCAAAACCTACACGAGGCAATGGCCAAAAACCACGAGGAGATGAAGAGAGAAATAGGCCAAATAAGAAACGACACTGGTGAATTAAAGGGGAAAATCCAAGCGATAGATGATAAATTTGAAGGGATTCAACAGCAATTAGTCAAAAATGAACAAAGACTTCAAGATATGGAAGCTAGAATGGAAAAAGAGGAAAAGAGAGTAGATGATTTAAATGAAACACTCCTTCAGGCTAATAAGGAATTAGAAACAACAGTCATTTTTCTGGAAGCAGAAAAGGCTGCTCATTATCTACGCTTCCAGAACGTTCAAGAAAAAAGAGGGGAAGATCTGTTGGTCATGATGGCAGAACTGATGGCAAAGGCACTCGGTGTAGGGAAGGAGGAAATGCTGGCGGAAATTGATGAAACATACAGGGTCCAAACTAATTATGCGAGAAGGCACAACCTCCCAAAAGAAGTACATGTAAGGTTAGTTAAAAAATCAATTCGGGATGAGCTTCTGCATAGATCTAGAGAGGAACCATTAGAATTTCGGGGCCAACCAATCACCATCCTTAAACAGATACCTAAAAGGATGAGGGATCTGAGACGCGGCTATCAATTCTTAACATCCAAACTAATAAGAGAAAATGTAAACTTTAGATGGCTAACTCCAGAGGGTATTCTTGTTACGTGGCAGGATAGAAGGCATAGACTGGACACGATAGAGAAGGCAGAAGATTTTTACAAACGCCACTTCCATAGCCAAGAGGAAGTAGATTTAGAAGATCAAGATGGAAGGGAGGTAAGAGAAAGAGATACAATACGTGTGGCAATGGATGGGAAGATCTTAGCTACAGAGGATAGAAGGAACAAATCCGGTGAGTTAACAGAGAAACATGGAACTAGAGACAAGGAAGAGAGAGAGCCCCGAATCACGAGATCCACAAAAACCAGAAATAAGTAAGATGAAGGGAGGTGAGTGTAGTATTATGTCTGTGAATATTAATGGATTGAATTCGCCAGTGAAAAGGCGGAAATTTTTTAATAGGCTTATTCACCAACAATTGGATATCGTGGCAATACAAGAAGTCCATATAAAGGAACAACAAAAATATTTGTTAGTACAACCAAAAATAGGGAACCTATTCGTTTCCTTAGACCGACACAAGAAAAAGAGAGGAGTGGCACTATATGTAAACCCAAAATTGACTGCAAAACTAATTTATAACGATAAAGAGGGTAGAATACTGATAGTCGAGGTTATAATAAATCACAGGAAGGTCATGATGGTAGAGATATATGCCCCAAACCATAACCAAGAACAATTTTTCAAAACACTTCACAATAAGATATGTAGCATTGATTATGAGGAGATTTGTTTAATAGGAGATTTTAATGCTATCCTAGATATAAATTTGGATTATATGGGAAAGACGCTTAGGAAAAAGAAGAGAAGAACTCTACCGAGATCTTTTCTTAACTTGGCTGAGGAACTAAATATCCAAGATGTCTGGAGGGAAAAAAATCGTAAGGCTAGACAATATACATATTACTCCAACCGACATAACTCATGGTCTAGAATAGACATGGTGTGGATGACGAAAGAAATTAGTTCAGAAATAGATGAGGTACATATAGCGACAGGTACTTGGGCAGATCACAATCCTATTAAACTTATCTGGAAAGGTTCCAAAAAAATATCCAGATGGACGCTTCAAAGAGCAATTTTAAAAGAAGACGAATTCAAATCTAAGATGGAGAGAGAACTAAGTTTTTTCTTTAAGGAAAATAAAGCTATAGACACCTCAGTACAAAACAATTGGGATACAGCTAAGGCTGTGATGAGAGGGGTAGCGAGGGCATATATGGTATATAAAAATAAGGGGAAAAGACAACAACGGGAAAGATTAGAAGAGGAATATAAGAGCTTAGAAGTTACACTCCAACAAGATCCACAAAAAGAGAATATCAAGCAATCTATGGATCTGATTAAACACAAACTTAACATTCTAGACAAAGAGAAATTGGCACAACAATTGAGAAACACGAAACAAAATTTTTTTGAAAATGCAAATAAACCGGGCCGGTGGCTCGCATACAAATTGGGAAAACAAAAGGGGAAAAACTGGATTCACGAACTACGAGATGAGGAAGGGAGAATATTCCACCAGGAGGAAAAAAAAAAAATTATAGCCCAGGAATTTTATGAACGTTTATATAAAGAAGATAGCCAGGCAAGTGTGGAGAAAATGGAGGAATATTTTCAAAGAGCCAAACTACCTAAGGTCACAGAAGATACCAGAAATATGTTAAACGAGGAAATTCGACTATCTGAGGTGATAAAAGCTATTAATGCACAAAAGAATAATAAAGCATCGGGACCCGACGGTCTTCCATCAGAGATTTATAAAGAATTACAAAATATCCTAGCTCAACCCCTAGTGGAGGTATTTAACGCAGTATTAGAAGGCGCAAGGACGCCTAAATCTTGGCTAGAGGCAAACATAACCCTTATTCCGAAAGATAACACAGACCATACATTAATCCAAAATTACAGACCCATATCACTTCTTAACTCGGACTACAAGATATTTACATCAATTATAGCGGAACGATTGAAACGATTTCTGAATGATTTCATACACGCAGATCAAAATGGTTTTCTCGCTAAGAGACACACTAAGCACAACATTAGAATAATATTAGATACATTGGAGTACTATGAATTACATAGCGAACAACAGATGGCATTACTTTTCTTAGACGCCCAAAAGGCATTTGACAATGTTAAATGGTCTTTTTTGTGCCAACAGCTTAGCTTTATGAATATGGGTGAAAAATTTATAAATATAATTAGGGCAATTTATGACAATCAGGAAGCAAAAATAATTATTAATGGGGAAGCATCTAGCAAGTTTCAAATTCAAAAGGGAACACGGCAAGGCTGCCCCTTATCACCGTTGCTGTTTATATTGACTCTTGAAGTATTAACGAGAACTATAAGAAACGACCCAAAGATAAAAGGATTAACCATTAAAAAGGAAACCTTTAAATTGCAAGCTTTCGCGGACGATCTAGTTTTTATTATGGAGGATCCATGTCAGACGGGACCAAAGCTATTGGAAGAATTATCTAAATATGGTGAGGTTGCCGGACTGCGAATAAATAGAAATAAGACCAAGATGATTGTTAAAAATATGACCAATAAACAAAAAGGTAATCTGGCCGAAATCACGGATATAGAAATAGTCAAGAAAATAAAATATTTAGGGATTAACATTACGGCTAGATGCACTTCACTCAAAAAGGATAATTATGATAGTGTAGTGAATCAAATAAAAGGTGACCTGGAAAGATGGGGAAGCCTAAAACTCTCATTATTGGGAAGAATCGCTGTCATTAAGATGAATATTCTGCCTAAAATCCTGTTTCTGTTTCAGAATATCCCAATTCAACTCGACTCTAAATTTTTTCGAAATTTGGATAAATTATCACTAAATTTTATTTGGCAGGGGAAAAAACCAAGAATTAAATTGAAATATTTACAAGACACGAAGGAAAATGGGGGTTTTGGATTGCCAGACTGGGAATTATATTACCACGCCGCGGCCCTGAGCTGGATTAGAGAATGGGTAATCTTGAGAAATAGAAGACTATTAACTTTAGAGGGTCACGATTTGCAATATGGCTGGCATGCTTTCCTATGGACGGAGAAACAAGGTCTTTTCTCGCATTTTCAAAGACACCGGATCAGGCAAGCGCTACTCAATACTTGGAAAAAAATTAGATCTCACAATTACACCAAAATACCGGTCTGGCTATCCACCCTTGAAGCGATAGTTTACCCAAATCTGTTTGATTTGGGTAACATAATCTCATACAAGGATATTCTGAATGAGGAGGGGGAATTGAAACTTAGGAATGAACTAGAATTACAAGGTATAAAACTCGATTGGTGGGCCTACTTACAAATCCAATCGAGATTTAGGAAGGATAAAAATGAATGGGGGATATACACCTCTGAAACAGCATTGGACAAAATATTATTGGGACCGGACTCTAAACAAATAAGGAATTTTTATAAATTACTTTTGGGATATAAGCTGTTTGAAGAGCAAGTGAAAGACCCCATGTTGATCTGGGCTAACAATTTAGGACATAACATCGACCTAGATACTTGGCAAACAATTTGGGATAGGAATAAAAGGATAACACTGGCCTCATCGTATAAAGAAAATTTATTTAAAATGTTTTACCGATGGCATCTTCCCCCAGCCCGCTTAGCAAAAATGTACACAACAGCATCTCCCAAATGTTGGAAGTGTTCTGAAGAGATAGGCACATACTTCCACACGTGGTGGTCTTGCAGTAAAACACAAAAATTTTGGAGAATGATTTGGATTTGGCTGAAAGAAATATTGAAACAAGATCTGGAGTTTAGTCCAGAACTTTTCTTGTTGGGAATCACGAAAGAGAAATATCCTAAAGATGTGCTATACTTAACGATCCATATTATCACAGCAGCTAGAATATCATTTGCGCAAAAATGGAAAAAGAATGAGATCCCAGGACAAAAAGAGGTTATTAGGAAAATTTGGGATTGCGCTGAAATGGACAGATTAACTTTGGAATTAAAGAATAAAGATCAATCAGACTATTATAGAATTTGGAACAAATTGTATCTTTGGATGGATAAAAAGAAAGGTCTCTATTAGGTTTTACAGACTAGCTCACTGTTTTAAATATTGTGGTATTTCACCGATTTGTAATCTAAGTGTATTTAAGTGTATTTTTGATGTACATATATACGTTGCGCCTACACCTTTAATTCTACGCGGGGAAAAACCCGAAAAACCAAGGATCCACATACAGGCACCCGCGAAAACCTCAGAAAACAAATATACATGTATATATATATATATTTAAACATTGTAGACAAAAAGGTTTGTCAGCTCGCTGGTACTGTGTCCAATGTTTTTAAATAATAAATTTAATAAAAAAATTATTAAAAAAAAAAAAAAAACCTTCGTTAACAACGGCCTCGCTTAGCAACAGAAAGTTTGGGCTGAGGTTGGGTTGTTTGTCCACACTTCCTGCCTCCTACACCGACTGTCTGGGGAGTTAAATGTTTTCCCCCCCACTAATCTAGCCGCACATGGAGCATGGAATAAAAGTGAGATAGGGGTCCTTGGTGCTCGCTGAGCTGGGTGGTTTTCTTGCGGACGTTTCATTACCCTACTAGGTAACATCATCAGTGTTAGAAGTGAGTGGGGTTTGCGAAGAAGAGGCAAGGTTGAGACTCTAGAAAGAGTACAGAGAAGAGCAACCAAGATGATTGGGGGACTGGAGGCTAAAACATATAGGGAACAGTTGCTGGAATTGGGTATGTGTAGTTTAATGAAGAGAAAAGCGAGGGGTGACATGATAGCAGCCTTCCAATATCTCAGGAGCTGCCCCAAAGAAGGGGGAGTCAAGCTCTTCTCCAAAGCACCTGAAAGCAGGACAAGAAGCAACAGATGGAAACTAGTCAAGGAGAGAAGCAACCTAGAACTAAGGAGGAATTTCCTGACAGTTAGAACAATTAACCAGTGGAACAACCTGCCTCCAGAAGCGGTGAATGCTCCAACACTGGATGTTTTTAAGAAGAGACTGGACAACCATTTGTCCGAAATGGTATAGGGTTTCCTGCCTGAGCAGGGGGTTGGACTAGATGGCCTCCAAGGTCCCTTCCAACTTTATTATTATTATTATTATAAACATTGAGTAATTGTGTGTCACCAGAATTCAAGCAAATGCCAGGGGTCCAAAAGTCTCATTCATACGTTCTTCTCCCATCTGGTGCCCTCTGGGTACATGGGCCACCTGGAAATAATGGGATTAAAAGTCCAGTCCTTGCAGAAGGGCTGATGTAATCTGTCCAACAAGCTAGCAAACGCTGTGAGAGCTCCCTCTGTCTACATCCTGCCTTACATAATTTTACTTCCAGCCAAAAAAGGGGTGAATCACCCCCGCCGGTTCGCTGACGAGAAAGCTTCACCTGGGTGAATTCTCTTTCCATTCTTTAAGCTCTTTATTTCCTGTAACCTGAAGGCCGCTCCCTTCGTCGTGGAGATATTTCCCCAAGTTAACAATAGAAGAAATGACTTTTTTAAAAAAATAATGACTCATAATTGTTATTAGCAGCAGTTGCCATGTTTACGATTGATTATGCAGCGTCAAGTTGGCGTTGACGCGTCATGATTACAAAGATAGATTTTCTCCATGACAGTCTGTCTGTAACCTAGTCCTTGAGGTGTACAACCCATCGCTATGTGAACGGAGTCCGTCCACCTTGCTGCTGGTCACCCTTTGTCTTCTGCTTGTCTGGTCTAACTACTTGTCTGGTGTAACTACTGCCTACTAAGTCACCACGATGTAAGATGTTGAGACTCTAGAAAGAGTGCAGAGAAGAGCAATAAAGGTGATCAGGGGACTGGAGACTAAAACATACAAGGAACGGCTGCTGGAATTGGGTATGTCTCGTTTAATGACGAGAAGGACGAGTGGGGACAGGATAGCAGTCTTCCAGTATCTCAGGGGCTGCCCAAAAGAAGAAGGAGTCAAGCTCTTCTCCAAAGCGCCCAAAGGCAGGACAAGAAGCAACGGATGGAAACCAATCAAGGAGAGAAGCAACCTGGAACTAAGGAGAAACTTCCTGACAGTTAGAACAACTAACCAGTGGAACAACCTGCCTCCAGAAGCTGTGAATGCTCCAACACTGGAAGTTTTTAAGGAGAGACTGGACAGCCATTTGTCTGAAATGGTATAGGGTTTCCTGCCTGAGGAGGGGGTTGGACTAGATGACCTCCAAGGCCCCTTCCAACTTTATTGTTGTTATTATTATTGTTGTTGTTGTTCTACTACTATTACTACTACCACTAACTACCACAAACTACGAACGTACTAGTCTAGACTAGTATGTCTAGACAAATGAAAAAGACTAGGGGTGACATGATAGCAGTGTTCCAATATCTCAGGGGCTGCCCCAAAGAAGAGGCAGTCAACCTATTCTCCAAAGCGCCCGAAGGCAGGACAAGAAGCAACGGATGGAAACTAGTCAAGGAGAGAAGCAACCTGGAACTAAGGAGAAACTTCCCAACAGTCGGAACAATTAACCAGTGGAACTCCTTGCCTCCAGAAGCGGTGAATGCTCCAACACTGGAGGTTTTTAAGAGGAGACTGGACAGCCATTTGCCTGAAATGGTATAGGGTTTCCTGCCTGAGCAGGGGGCTGGACTAGATGACCTCCATGGTCCCTGTGATTCTATGTTCTGAACAGCTAATCTTAGTAAAAGATTAATGATCCAAGATATAATCTTAGTAAAAGATTATATCTTGGATCATACCAAGACAGAGAATAATCTGAACGGGCTGAAGCAACCTCCTTAGTCACATACATACCAGCTGAATAAGCCCACTTGGCTTCGCACTAGCCAAGCTCAGTGAATTGTCCACCCGCAGCTCTTAGACCCTTCATCTGACTTGGTGAAATGTACAGGTAATCCTCTACTTACCACTGTTCATTTAGTGACCCTTCCGTGTTACAACGAGACTGGGGGGGAAAGTGACTTATCACCCTTTTTCATCCTTAACGACCATTGCAGCCTCCGCTTGGTCGCAGGATCAGAAAGTCAGACACTTGGAAGGGAAGGACAGGAAAGGGAAGGGAAGCGAAGGGAAGGGGAAAGAATGGACAGGGAAAGGAAGGACAGGAAAGGGAAGGGAAGGGAATGACAGGAAAGGGAAGCGAAGAGAAGAGACAGGGAAGGGAAGGACAGGAAACGACAGGGGAAGGGAAGGAGAGGAAACGACAAAGGGGAAGGGAAGGACAGGAAACTACAGGGGAAGGGAAGGAGAGGAAACGACAGGGGAAGGGAAGGACAGGAAACGACAGGGGAAGGGAAGGAGAGGAAACGACGGGAAGGGAAGGACAGGAAACGACAGGGGAAGGGAAGGACAGGAAACGACAGGGGAAGGGAAGGAGAGGAAACGACAGGGGAAGGGAAGGACAGGAAACGACAAAGGGGAAGGGAAGGAGAGGAAACGACAAGGGAAGGGAAGGACAGGAAACGACAGGGGAAGGGAAGGAGAGGAAACGACAAAGGGGAAGGGAAGGACAGGAAACGACAGGGGAAGGGAAGGACAGGAAACGACAGGGGAAGGGAAGGACAGGAAACGACAAAGGGGAAGGGAAGGAGAGGAAACGACAAGGGAAGGGAAGGACAGGAAACGACAGGGGAAGGGAAGGAGAGGAAACGACAAAGGGGAAGGGAAGGACAGGAAACGACAGGGGAAGGGAAGGAGAGGAAACGACAAAGGGGAAGGGAAGGAGAGGAAACGACAGGGGAAGGGAAGGACAGGAAACGACAGGGGAAGGGAAGTTGAGGAAACGACAGGGGAAGGGAAGGACAGGAAATGACAGGGGAAGGGAAGGACAGGAAACGACAAAGGGGAAGGGAAGGACGAAACGACAAAGGGGAAGGGAAGGACAGGAAATGACAAAGGGGAAGGGAAGGACAGGAAACGACAGGGGAAGGGAAGGACAGGAAACGACAGGGGAAGGGAAGGACAGGAAACGACAAAGGGGAAGGGAAGGACAGGAAACGACAGGGGAAGGGAAGGACAGGAAACGACAAAGGGGAAGGGAAGGACAGGAAACGACAGGGGAAGGGAAGGACAGGAAACGACAAAGGGGAAGGGAAGGAGAGGAAACGACAAGGGAAGGGAAGGACAGGAAACGACAGGGGAAGGGAAGGAGAGGAAACGACAAAGGGGAAGGGAAGGACAGGAAACGACAGGGGAAGGGAAGGAGAGGAAACGACAAAGGGGAAGGGAAGGAGAGGAAACGACAGGGGAAGGGAAGGACAGGAAACGACAGGGGAAGGGAAGTTGAGGAAACGACAGGGGAAGGGAAGGACAGGAAATGACAGGGGAAGGGAAGGACAGGAAACGACAAAGGGGAAGGGAAGGACGAAACGACAAAGGGGAAGGGAAGGACAGGAAATGACAAAGGGGAAGGGAAGGACAGGAAACGACAGGGGAAGGGAAGGACAGGAAACGACAGGGGAAGGGAAGGACAGGAAACGACAAAGGGGAAGGGAAGGACAGGAAACGACAGGGGAAGGGAAGGACAGGAAACGACAGGGGAAGGGAAGGACAGGAAACGACAGGGGAAGGGAAGGAGAGGAAACGACAAAGGGGAAGGGAAGGACAGGAAACGACAGGGGAAGGGAAGGAGAGGAAACGACAAAGGGGAAGGGAAGGAGAGGAAACGACAGGGGAAGGGAAGGACAGGAAACGACAGGGGAAGGGAAGTTGAGGAAACGACAGGGGAAGGGAAGGACAGGAAATGACAGGGGAAGGGAAGGACAGGAAACGACAAAGGGGAAGGGAAGGACGAAACGACAAAGGGGAAGGGAAGGACAGGAAATGACAAAGGGGAAGGGAAGGACAGGAAACGACAGGGGAAGGGAAGGACAGGAAACGACAGGGGAAGGGAAGGACAGGAAACGACAAAGGGGAAGGGAAGGACAGGAAACGACAGGGGAAGGGAAGGACAGGAAACGACAAAGGGGAAGGGAAGGACAGGAAACGACAGGGGAAGGGAAGGACAGGAAACGACAAAGGGGAAGGGAAGGAGAGGAAACGACAAGGGAAGGGAAGGACAGGAAACGACAGGGGAAGGGAAGGAGAGGAAACGACAAAGGGGAAGGGAAGGACAGGAAACGACAGGGGAAGGGAAGGAGAGGAAACGACAAAGGGGAAGGGAAGGAGAGGAAACGACAGGGGAAGGGAAGGACAGGAAACGACAGGGGAAGGGAAGTTGAGGAAACGACAGGGGAAGGGAAGGACAGGAAATGACAGGGGAAGGGAAGGACAGGAAACGACAAAGGGGAAGGGAAGGACGAAACGACAAAGGGGAAGGGAAGGACAGGAAATGACAAAGGGGAAGGGAAGGACAGGAAACGACAGGGGAAGGGAAGGACAGGAAACGACAGGGGAAGGGAAGGACAGGAAACGACAAAGGGGAAGGGAAGGACAGGAAACGACGGGAAGGGAAGGACAGGAAACGACAGGGGAAGGGAAGGACAGGAAACGACAGGGGAAGGGAAGGAGAGGAAACGACAAAGGGGAAGGGAAGGACAGGAAACGACAGGGGAAGGGAAGGACAGGAAACGACAAAGGGGAAGGGAAGGACAGGAAACAACAGGGGAAGGGAAGGACAGGAAACGACAGGGGAAGGGAAGGACAGGAAATGACAGGGGAAGGGAAGGACAGGAAACGACAAAGGGGAAGGGAAGGACAGGAAACGACAGGGGAAGGGAAGGACAGGAAACGACAAAGGGGAAGGGAAGGACAGGAAATGATGGGAAGGGAAGGACAGGAAACGACAGGGGAAAGGAAGGACAGGAAACAACGGGAAGGGAAAGACAGGAAACAACAGGGGAAAGGAAGGACAGGAAACAACAAAGGGGAAGGGAAGGACAGGAAACGACAGGGGAAGGGAAGGACAGGAAACGATGGGAAAGGAAGGACAGGAAATGACAAAGGGGAAGGGAAGGAGAGGAAACGACAGGGGAAGGGAAGGACAGGAAATGACGGGAAAGGAAGGACAGGAAATGACAGGGGAAGGGAAGGACAGGAAACTACAAAGGGGAAGGGAAGGACAGGAAAGGGAAGCGAAGGGAAGGGGAAAGAAGGGACAGGGAAAGGAAGGACAGGAAAGGGAAGGGAAGGGAGATTTCCTACGTTCCTTGCAGATTCCCACAAGAAGACTCAATGGGAATGCCGTCAGGAAGTCAGAAGTCACTCTTGCTCTCTCTCTCTCTCTCTGTTTTTTGCACCCTTGGCCTTCCTCCTTCTCTGTTTGGGTGAGGAAATCTCTCTGAAGCGGTGAGCCAGCCAGGCCTGGGTTGTGCGGTGTTTCCGAAAGCCTTCTTTTGGACTCGGTGGCAATGACCCATCCTCCTGTCGGAACGGGAGCTGTCTGATTGTCTCCGAAAACCCGAAGACGAACCTCTGTCTTTCGACTTGCTTCCCGCAGGCAATTGGCCCAAAGTCTCGGGCAGGCTGGTGAAATCGAGCCAGAAACCGAAGGCATCCTGGCCGAATACGGGGTGGACACCTCCGATTTCTCTCCGGACGTCCTGCAGTGTCTCCCGCACGACCTCCCTTGGGTCATCCCCTCTGACGAATTCGCCCGGAGAAGAGATTTAAGGTAAAACACACACACACACACACACACACACACACACACACACACACCCATCCCTTTCCTTTGCTGGTTGCGGTTGAGCTCCTGGGAAAGCACTTGCGATGTGGGGATGCTTTGCCGGGCGAGGGTCTCCTTCGCGCTGCTCTGGACTGTCCCGTTTCCGCCCCCCCCGCTCGAACGGTCCAGCTTCCTTTTGTCGCGAAAAGAAGATTTGATGGGACAAAATATTTGTAGCTCAGGGCTGAAGTGTGGGGTCCTTGGTGCTCGCTGAGCTTGGTGGTTTTCTTGTGGACATTTTGTTACCCAACTAGATAACATCAGTAGAGCTAGAAATGAGTGGGGCTTGCGAAGAAGAGGGAGGAGGAGGAGGAGGAGGAGGAGGAGGAGGGCTGTGGGGTCCTTGGTGCTCTCTCAGCTCAATTGTTGTCTTGCAGACATTTCATTACCAACTAGGGAACATCATCAGGACTAGAAGCAAGTGGGGTTTGTGGAGAAGAGGGAGGAGGAGGAGGAGGAGGAGGAGGAGGAGGACTGTGGGGTCCTTGGTGCTCCCTGAGCTGGATGGTTTCCTGGCAGACGTTTCGTGACCCAACTAGGGAACATCATCAGGGCTAGAAGGGAGGGGGGTTTGAGGAGAGGAGGAGGAGGAGGAGGAGGAAGAGGAGGAGGAGGAGGTTGCTCTCTTGCTTCTATATTTAAGGTGCTGGTTCTTACCTTTAAAGCCCTACATGGCTTAGGTCCAGGATACTTGCAGGACCGTCTGCTGCCGGGAACGAATTCCCATCGCCCAGTGCGCTCACACAGAGAGGGCCTCCTCAGGGTGCTGTCGGCCAGGGGGAGGGCCTTCTCTGTGGGAGCGCCAGCCCTGTGGAACCAAATCCCGCTTGAGCTCCGGATGGCCCCGGATCTCCGGTCCTTTCGCCGCGGCCTTAAAACACTCCTTTTCCATCAGGCTGACCTGGACTGACGATGGGGTTTTTTAAAATGTTTTTTTTAAATTTTTAATTGTTTAGTTTAACTTATTTATTGGGGCTGTTTGTTTAATTTCTTTTAACTTTTGTATCGTTGTTTTTTTATTGTTGTTAGCCGCCCTGAGTCCTTCGGGAGATTTGGGCGGCATATAAGTCCCAAAAATAAAATAAAATAAAATAAATAAATAAATAAATAAATAAATAAATAAATAAATAAATAAATAAATATGAGCGGTTTCCCCCCTCCCAGCCTGGGCGGGTGTCTTCTCGGTGGTCCGGCTGTGGTTGATGGATGCAGCCTCTGTCTTTCGAAGGAGCAGGGAAGGGGCAAGGCTTGGCCTGAATAGCTGAACCTCAGACTGGCCCGTCCCTGGGCCTGCGCCTCTGGCTTCCTGGCGTTATGTTTCTCCAGTGAAAACTGGAAGCAGGTGACACATTCCTGCTCTTAATGGATTGCCCAGGAACTTCCTTCCGCCCTTCTCCCTCCCTCCCTCCCTCCCTCCCTCTTTCTTCCTTCCTTCCTTCCTTCCTTCCTTCCTTCCTTCCTTCCTTCCTTCCTTCCTTCCTCCCTCCCTCCCTCCCTCCCTCCCTCCCTCTTCCTCTCTTCCTTCCTTCCTTCCTTCCTTCCTTCCTTCCTTCCTCTTCCTCTCTTCCTTCCTCTCTCCCTCCCTTCCTTCTTCCATCCAACTTTCTTTCCTTGCTTCCTCCCATCCATCCATCTATCCATCTACTCTCCTTCCTTCCTTCCTTCCTTCCTTCCTTCCTTCCTTCCTTCCTTCTCTCCCTTCCCTCTTCCCTCTCCTTTCCTCCTTCTTCCATCCATCTTCTTTCTTTCCTTCCTCCCATTCATCCATCTATCCATCCACACACAATTTCTTTCCTTCCTTCCTTCCTTCCTTCCTTCCTTCCTTCCTTCCTTCCTTCCTTCCTTCCTTCCTTCTCCTTTCCTCCTTCTTCCATCCATCTTCTTTCTTTCCTTCCTCCCATTCATCCATCTATCCATCCACACATAATTTCCTTCCTTCCTTCCTTCCTTCCTTCCTTCCTTCCTTCCTTCCTTCCTTCCTTCCTTCCTTCCTCCCTCCCTCCCTCCCTCCCTCCCTCCCTCCCTCCCGTTGTCCCAAACAGGATGCAGTATTCCCGTTGGAAAAGGGCTGTGGAAGCAGAGGTTAGGGTTACCGCTTGCACTTTCTCAGTCGCCCGGAGAGTAAACCAGGAACTAAAAATACTCGCCCTTATTGCAGCAAGAAAGTTTGAAGGCTCCCTAGGACGGGTTGCCGTCCAAACTAAAATGCCCCTTCGCTGTTTTATATGTACACACGCACAGTCCTCGAAGCGTGTCTGAAAGCTTTTGAGCGTCTCCCCTGGAAGACGGGAGGTCAAGCCAGAAGGAGACAAATGAGTCCTGCAGCCCCGAGAGGCCTGAAGTCGGGAGAGAAGTTTGATTAAAATCTCAATTCCTGCGGAAATGTGCATGCTGCTTCTCAGTGGGCAGGCTTAATTAACTGCTGCTTTTATAAATGAGAATCTTTAAGGAGATTCCTCCCTTCCCCCCACCCCACCCCCACCCCCGGTTGAGAGGAGATTTCCCCTCCCCCCCTCCTCCCCTTAATTTGAGATCCCTCTAGGCCAGAGGTCTTCAAACTTGGCCCTTTTATGACTTGTGGACTTCAACTCCCAGAATTCTTCAGCCGGCGTTCTTGGCTAAGGAATTCTGGGAGTTGAAGTCCACAAGTCATAAAATGGCCAAGTTTGAAGACCCCTGCTCTAGGCCAGCGTTGCTCAATCTTGGCCATTTTAAGATGTCTGGACTTCAACTCCCAGAATTCCTCCAAGCTCCCTTCCCACTCCGTGATTCTGTTTCCTCAATGGCGTAACGCACGGGTCTTCAAACTTGGCCCTTTTATGACTTGTGGACTTCAACTCCCAGAATTCCTCAGCCAGCATGGCTGGCTGAGGAATTCTGGGAGTTGAAGTCCACAAGTCATAAAAGGGCCAAGTTTGAAGACCCCTGGCGTAACGTCTCCTGCCTGAGCGGGGGTGGGGGTTGGATTAGAAGACCTCCAAGGTCCCTCCCAGCTCTGTTCTTACTAGGATCGTTCTCTTCTTTGTCTGCTCCGGAGGAACTCCAGCTGGGTGTATGTTTTTCCCCTTTTTGATTTGAGCTCCTCCGTAAGGGAGAAGAAGACGAGAACCGTGCTCTGGATGACTGAGAAACTCTAGAGAGGTTTTCCCCCTGGATCAGGGGACTGGAGGCTAGGAACCTCGGTCGAAGGAAGTAGACTAAACAGGACAACCTGCCCTGGTTTTTTGTTCTCTTCCAGACGTGGGAGTCCTGTCCCTGGCACTGTTTGTACCCGGTAGCCAGGGGAACGGGATAGTGCCTGCACTGCCACGCTAACTGCCGACAGGTTCCTCTCCTCTGCTGGAGAAATTAGCCATACCCGGAAAAAAAAATCCAACTTTTGTTTCCCACCCACCACCACCTGAAGCACGGCATCCAGAAGCGGTTTCCGAGTCGAAAGAAAATGACTTTTTATTCTTTTCTTTTGATCGGAACAGCCCATTCAGCCACCTCCGCTGACTCCCATCGACTCTGGTAGCCCTTCATCCATTTGTGCGTAGGGGTACTCTTGCTGCCATCAACCTATGTAAAATCAGACTTGGGGTTTTATTGATTAGATTTTTTTTATATATATATATATAGAGAGAAATGGCTAGCTCATACTTCTATAGAAATGTGAAAAGTTGAGGTTTGATGCTAACGCCTTATAAATATAGAATAGAATAGAATTAGAATAGAATAGAACATAATAGAATTAGAATAGAATAGAACATAATAGAATAGAATAGAATAGAATAGAATAGAATAGAATAGAATATAGAATAGAATAGAATAGAATATAGAACAGAATAGAATATAGAATAGAACATAGAATAGAAGAGAAGAGAATTAGAAGAGAAGAGAATTAGAATAGAATATAGAATAGAACATAGAACATAGAAAACAGAATAGAAGTAGAATAGAATAGAAGAATAGAATAGAATAGAATAGAATAGAATATAGAACAGAATAGAATATAGAATAGAACATAGAATAGAATAGAATAGAATTAGAAGAGAATAGAATTAGAATAGAATATAGAATAGAACATAGAACATAGAACATAGAAAACAGAACAGAACAGAACAGAATAGAATAGAGACTAGACTAGACTAGACTAGACTAGACTAATAATAAACTAGACGACTAGACTGGAATAGGATAGGATAGGATAGGACAGGACAGGACAGGACAGGACAGGATAGTTTAGACTAGACTTCCCTTCATGGATTTCTGCCTTGTCGTGGTGAAGGGGCTTGCGTAATTCAATGAAGCTATGAGCTATGCCATGCAGGGCCACCCAAGACGGACAGGTCATAGCAGAGAGTTCTGACAAAACGTGATCCACTGGAGAAGGAAATGGCAGCCCACTCCAGTATCTTTGCTATGAAAACTCTTGAGAAACCTATATGTGGGTCAAGAAGTAACAGTGAGAACTGGACACGGAACCACTGATTGGTGGGAAAGGAGTCCGGCAAGGCTGTATACTGTCACCCTGCCTATTTAACTTATATGCAGAGCACATCATGAGAAAGGCAGGGCTAGATGAATCAAAAGTTGGAATTAAGATTGCCGGGAGAAATATTAACAACCTAAGATATGCAGATGATACCACTCTAATGGCAGAAAGTGAAGAAGAACTAAAGAGCCTCTTGTTGCGGGTGAAGAAGCAGAGTGCAAAACTTGGGTTGAAACTTAACATTAAGAAAACCAAGATCGTGGCATCCGGCCCTCTCAATTCCTGGCAAGTAGATAGGGAAGAAATGGAGGTAGTGACAGATTTTATTTTCCTGGGCTCCAAGAACACCGCAGATGGGGTCTGCAGCCAAGAAATTAAAAGACGCTCCTGGGGAGGAAAGCCATGGCAAATCTAGACAGCACACTAAAAAGCAGAGACATCACCCTGTCAACAAAAGTGCTTATAGTTAAGGCTGTGGTCTTCCCAGTTGCAATTTATGGCAGTGAAAGTTGGGCCGTAAGAAAGGCTGAGCACCAAAGAATGGAGGCCTTTGAACTATGGTGCTGGAGAAGACTCCTGCGAGTCCCTTGGACTGCAAGGCGATCAAACCGGTCAGTCCTAGAGGAGATCAACCCTGACTGCTCTTTAGAAGGCCAGATCCTGAAGCTAAAACTCAAATCCTTTGGCCACCTAATGAGAAGGAAGGACTCACTGGAGAAGAGCCTAATGCTGGGAAAGATTGAGGACAAGAGAAGAAGGGGACGACAGAGAATGAGGTGGCTGGATGGAGTCACTGAAGCAGGAGGCGTGAGCTTAAATGGACTCCAGAAGGTGGTGGAGGACAGGAAGGCCTGGAGGAACGTTGTCCATGGGGTCGCGATGGGTCGGACACGACTTCGCAACTAAAAACAACAACAACAGACTAGACTAGACTAGACTAGACTAGAATAGACTAGACTAGACTAGACTAGACTAGACTAGACTAGACTAGACTAGAATAGAATAGAATAGAATAGAATAGAATAGAATAGAATAGAATAGAATAGAATAGAATAGAATAGAATAGAATAGAATAGAATAAGAATAGACTGGAATGGAATGGAATGGAATAGAATATAGACTAGCCTAGCCTAGAATAGAATAGAATAGAATAGAATAAGAAATAGAAATAGAAATAGAAATAGAAATAGAAATAGAAATAGAATAGAATAGAATAGAATAGAATAGAATAGAATAGAATAGAATAGAATAGAATAGAATAGAAATATAGATTAGACTAGAATAAGAATAGACTGGACTGGACTGGAATGGAGTAGAATATAGACTAGCCTAGCCTAGAATAGAATAGAATAGAATAAGAAATAGAAATAGAAATAGAAATAGAATAGAATGGAACAGAACAGAACAGAATAGAATAGAATAGAATAGAATAGAATAGAATAGAATAGAACGGAATAGAACGGAATAGAACGGAACAGAACGGAACAGAACGGAACAGAACGGAACAGAACGGAATAGAACGGAATAGAATAGAATAGAATAGAATAGAATAGAATAGAATAGAATAGAATAGAATAGAATAGAATAGAATAGGAATATAGATTAGACGAATAAGAATAGACTGGACTGGAATGGAATGGAGTAGAATATAGACTAGCCTAGCCTAGCCTAGAATAGAATAGAATAGAATAGAATAGAATAGAATAAGAAATAGAAATAGAAATAGAAATAGAAATAGAAATAGAAATAGAATAGAATAGAATAGAATAGAATAGAATAGAATAGAATAGAACAGAACAGAACAGAACAGAACAGAATAGAATAGAATAGAACGGAATAGAACAGAATAGAACAGAATAGAATAGAATAGAATAGAATAGAATAGAATAGAATAGAATAGAATAGAATAGAATAGAATAAGAAATAGGATAGGATAGGATAACAGCGTTGGAAGGGAAGGTCATCTCGTAGGTCATCTAGTCCAACCCCCTGCCCAAGCGGTAAAGGGGTCTAGAGGTTAATGGGACAGACTAGAGACCAGGAGACTGTAAGATCTAACCTCAGAGAGCTCGGTGGAGCTTAAAGCATCTTTATATATTCAGACCAACAAAGCGAAATTCAGACTGAACCGTTTAAGACGGAGCAGGTATTCCTCAACGTACGAACACAACGGAGCCCCCAAAATTTCAGCAAGGCAGTGCTTAAGCGACTTTTGCCCCATCTTACGACCTTCCTTGCCACAGTTGTGAAGTGAATCGCTGAAGCTGTTTAAGTGAGGAACGCGGTCGTTAAGCGGATTCTGCCTTCCCCGTTGACTTTGCTCGGCAGGAGGACGTCGGAGGGGATCACGTGACCCCTGTCACAAATGCAGCCATCCCAAAAATGAACAAAGTGGTTGCCGAGCATTCAAACTTTGATTCCACGAGCAGGGGGGAGGCCGCAGCGGTTGTAATTGTGTAAACTGGTCGTAAGTCACTTTTTTTCAGTGTGGTCACTAAAGTGAACGGTCGTAGGTCGAGGACTGTCCGTATCATAAAAACTGACAGTAAAAGGAAAAGACTGATTTGTTTCGGAAGAGAGAGGAACTTTAAAATCGACCATGTATGCCTTCATTAGTGGTTGTATTTTGACCCAGAGAAGCCTTCCAGAGGCTAGAAACTTCCCGATGCCTAAATTTATGTAACTAAACTCCTGTAGTCCCCAGACAGTCGGGCCAAAACTGTCCTAGTTGGTGATTAAAAACAGAATTACAGGTATTGCTGATGTACACGTAGGATCTCTTCAGAAGTTCCACGTTAAATCAGAAGGATTCTTGCTATAAGATTCTTGCTGTAAGAGCCCGGGTGGCCCAGTGGTTAGACTGCAGCATTGCAGGCTAATTCACTGCCCACTGCCAGCAGTTCGATCCTGACTGGCTCAAGGTTGACTCCGCCTTCCCTCTTCCTGAGGTCGGTAAAATGAGGACCCAGATTGTTGGGGGTAAAATTCTGACTCTGTAAACTTCTTAGAGAGGGGCTGTAAAGCACTGTGAAGCGGTATATATAAGTCTAAGTGCCATTGCTGTACCTTGTTTTCTCAAGAGCACACACAAAGGTCTAGAAACTTATCCTGTTGTTGTTTTTTTGCACTTTACATTCTGTAGTTCCAGGTGACTATCAAGCTAGAGCAGTGTTTCTCAACCTTCACCATTTTGAGATATGTGGACTTCAACTCCCAAAATACCCCAACCAAGCAACACTGTGAGTCGAAGTCCACGCTTGCTGGCTGGGGAATTCTGGGAGTCGAAGTCCACTCAGGCCGTCTGGGGTATTGTGGGAGTCAAAGTCCATTCAGGCCATCTGGGGTATTGTGGGAGTCGAAGTCCATTTAGGCCATCTGGGGTATTGGAGTCGAAGTCCACTCAGGCCGTCTGGGGTATTGTGGGAGTCAAAGTCCATTCAGGCCATCTGGGGTATTGTGGGAGTCGAAGTCCATTTAGGCCATCTGGGGTATTGGAGTCGAAGTCCACTCAGGCCGTCTGGGGTATTGTGGGAGTCGAAGTCCATTCAGGCCGTCTGGGGTATTGTGGGAGTCGAAGTCCACTCAGGCCGGCTGGGGAATTCTGGGAGCCGAAGTCCACACATGCCGGCTGGGGTATTGTGGGAGTCGAAGTCCATTCAGGCCGTCTGGGGTATTGTGGGAGTCGAAGTCCACTCAGGCCGGCTGAGGAATTCTGGGAGCCGAAGTCCACACATGCCGGCTGGGGTATTGTGGGAGTCGAAGTCCATTCAGGCCGTCTGGGGTATTGTGGGAGTCAAAGTCCACTCAGGCCGGTTGGGAAATTCTGGGAGTCAAAGTCCAGGCATGCCGGCTGGGGAATTCTGGGAGTCGAAGTCCACACATGCCGGCTGGGGTATTGTGGGAGTCGAAGTCTATTCAGGCCAGCTGGGGTATTGTGGGAGTCGAAGTCCATTCAGGCCGTCTGGGGTATTGTGGGAGTCGAAGTCCACTCAGGCCGGCTGAGGAATTCTGGGAGCCGAAGTCCACACATGCCGGCTGGGGTATTGTGGGAGTTGAAGTCCATTCAGGCCGTCTGGGGTATTGTGGGAGTCGAAGTCCACTCAGGCCGGCTGGGGAATTCTGGGAGCCGAAGTCCACACATACCGGCTGTGGTATTGTGGGAGTCGAAGTCCATTCAGGCCGTCTGGGGTATTGTGGGAGTCAAAGTCCACTCAGGCCGGTTGGGAAATTCTGGGAGTCAAAGTCCAGGCATGCCGGCTGGGGAATTCTGGGAGTCGAAGTCCACACATGCCGGCTGGGGTATTGTGGGAGTCGAAGTCTATTCAGGCCAGCTGGGGTATTGTGGGAGTCGAAGTCCATTCAGGCCAGCTGGGATATTGTGGGAGTCGAAGTCCATTCAGGCCGTCTGGGGAATTCTGGGAGTCGAAGTCCTCGCATCTTAAAATTGCAAAAGTTGGGAAACACCAAGACAGAGAGAGAGAGAGACCGCTAAGCAATCTCCTCTTTTTATATATATATATTTTTGTGTGCTTGGCTAAGTTTTCGTTTCTCTTTTCCATTCTTACAGGAAAGAATGCATCTTCACCATTGACCCCTCCACTGCCAAGGACCTGGACGACGCTCTGTCTTGCAAGCCGCTTCCAGACGGTAGGACCGTGTCTCTTCCTATTTCACGTCCAGCTGCCGCCATGTTCTGTCCAAAGACATTTATCCTGGAAACTTGAGATTTCGCCCGGCCTATTTATTATTTTATTTTATTATTTTAATTCCATTTATATCCCGCCCTTCTCCGAAGACTCAGGGCGGCTTTTACAAACTTAGCAGTATATATAACGGGGGGGCTAGTGAATCAAGTACAAGGGGGCACCATGGCTTAGCGGTTAAAGATGCTGAGCTTGTCAGCTGGAGAGCTGACAAAGGGTTCGAGCCCCGAGCGCCGTGTGACGGGGTGAGCTCGTCTCCTTTGCTCCAGCTCCTGCCCAGCTAGCCGTTTGAAAGCAGGCAAACGCGAGTAGATAAATAGGTACCACTTCAGTGGGAAGGCAATCGCATCCCGTGAGCTTTCTTCCACCTCACATTGGCCACAGGATCACGGCAAATGTCTTTGGGGAATGATGGCTCCCTCAGTTGAGAAACAGAGACGAGTCCCATGCCCTAAAGTTGGAGGTGACGGACAGGGCAACCTTGATTTCATTTTTATGTCAGGGTTTTCAAATTTGATGTGGAAGATTATTATTATTTTATTATTTATTAAATTTTTATACCGCCCTTCTCCTGAAGGACTCAGGGCGGTGTACAGGGCAATAAATATAAAACAATGTACAAAAGTTAAAAAACAATTAAATATTATGCCCAAATATAAACAATAATTAAAACCGTATTAAAACCCCAACCCAAGATCCTACACGAAATCTACGAAAGGAAGTCCGGCTCAGCCTGAGACAGCTTCCTTTGACGTAGAGATGTGTGAACTGGCATTAAATTTCAGGCAAGCACAGGCGGTCCTCCATTTACGACCACAAGGGAGCCCCAAAGCTTCTGCCGCTAAGTGAGCCATCTGTTAAGTCAGTTTTCTCCCATCTCTGCCACCTTTCTTGCCACCGTTGTTAAGTGAATCACTGCACTTGTGAAACACGGTCATTGAGCGAATCCGGCTCCCCCCCCCCTTGGACGTTGCTCGTCAGAAGTTCACAAAAGGGGATCACGTGACCGAAAGGTGACGCGGCGACCGTCATAAACGTGAGCCGGTTGCCAAGGAAGCGTCCGAATTTTGATCACATGACTGAAAGGCGATGCTGCCGTGGTCATAAATCCCTTTTTTCTATGCCATTGTAACGAACGGTCACTAAGTGAGCTCTTGAAAGTCGAGGACTACCCGTATTTTTATTTTTTTCCTGCTTGGGCAGTGAAATACAACTTACAACCAATTTGTTTAGTGATCACGTTACAATGGCGCTGAAAAAAAAAAGACCAGTCAAGGACCGGTCCTTTCTCTTCACGATTGTGGCCGCATCCCCGTGGTCACGTGATCCAAATTTGGGCACTCAGCAACCAGCATGGACTTCCGACGGTCGCAGCGTCCTGGGTTCAAGGTGATCGCCGTTTGCGACCTTTCCCAGCTGGCTTCCGACAAGGAGGAAGCCAGATTCAGCTTAACGACTGTGTGACTTAATAATTGCCGTGATTTGGCTCAGTGGGTTAGGACGCTGAGCTTGTCGATCAGAAGGTCGGCAGTTTGGCGGGTCGAATCCCGAGTGCCGCATAGCAGAGCGAGCGCCTGTTAACTCGTCCCAGCTTCTGCCAACCTAGCAGTTCGAAAGCATGTAAAAATGCAAGTAGAAAAATAGGGACCGCTCTGGTGGGAAGGTAACAGCGTTCCGTGCGCCTTTGGCGTCTAGTCATGCCGGCCACATGACCACAGAGACGTCCTCGGACAAGCGCTGGCTCTTCGGCTTTGAAACGGAGATGAGCACTGGCCCCGAGAGTCGGAAACGACTAGCACGCATGTGCGGGGGAACCTTTACCTTGACCTTTACCTTACACTTTACCTCTGTGGCAAAAAAAAAAAAGAGGCCGTAAAGCTGAATGGGAACTGAACGGGGCACTGAACTGAAGAAGCTTCTTGGGCGAGAAGTGAAAGGTCTTCAGGGAAAAAAAACCAGTTGCCTTTTGGAAAAAATCACTTTTGGGACAACAGGGACCTGGATGACTGGGAACCTCCGTAGGCCAGGGGTCCCCAACCTGTGAGACCCAACTCAATACCGGGCCGCGGCTTATAGGCCACCGGGCGGAGTGAGTGACTGACCGGCGCGCAGGTGCGCGCGTGCGTGCACAGCCCCACTCGCGCAAACGTTGCTGTAGCCGTCGTGGGCGTTTGTGGCCCTATATGCACAAGCGTCAGCATGAGCACCGCAGGCGTTTGCGGTCCAACTCGCACGAGCGTTGCCGTGAGTATTGCAGGCATTTGCAGCTTAACCCGCGCATGCGTTTACCACGAGTGTTGAGAGCCTTTGCGGGCCAAGTCACCAGAGCTTTTCGGTGAGTGTTGCGGGCGTTTACCGCAAGGGCATTTGCGGCTCAACTCGCGCGAGCGTTTACCGCGAGTGTTGAGGGCCTTTGCGGGCCAAGTCGCCGGAGCTTTTCAGTGAGTGTTGCGGGCGTTTACCGCAAGGGCTTTTGCGGCTCAACTCGTGCGAGCGTTTACCGCGAGTGTTGAGGGTGTTTGTGGGCCAACTTGCGCAAGCGTTGCCGCGAGTGTCACGGGCGTTTGTGGCCCCATTTGCCTCACCACAAGTGTCGTGGATGTTTGCTGTCCAACTCACACGAGCATTGCTGCAAGCCTGGCGGGCGCTCAGCCCCCACTCAAACGAGCAATGGGTATTTGTGTGCGCGTGCACATGCATTGACCCCCTCCACAAAACCATCCCTTCTTTCTCCCCTCCACCCACTCCGGACCATCAACCCCGAAAGGTTGGGGACCTCTAATGTAGACAATGCAGGAGATCAGTCCTCTCAGAGAAAAACAGCCCATTCTCTCTATAATAATAATAATACTAATAAAGTTGGAAGGGACCTTGGAGGCCATCTAGTCCAACCCCCTGCTCAGGCAGGAAACCCTATACCATTTCAGACAAATGGCTGTCCAGTCTCTTCTTAAAAACTTCCAGTGTTGGAGCATTCACCGCTTCTGGAGGCAGGTTGTTCCACTGATTAATTGTTCTAACTGTCAGGAAGTTTCTCCTTAGTTCCAGGTTGCTTCTCTCCTTGATGAGTTTCCATCCGTTGCTTCTTGTCCTGCCTTCGGGCGCTTTGGAGAATAGCTTGACTCCCTCTTCTTTGGGGCAGCCCCTGAGATACTGGAAGGCTGCTTTCCTGTCCCCCCTCGTCCTTCTCTTGTTTGACAGTTTTTTATCCTCCATTAAACAACTTTCCCGACCAGCGGACTTTTTTTTCCTTCTTCTCTTCCCCGTCCTACTGTTTCACTGAAATCTACTTCTCTGCAGTTTCTCCAAGCGAGTCCTTAGCCTCCGTTCCAATTTGCAAAGACAGCCGGGTGCCGCTTCCCATTCCTGCAAACTCAGAGAGCATCTCCTAGTTAGAATTAAGCCTTGTCGAATGGCGCAGGGAAGAGTCGTAAAAAACAGCTGGCGGCGGTGATTTGGCTAGAAATGGTCTCTCTCTCTCTCTCTCTCTCTCTCTCTCCCTTCATCTCTTTGGCTCAGCGATTTTGCTGTTGAATGGAGGCTTCAGAGCGCCAGCCAAGTTCAAGAAAGTTTCTCCCTGTTGTAAGTTCTCCCTTGCCTGCCCCCCTCCCTTCCCCTTGTCTGGGGGAGAGAGAAAGAGAAAGAGAGAGAGAGAGAGAGAGAGAGAGAGAGAGAGAGAGAGAAATTTGATCTTCACAAATTTGATCTTTTGCCTGTGACTTTTTAAACTTTTTTGGGGTGGAGTGGGGTGGGGGGAAGTTGGTTTTCTGAACTTTGTTGGCCTTGTAAGGAGAATGAGGTCTGAGGCCGAGGGCCGAGCAAACACTTCTTCAAGGCGACTTGTAAAACTGGAGTAGTCTTTACAGGCAGGGGGGAGTAAGGAATTTGGGACGGCAGGAGACAGGAGCAGGTGGGATGGACAGAGAGAGAGAAAGAAAGAGTGCAGGTGGTCCTCAGCTTACGGCCACCACCGAACGCAAACTTCCTCCTGCTAAAGTGTGACGTTTGCTGCGCGACTCGGCTGCCCCGTTTTGCAACCTTTCTCGTTAACGTGCATCGCGGCAGTCGGTTAATTAGTTACGACCTCGGCAGCCTCCCCTCGGTCGCGCGATCAAAATTCCCGACGCCTGGCCGCCGGTTCCTATTTACGACCGCCGTAAATAGGCACCGGCGGCCAGGCCTCTGAATTTTGATCACGTGACCCCCCCCGAGGGGAGGCTGCCGAGGTCGTAACTGTGAGAAACGGTCATCGGTCCCTTTTTTTTCAGCGCCGTTGTCCCTTTGGACGGTCAGTAAACGAACGGTCGTAAGAGGAGGACTAAGCGTAGGCTGTTTAGCTCCCCGGAGATGGCTTTGATGAATTGGGAAGTTCAGCGGGATTATGGAATATGGGATAAGAAAGTTCAAAGGGACCTCGGGGGTCATCTAGTCCAACCCGTCGCTTGATTGGGAGACCCGGTACAATTTGAGACAAGGGGCTGTCCAGCCTCTCCTTAAAAACTTCCAGTGTTGGAGCATTCACAGCTTCTGGAGGCAGGTTGTTCCACTGGTTAATTGTTCTAACCGTCAGGAAGTTTCTCCTTAGTTCTAGGTTGCTTCTCTCCTTGGTCAGTTTCCATCCGTTGTTTCTTTTTTTTTTTATTAAAGAGTTTTACAAAAACAAGATTTTACAATATATCCCCAAATCCCCCCCACCCCGAACCCGCCCACTTCCCCCCCCCCACTTCCCAGAGCTAAATACAGGATTATAGTTATAATAATCATATTTTAAATAAAAATTATGCATAATATACAAATAACCAAATTCATAATGTGCTTTAACTCCCCTTTAACATAGATACATACAAAGTACCAACACTAAGATCAATAACAATATCCCACTAAAATCTACTCATAAGCTAAATGGAACTTTTTAGTCCCATATTTATTCTGAATATAATCTATCCATCTCCTCCAAACTGAAATATATCTTTCCTGTGAATGATCTTTCAAGTAAGCAGAAACGCATTGATGAGATCTGTAAATTAGAATGACGTGGAACCTAGGATAACGGAGCTGGAAGGGACCTTGGAGGTCATCTAGTCCAACCCCTTGCTCCAGCAGCGGACTCTATATACCATTTCAGACAAGTGGCTGTCCAGTCTCTTCCTGAAAGCCTCCAGTGATGGGGCGCTCGTAACTTCTGGAGGCAAATTGTTCCACCGGTTGATTGTTCTCACTGTTAGGAAGTTTCTCCTTCATTCCAGATTGCTTTCTCCCCTTGATTAGTTTCCATCCGTTGCTTCTTGTCCTGCCTTCGGGCGCTTTGGAGAATAGCTTGACTCCCTCTTCTTTGGGGCAGCCCCTGAGATACTGGAACGTTGCTATCCTGTCCCCCCTCACCCTTCTCTTCATTAAACCAGACATCCCCAATTCCTGCAACCGTGATTCATATATTTTCGCCTCCAGTCCCCTGATCATCTTTATTGCTCTTCTCTGCCCTCTTTCCCCCCCCCCCCCCAAAGTCTCAACATCTTTTTGGTACGGCGGTGACCAAAACTGGACTTGGTTTTTTCCAAGTGTGGTCTCCCTCGTGCAGAAATGAAGTGGTGGTAAGACTTCACGTCGTGTCGAAGCGATCCCTCTGTTGAGGCAGCCTAGGATTGCGTCGGCTCTTTCGGCAGCTGCAGCACACGGCTGTTCTCGTACTTAAGGGATTTAGGATCGGAATTGGAATCGAGGAATCCCTGGGTTCTAACCTCCTGGCACCGCTTAGGATATTTTGACGGGGTTTGTGGGGCAGCAGTTCCTGGTGAACGTTGCGGTTTGGGAAAGTAGAACAAGACCAGGGCTTTTTTTCCTCATAGAACGCTCAGAACGGCGTTCCGGCACCTTTTTTGGATGGGACCTTGTAGGGTAGGCAAGGCGGGTTGTATGACGTGTGAGTTCCGGCACCGTTTTCTTTTACAAAAAAAGCACTGAACAAGACTGTCCATATGGAAAGCTGCTTGGGTCTTCCCCCCTTTACCCACTGACTCCAACCGAGATGACAATGTCAGAAGCTGATATTGCAGCCAAAGAGGGTCTAGTACAGCTCGACGTAACATTCGTTTAGCCAGCATTCATACTTACAATGCCACTGAATAAAGTAACTTATTATGCCTGTTGCAAAGGTGCTTTTTTTCTATTGCTAAGCATCGGTTCACACTTCGTGTGATCGCCATTTGGGACTTTCTCAGCCGGCTTCCCGCAAGCAAAGTTAGCGCAGGGGGGGGGAAGCTAGATTCACCTAACGGCCGCGTGACTCATTTAACAACCACGGTGATTTGTTTAACATCTGTGGCCAAAAAAAATAAAAATCAGGCAGGACTCTGTTAACCGCCTTACTTAGCAATAGAAATTCTCGTCCCAAGTCCGTTCGTAAGTTCGAGGACTACCTATAGTAAGCCAAGAACACACCTCTATTTTTTCCTTTCCTCTTTCTTTCTTTCTTTCTTTCTTTCTTTCTTTCTTTCTTTCTTTCTTTCTTTCTTTCTTTCTTTCTTTCTTTTTTTGAGGAGCTGTAGGCTTCTTTCATTGGCAGTTTTTGTGCTAAATCAAGAGTCTCCAAACTTGGCAACTTTAAGGCTTGTGGGCTTCCGCTCCCAGAATTCCCCAGCTGGCAGAATTCTGGGAGCTGAAGTCCACAAGTCTTTAAAAGTTGCCAAATTTGGAGGCCCCTGTGCTGAATGATCGGAGAGAAAGTCTCATTACTCGGGATTCGAGCAATACGGCATCCAGTTTTGGTCTCTGCAATGTAAAAAAGACGTTGAGACTCTGGAAAGAGAGCAGAGAAGAGCAAGAAAGATGATCAGGGGACTGGAGGCTAAAACATGTAAGGAACGGCTGCTGGAATTGGGTATGTCTGGTTTAATGAGGAGAAGGACCAGGGGGGACAGGATAGCACTGCTCCAATATCACAGGGGCTGCCCCAAAGAAGAGGCAGTCAAGCTCTTCTCCAGAGCGCTTGAAGGCAGGACAAGAAGCAACGGATAGAAACTAAGCAAAGAGAGAAGCAACCTGGAATTAAGAAGAAATTTCCTGACAGTGAGAACAATTAACCAGTGGAACTCCTTGCCTCCAGAAACGGTGAATTCTCCAATACTGGAAGTTTTTAAGAAGAGACTGGACGGCCATTTGTCTGAAATGGTATAGGGTTTCCTGTCTGAGCAGGGGGTTGGACTAGATGATCTTCAAGGTCCCTTCCGACTTTATTATTATTATTTACAGCCTGCCTCCAGAAATGGTGAATTCTCCAATACTGGAAGTTTTAAAGAAGAGACTGGACAGCCATTTGTCTGAAATGGTATAGGGTTTCCTCTCTGAGCAGGGGGTTGGACTAGATGACCTCCAAGCTCCCTTCCAGCTCTGTTATTCTGTTATTCTAACATCCATCTGAACAAAAGAGCCAATTCCACACAAAAAAGGGGGGGAGCTAATGGCTTCTGCCTCCTTTTGAGACTCTGCCCTGACCTTACAGCCAGGTCTGTACCTATCCTTCGATCTCAGCTCCGTTGCTCTCGGCCTGGCTTCACCCCGAGCTTGCTAAGCTGCGGCTTGCTCCCTTCCACAGCCTGGAAGCGCTGCTGCAATTTTCCGATCTGCCTTCGTGGAATCCCTTGCATATTTCTGCAATCAGTCAGAACCCGAGGACTACGGCTTTTGGCAGCCCCACGGCACCCCCCCCCCCGTCTGACGGTTTCCGTCGGGTGTCGAAATATTTACGGGGCCAGAAACGTGGCGAATTGCAAAGTACTGGATGTTCTGAGCGGATCTCCTGGCACAGAGCCTGTTTCGCCGTCTTCCGGAATACCTGACGGGCTGGCTGTCCCGCGGCCAGGCGCTGCACCTGGTCAAAGCTTTGCACACGCGTCTTTCGCGTCGGCCACCGCGAGTAAAAAAAGAAAAAAAAGTCGCTCTTGCGAGGGGCCAGTGCCGTGTGTCAGGGATTTCCTAGGCTTAAGCTGCTGCTGGTGGCACGTCGCTTCGGAACGGCTCGACCCTTCTCCTCTGTTTTGCAACGGGAAGGCCGTCTCCCAAAGCGGTTTCATAAACGGATTTGAGAAATCCCGAGGCCTAATTTATTAGCTGTTGCAGATACACAGCTTCTGGAAAACTTGCAGCTTGCGGGTCGTTCCAGGCCATTGTTGCTTTCGTCCTTTGTGCAGGGGGTCTTCAAACTTGGCCCCTTTAAGATGGGTGGACTTCAGCTCTCCCGGAATTCCTCAGCCAGCATCGCTTACTCTCTTGTAACCCCTTCCTATGCAATCTCTCCGCTAGAGGAGGAAAGAGAATGAGAAGAAAAAACAAACTCCAGGCGTGGCTGGTTGAGGAATTCTGGGAGTTGAAGTCCACAAGTTGCCAAGTTTGAAGACCCTCCTTGCCTTTGTGGTTGGTTTCTGCTGCTTGGGGGGGTTTTCTGTGAGGTCCGATCCTGCTGATCACTTGGGATCTAAAGATCTCCCTGAACAGATAACAGAGGCTGAGGCTCAGGCCTACGTGTTGTCCTTGGTTGCCTCCGCACATGCCTTTCAATCGGAATGGAGCTGGAAGGGACCCTGGAGGTCTTCTAGTCCAATCCCCTGTTCAGGCAGGAGACCTTACACCAGGGGTCTTTAAACTTGGCCCTTTTATGACTCATGGAGTTCAACACATGCCTGGCTGAGGAATTCTGGGAGTTGAAGTCCGCAAGTCATGAAGGGGGCCATAGTTCCCCATGCTGGCTGAGGAATTCTGGGAGTTGAAGTCTGCAAGTCATGAAGGGGGCCATAGTTCCCCCACGCTGGCTGAGGAATTGTGGGAGTTGAAGTCCACAAGTCATGAAGGGGGCCATAGTTCCCCATGCTGGCTGAGGAATTCTGGGAATTGAAGTCTGCAAGTCATGAAGGGGGCCATAGTTCCCCACTCTGGCTGAGGAATTCTGGGAGTTGAAGTCCCCAAGTCATGAAGGGGCCTTAGTTCCCCCACTCTGGCTGAGGAATTCTGGGAGTTGAAGTCCCCGAGTCATGAAGGGGCCTTAGTTCCCCCACTCTGGCTGAGGAATTCTGGGAGTTGAAGTCCCCAAGTCATGAAGGGGCCTTAGTTCCCCCACTCTGGCTGAGGAATTCTGGGAGTTGAAGTCCCCAAGTCATGAAGGGGGCCATAGTTCCCCATGCTGGCTGAGGAATTCTGGGAGTTGAAGTCCGCAAGAGCCTTGGTGGCGCAGTGGGCTAATGCCTCCTTAAGTAACACCGGCTGCCTGCAATTAGTGCAGGTTCGCATCCCACCAGGCTCAAGGTTGACTCAGCCTTCCATCCTTCCGAGGTAGGTAAAATGAGGACCCAGATTGTTGGGGGCAATTAAGCTGACTTTGTAATAATGCCGTTTGGGGTGTGTGTGAAAGCCCTAATAAGCAGGCGTATACCTAGAATGAAGGCTACTGCTAAGCAATAAGGACAAGAAGCAACGGATGGAAACTAATCAAGGCGAGAAGCAACGTGAAACTAAGGAGGAATTTCCCGACGGTGAGAACAATTAACCAGTGGAACAACTTGCCACCAGAGGTTGTGGGTGCTCCATCCCTGGAGGTTTTTAAGAAGACACTGGACGACCATTTGACTGAGATGTTACAGGGTTTCCTGTTTGAGCGGAGGGTTGGACTAGAAGACCTCCAAGGTCCCTTCCACCTCTGTTATTCTGCCATTCTATTATTCTGATTCCACTTAGCAGCTCTAGTGATTCGCTTATCAACCGTGGGGGGAAAAGGGCCATAAAACGGGGGGCTGCTTCAGCGGCCGCAAGTCTCCTTGCGTCTGAGTCTCAACCGATGGACTGAGTAAAAAAAAAACAAACAAATGGGAAAGGCGTCTTGAAAGAAAATTGAATTCGGCTTTCTCCCCTGTCCTTCCAACGACGACTATCTTTGCCCCCGGAGCTGAGACCTAATTGAAAACGAAAGGAAGTGTGTCTACTTGTAATCTCACGCGCAATTGAAAAGTTCCTCTCCTTGTTGCCCAAAACAACTTCAGCGTGACCTCTTTCAAAAGCTAGGGTGTTACGACTCAAAGCCTGTAGTATCTTGAGGTCCAAGAACTGGTGCCAGGAGCAAAACCGTGGTTACGTATTGAAAGTTGTAAGGAACAAGGCGCTCCTGCGCCCGTGTTCGGTCCAAAAAAAAAATCCAAAATCGGTAGCAGAGCCGGGCTTCGGCCAAAAGAATAAATAAAATAAAGTCTTCATTTTCCGTTTATGCGAACGTGCTGGGCTAGAGAAGAGTTTTACCGATCTTTCAACACTGCTGCAGAGCGTCAGAAGCTTTGATAATGTACCGTAAAACATTTACAGATCTTCCATGGAACCCAGACTGTCTCCTGACTCCGAAGGCTGTAGCCCGGCAGCGGCAAAATATTGTCTCCTTCTGTGAAATAAAAGAGTTAGGATGAGCTAAAAATGTTAACGGTTAACTAATGAGCCGATTTCCTGCACTGGAAGAATCAGTTGCCTTGCTTGTCTTTCTGGACTGCAAGATAACGGAGCTGGTGTAGAGCATTGACGACTTAGGAAAAACAGCAGGAGATTCAATCAATCGGAATAAAGCTGGGAGGGACCTTGGAGGTCATCTAGCCCAACCCCCTGCTCAGGCAGGAGACCCTATACCATTTCAAATGGCTGTCCAGTCTCTTCTTAAAAACCTCCAGTGTTGGAGCATTCACCGCTTCTGGAGGCAGGTTGTTAATAATAATAATAATAGAGTTGGAAGGGACATTGGAGGTCATCTAGTCCAACCCCCTGCTCGGGCAGAAAACCCTATATCATTTCAGACAAAATGGCTGTCCAGTGTCTTTTTGAAAACCTCCAGTGTTGGAGCATTCACCGCTTCTGGAGGCAGGTAGTTCCCCTGGTTCATTGTTCTCAACTGTCAGGAAATTTCCAGTGCAAAGATTTAAGTAACATACTAAAGTCACTCTTTTAAATACAGGGGGTCCTGAGCAGGGGGATGGACCAGATGACCTCCAAGGTCCCTTCCAGGTCTATTCTATTCTATTAGTGGGTGTCTCCGAGCACAGAACCTTACAAAATTGTTCTTCCGCTTCATCTGTTTGCCTCGAAAAAGATGTGAATTTTAATCCCGGCGTGGTCTCTTTTTCATCCCTGCCTCCTCCTTCGTGCTGTTCCCTGACGTTCAAAAATCTCTTTCTTAAAGTCTTTCATAGTGAACTCAGAACTTTAGATTGCTGTGATGGCGGGTGTGTGTTTGTTTTTGTTTTTGCAGAGTATTCACAAATTACGAGAAGCGTAATTCCTTTCTTCATTCCCCGCCACCCCGTTTTCTGTAATAAAAAGAAAATGGACTTCCCAGGGCTGCTGCGGTTTGAGGGAGAAGGAGATCAACAGTTGAGAAAGTTGAAATCTCAGCTTGATTCAACAACCCTCCTCCTAGGTGTGTTGTTTAAATCACGCCTCTTGGGCCACACAGGCTTAAGAGTTACACACCCCAACCTGAGATGGGTCAGACCCATTGTGGTGAGAGTGTGAGGTTGTTGGTTGTTGTTTTTTTTTCCCCTACGAAAGCGGCCAACCCTGTGTGTAATTGGATGCAACCCAAGAAGAAACGCATTGATGAGATCTGTAAATTAGAATGACGTAGAAGCTAGGATAACGGAGCTGGAAGGGACCTTGGAGGTCATCTAGTCCAACCCCTTGCTCCAGCAGCGGACTCTGTATACCATTTCAGACAAGTGGCTGTCCAGTCTCTTCCTGAAAGCCTCCAGTGATGGGGCGCTCGCAACTTCTGGAGGCAAGGAGTTCCACTAGTGAATTGTTCCGACTGTCAGGAAGTTTCTCCTTAGTTCTAGGTTACTTCTCTCCTTGGTTAGTTTCCATCCGTTGCTTCTTGTCCTGCCTACGGGTGCTTTGGAGAATAGCTTGACTCCCTCTTCTTTGGGGCAGCCCCTGAGAGATTGGAACACTGCTATCATGTCCCCCCTTGTCCTTCTCTTCATTAGACTATACCAGGGGTAGGCAACCTCGGCTCTTTTATGACTCATGGACTTCAACTCCCAGAATTCCTGAGTCAGCATAGCTGACTCAGGAATTCTGGGAGTTGAAGTCCATGAGTCATAAAAGAGCCGAGGTTGCCTACCTGTGGACTAGACGTACCCAGTTCCAGCAGCCGTTCCTCGTATGTTTTAGCCTCCAAACCTCTAATCATCTTTGTTGCTCTTCTCTGCACTCTTTCCAGAGTCTCAACATCTTTTTTTACTTCGTGGTGACCAAAACTGGATGCAGCATTCCAGGTGTGGCCTTACCAAGGCCTTGTAAAGCGGTATTAACACTCCACGTGATCTTGATTCTATTCCTCTGCTAATGCAGCCTAGAACTGCGTTGGCTTTTTTGGCTGCTGCAGCACAACGTTGCCGCACACTTCAATCATTCTCTATGGAGTTGACTAGGGTGAGCCAAAAGGTAGTAGATAATTGACAGTTCTGGAAAGCGTGAATCTGGTTCATCAGACAGATGTTCGGCCTGGATTTGGCATTTTTCTCTGCCTACGGAGTCCTTGCCAAGGACCTGGGATTGGCAGATGTGAATGTCTGATTGTGTTAAGAGTCCCAAAGGTGCTTTTTTTTTCTTCAGGAGACAACTGGGCTTTCTTGTTTTTTTCTTTGAAGACCTTTCGCTTCTCATCCCAGAAGCTTCTTCAGCTCTGAAGAGGGAAATGGAAGGATTTATACTCCTCGCAGAGAGCTGGTCCTTTGCATCCTTTTAGAGAGTCATTGAGGCCACCTGGTGGCCACTGTCAAAATTGAACCGCCCTCCCTCAACCGAAGGGGAGGGTTACAACACCATCTATTTCCAGTCTACAATACAGTCAGTCGTTCCAAGGATGTTCCACACCCGTTTGCACCACTCAGGTGACCCTGAGGACACAGGTAAACCTCCAAGTGGCCTCAACTCCTCTCTAAAAGGAGGCAAACGACCAGCTGTCTGCGAGGAGTATAAATCCTCCCATTTCCCCCACCACCCAGTCAGAGCTGAAGAAGCTTTTGGGATGAGAAGCGAAATGTCTTCAAAGAAAGACATTTCTTTGCCTCCTTGAAAAAGCACCTTTGGGACAGCCATGACCTGGACGACGGAGAATCCCCACGGGTTGCGTTAGAGGTATTGTCGCAGGATGGAAGCTATTTCCACTCAAGCTTCCTTTGGCAGTTGACTGACGGTGAATTTGTCAATGCCGATGGGTTTGACGCGGTGCTCCAGTTGCTTTGGGATTTCCACCCGTTTTATTATTGTGGGGTTGTTGAGGGTTTGTTTTTTTGGTTTTTTTTTGCAATTGTTGTGGGAAAGCAGTACACAGGAAAACAATGCCGAAGGAGTACAAAACTGAGAAAGTAGCATCAAATGTGTGTGTGTGCGCCTGTGTGTAGCATTTTGAGCGCTCTTCCTTTCTTCCAGGTAGGGCAGACGGGAATCCGAAACCGTGGATACTAATACCACCTTTATTGTAAGGATGGAGTAACAGTAAATTGTGCAAGGTGTACCTGTAGTTTCTTCCACCTGTAGTTTCTTTGCCTTCGTGTCTGTGAAGGTTCTCCAGGCCGTCTGCGTATCAAAAGCGTTTTTTTAATTTTTGAAAAGCCAGCTGGACTGGCTTTTTTGGAGGAGGAGGAGGAGGAGGAGGAGGAGGAGGAAGAGGAGGAGGAGAAGAAGAAGAAGAAGAAAAGAAGAAGAAGAAGAAGAAGAGGAGGAGGAGGAGGAGGAAGAGGAGAAGGAAATAAGAAAAGAGGAAGAAGAAAGGAAGAAGAGGAGGAAGAAGAAGAGGAAGAAGAAAGAAGAGGAGGAAGAAGAGGAGGAAGAAAATGAGGAAAAGGAAGAAGAAGAGGAGGAAGAGGAAGAAGAAAGAGGAGGAGGAGGAAGAAGAGGAAGAAGAAGAAAGAGGAAGAAGAAAGTAGAAGAGGAGGAGGAGGAGGAAATAAGAAAAGAGGAGGAGGAAGAAGAAGAAGAAAGAGGAAGAAGAAGAGGAAGAAGAGAAGAAGAGAAGGAGGAAGTAGAGGAAATAAGAAAAGAAGAGGAGGAAGAAGAAGAGGAGGAGGAGGAGGAAGAAGAAAAAGAGGAAGAAGGAAGAGGAAGAAGAGGAAGAGGAAGAAGAGGAGAAGGAAATAAGAAAAGAAGAGGAAGAAGAAGAAGAAGACGGCATTTCATTTCCTATCCTGGAGGCTTCATCAGTTACGTTAGATAGTGTGGGAAATGGAAGGGCAGTGATTGACAGTTGAGATTAAGGGGGGGTGGGGGGCATGAGAGCTTTGACCCAGCCAACATTTTATTTTTATTATTTTTATTATTATTATTATTATTATTATTATTATTATTATTATTATTATTATTATTATTATTATTATTAGTTTAGATCGTGTTTCCCCCCCCCTCCCTCCCCCCAAATCTCTCTGATCTCCATTGTCCGATCTCCCGGCTGGGGAAGGAGGAATCTCAGCGTGATTTGAATCTTAGCCCCGTTGCTTTTCACGCGGGGTCCCCAGATGGAACGAAATAAAGGGTGTTTCTTTTCTTTTCTTTTCTTTCTTTCTTTCTCTTTTGCACAAGTTCAAGTGTGGAGAGGCAGAGGGCGGAGGGCCCGGGCAACCCCCCCCCCCCCCCCGCTTTTCACAACCTCTGATGGGAATCCTGAGCCTGAAACGGTCCAGGGAGGGTTTAGCTTGGCAGCCTCCGTGTTTGATTCTCTCCCGGAAGGCCGTTTCTCTGGGGCTTGCCAACCTTCGGCTGAGGACGGGCAGTTCAGGCCCCTTCGGGGATCGGATGAGGCGGCGGCGAATGGCATGATGTCACGGCCCCTCTCCTTTTCCTTCCGTCAATATTTATCCTCTGGGGTCAAGAGATGAGATTTGGGGCTTCAAAAAGGAAGGGCGGTTCTCTTTCTTTCTTTCTTTCTTTCTTTCTTTCTTTCTTTCTTTCTTTCTTTCTCTCTCTCTCTCTCTCTTCCTCTTTCTCCCACTTTCTCTCGCTCTTTCTCTCTCCCTCTCTCCCTCTTTCTCCCTTTCTTCCTTCCTTTCTTCCCCTTCCCCTCCCTCCCTCTCTCTCTCTCTTTCTTTTTTTTCTTTCTCCCTTTCTCTTTCTTTTTCTCTCCCTCTTTCTTTCTCTCGCTCTTTCTCTCTCCCTCTCTCCCTCTTTCTCCCTCCCTTCCTTTCTTCCTTCCCCTCCCTCCCTCCCTCTCTCTCTCTCTCTCTCTCTCTCTTTCTTTCTTTCTTTCTTTCTCTTTTTATTTCTCCCTTTCTCTTTCTTTTTCTCTCCCTCTTTCTTTCTCTCCCTCTTTCTCCCACTTTCTCTCGCTCTTTCTCTCTCCCTCTCTCCCTCTTTCTCCCTCCCTTCCTTTCTTCCTTCCCCTAGGAATTCCACACTTTACGAGATAACGCGGTATCTGGTAACTGGTCAACTTTCCAATTCTGGACTTCAACTCCCAGAATGCCACAGCCAGCCTAATAAACGATCCCTTTTGCCCTTTCAGGTAACTTCGAAGTTGGTGTTCACATCGCGGACGTGAGTTACTTTGTCCCGGAAGGCACCGCCCTGGATGACGTTGCGAGCGAAAGAGCCACAAGTGTTTACCTGGTGCAAAAGGTGAGAAGGACCTTAAGGCCTCAAAGCCACCTTCAAACAAAACTCAGCCTCTTTTGAGTGTTGAAGATTGACGCACATGATGCATCTAGCAGGGAATTGACTCCGTGGCACAACAGACCATCATTAGGCTGTTTCTGTGGGTCATTTGGTCTGGTTTTACAACAGGGTTTTTAGAACTTGGCCCCTTTAAGATGTGTGGACTTTAGCTCCCAGAATTCCCCAGCCAGCCAGCCAGCCAGCCAGCCATGCCTGTTTTGTTTTGTTGTTTGGACGCTGAGCTTGTCGATCAGAAGGTCGGCAGTTTGGCGGGTTGAATCCCGGGTGCCGCGTAACAGAGTGAGCGCCTGTTACCCGTCCCAGCTTCTGCCAACCTAGCAGTTCGAAAGCACGTAAAAATGCAAGTAGAAAAATAGGGACCACTACGGTGGGAAGGTAACAGCGTTCCGTGCACCTTTGGCATCTAGTCATGCCGGCCACATGACCACGGAGACGTCCTCGGACAAGCGCTGGCTCTTCGGCTTTGAAACGGAGATGAGCACCAGTCCCTAGAGTCGGAAAGGACTAGCATGCATGTGCGGGGGAACCTTTACCTTTACCTTTTTACCTCCTATAGTGGAGAGAGTGCAGAGAAAGGGATTACAAGAGAGTAAGGTATGCAGGCTGGGGAATTCTGGGAGCTGAAGTCCACACATCTTAAAGGGGCCAAGTTTGAAAAATAATTGCTTTATAGTAATCTGCTTGGCATTAGTATAGGTTGTCTTCAGCTTACGACTATTCCGTGACCGTGTAATAAACTGCATAGGTTGGTGAGCTGCCCTGCATTGGTTTCTCCCTGATATTAAATCAGACTGATATGAATGCAACATTGGCAAAGACATACAGGTAGTTCTCGACGTACGGCCAGAATTGAGCCCAATTTTTTTTGTTGCTAAGCGAGACAGCTGTTAAGTGAGTTTTACTCCATTATACAACCTTTCTTGCCACGGTCGTTAAGTGAATCACTGCAGTTGTTTAAAAAAAATAACTGGGAAAAAATAACTTAGGACCCTTTTTCACACAGCCGTCGCGGCATCCTCCGTGGTCATGTGATCAAAAAGTCAAACCCATGGGATCTGGTTCGTATTTATGACGGTCGCAGTGTCCCCCGGGGGTCGCACGATCCCCTTTCATGACCTCCCGACAAGCGAAGTCGATGAGGGAAGCCCGATTCACTTACCAACCAGGTGACTGACTTAACGACTGCAGCGATTCACTTAACAACCGTGTCGAGAAAGGCCATCGAATGGGGCAAAACTAAACTTTAACAACAACTTTGGACTCTGTTGCGGTTGTAAGTCGAGGACTACCTACTGAGCCGAAAGCTTCGGTTGTTAAGTGAGAAATTTGTTAAGTGAGTTTTGCCCCGTTCTGTGACTTTTCTTACCCTCGGCCGTTAAGTGAATCGCTGCAGTTGATAAGTTGGTAAGCCAGTGGTGAAGTGAATTTGGATTCTTCCGCCCTTGACTTTGCTTGTCGGGAAGGTTGCAAAAGGGGGATCACGTGACAGCCCCGAGACACTGCGACCGTCATAAATATGAATCGGTTTCCCAGCATTTGAATTTTGATCACGTGACCATGGGGGGGGGATGCTGCAGTGGTCCTAACCCTGTGAAAAATGGTCATAAGTTGCTTTTTTCAGTGCCATGGGAACTTTGAATGGTCATTAAGTGAACTGTTGTAAGTCGAGGAAATACCTAAAGAGAAGAAAGCTCAGGATGAAAAATACAGTGGGGGCCTACATCCTTCCCTGTAAAAGCTTTCATTACAAGTAGTCCTCGGCTTACAACATTTAGAATAGGATAGGGGTGGGGATAGAATAGAATAGAATAGAATAGAATAGAATAGAATAGAATAGAATAGAATAGAATAGAATAGAATAGAATAGAATAGAATAGAATAGAATAGAATAGAATAGAATGGAATGGAGTAAGGAATAGAATGAATAGAATAGAATAAGGAATAGAATAGAATAGAATAGAATAGAATAGAATAGAATAGAATAGAATAAGGAATAGAATAGAATAGAATAGAATAGAATAGAATAGAATAGAATAGAATAGAATAGAATAGAATAGAATAGAAGAATAGAATAGAATAGAATAGAATAGAATAGAATAGAATAGAGAATGGAATAGAATAGAATAGGGAATGGAATAGAAGAATAGAATAGAATAGAATAGAATAGAATAGAATAGAATAGAATAGGGAATGGAATAGAAGAATAGAATAGAATAGAATAGGGAATGGAATAGAAGAATAGAATAGAATAGAATAGAATAGAATAGAATAGAATAGAATAGAATAGAATAGAATAGGGAATGGAATAGAAGAATAGAATAGAATAGAATAGAATAGAATAGAATAGAATAGGGAATGGAATAGAAGAATAGAATAGAATAGAATAGAATAGAATAGAATAGAATAGAATAGAATAGGGAATGGAATAGAAGAATAGAATAGAATAGAATAGAATAGAATAGAATAGGGAATGGAATAGAAGAATAGAATAGAATAGAATAGAATAGAATAGAATAGAATAGAATAGGGAATGGAATAGAATAGAATAGAATAGAATAGAATAGAATAGAATAGAATAGAATATAGAATAGGGAATAGAATAGAAGAATAGAATAGAAGAATAGAATAGAATAGAATAGAATAGAATAGAATAGAATCTGAAAGGGACCTTGGAGGTCTTCTAGTCCAGTCCCCTGCTCAGGCAGAAGACCCTATATACCATCTCAGACAAGTACCGCTTTGTGAAACCCTAGTGAGGCCACACCTGGAATACTGCAGCCAGTTTTGGTCACCATTATCACACACACAAAAAAAACCAAAACGTTGAGACCTTGGAAAAAGTTCAGAGAACAGCAACGAAGACGATCCAAGTCCTGGAGACCAAAACATACAAAGAACGGCTGCGGGACTTGGGTTTAGCCAGTTTAAAGAACAGAAGAAACATGATAGCAGCGTTCCAGTATCTGAGGGGCTGCCCCAAAGAAAGAGGGGGGTCAGTTTATTCTCCAAAGCACCAGAGGTCAGGACGAGGAACAATGGTCGGAAACTGACCAAAGAGAGAAGCAACCTGGAATTAAGGAGACACTTCCCGACGGTGAGGACAATCAACCAGTGGAACAGCTTGCCACCAGAAATCGTGGGCGCTCCATCCCTGGAAGTTTTTAAGAAGGGACTGGACAGTCACTTGTCTGAGATGGTATAGGTTCTGCTTGAGCGGGGGGCTGGACTAGAGGACCTCCAAGGTCCCTTCCACCACTCTTCTATCTGTGTCTTACTGGTGGAGTAGGACTCGTCTCTGCTGACCTTTTCATACATTTCCTTTACTTCTAAATTTAAGCTGCTTGTAAATAAATAAATAAATAATAAATAAATAAACCTTTATTGTCAAAGTACAACATGTGTACATTGAGATTAGCTGAGCCTCCCCCCCCCCCGTGCTCTCTCCCCCCAACACACAGTGACAACAAACCCTCCATCCCATATCATGAGTATCCTGTCGCTCTCATTTCCCCTGCCTTTTCTCCTTGGGAAGGCCAAACTTAAAATCTGATGCCATCGTTAAAGGCTGTTTCGCTCCCCTCCCTCCGAATCCCACCTCCCACCTCCCACCCCCTCTATAGTATTCCAGCATCCTGCCTGGCTCTTACCAACCCTTGGCGGTTTCTTGACTTTCTCCAATCTCACCATTCCCTCCCATTTCCCTTCCCTTGCCAGGCTGCAAGTTCCAATATTATTGGCTGTCGTTTCCTGTTGATTGACAGATCTTCTTTTTTTTTCGGAGCAGTGCTTCCAATATTCCATAGCTCCCATCGACTGCTTATTTTGGGGAGGTGGAGTGGGCTGCCCTGCCTTCCACCCTTAACCATGCAACGACTGAGCGCCGCGATAATTTCATGAAGCCAAACTAAGCACAGATGCTAGTTAGCGTCGCCGAAAACCTTGGGACTGAAAGATGATTTAACACGGCAGCCAGCTTAATAAGTGTCATACGTTGGTGAGCTGTCCTGCATTGGTTTCTCCCTTATATTAAAATCAGACTGATAGGAATGCAACATTGGCAAACAGACCATCGTTAGGCTGTTTCGGTGGGTCATGCGGTCTGGTTTTACAACAGGGTTTTTCAAACGTGGCCGCTTTAAGATGTGTGAACTTCGACTCCCAGAATTCCCCAGCCAGCCAGCCATGCCTGTTTTGTTTCTTTCCTCTTACCTCCTATATTGGAGAGAGTGCAGAGAAAGGGATTACAAGAGAGTAAGGTATGCAGGCTGGGGAATTCTGGGAGCTGAAGTCCACACATCTTAAAGGGGCCAAGTGTGAAAAATAATCGTTTTACAGGAATCTGCTTGGCATTAGTATAGGTAGTCTTCAACTTGCGATTATTCCTTTAGTGACCATGATTAACATGACAGCCAGTGTAATAAACTTCATAAGTTGGTGAGCTGCCCTGCATTGGTTTCTCCCTGATATTAAATCAGACTGATATGAATGCAGCATTGGTAAAGATATACTGCCAGAATTGAGCCCAAATTTTTTGTTGCTAAGCGAGATAGTGGTTCGGTGAGTTTCGCCCCACTATACGACCTTTCTTGCCACAGTCGTTAAGCGAATCGCTGCCCTTGTAAAGTTTGTAAAACGGTTGTTAAGTGCATCTGGATCTCCCCATTGACTTTGCTGGTCAGAAGGTCGCGAAAGGGGATCACGTGACCCGGGGACACCGTGACCATCATAAATACGAGTCAGTTGCGAAGCCTCTGAATTTTGATCTCGGGACCACGGGGAGGCCGCAACGGTCGTTAAATGTGAAAAACGGTCACAAGTCGCTTTTCCCCCCGGTAGCGCTGTAACTTCGAACCGTCGCTAAATGAGCTGTTGTAAGTCGAGGACCACCTGCAGAGCAAATGTACGGTATCCTCTGGTAGAATTAAAACATGGATTACGATTAATTCCACAGCCCATAATTCAGCAGCAGTATCTTCTTGAACTGGTGCCCTGTGGATGTTTTTTTTTTCCAAATCCCCTAATCCCCGGCTAGCTTGAGACTCTTAAGCAAAATCCTAGCCTGCGGTTCTTTGGGAAAATTGTAAATAAGAGGCGTTCTCATTCCCCAGTGCAAAAGGGAATAAATTATAAAGCTAAAGTAGCCCTAAAATATTGTTAAAGTATGAGTTCCTCTAAGTAAATGTTTCCTCTCTCTCCCCAGTGTGTCTGTGAGGGAAGAAAGAAGGGACGGCAGCCATGTTAAGGTAGCATTAAAGTCCTGCTGGCTTAACCGAATAACAGAATTGGAAGGGACCTTTAGAGGTCTTCTACTCCAACCCCTTGCTTAAGCAGGAGACACTGACTATACCGTTTCAGACAAATGTCCAATCTTAAAACCTCTTGTGTCGGAGCACCCACAATTCCTGAAGGCAAGTCGTTCCCCTGATTAATTGTTCGCACTGTTAGGAAAATTTTCCTTAATTCCAGGTTGTTTCTCTCCTCGGTCAGTTTCCATCCGTTGCTTCTTGTCCTGCCTTCAGGTGCTTTGGAGAAGAGCTTGACTGCCTCTTCTTTGGGGCAGCCCCTGAGATACTGGATCATGGACTTCAATTCCCAGAATTCCTGAGCCAGCGTGGGGGAACTATGGCCCCCTCATGACTTGTGGACTTCAACTCCCAGAATTCCTGAGCCAGCATGGGGGAACTATGGCCCCTTCATGACTCGTGGACTTCAACTCCCAGAATTCCTCAGCCAGCCATGCTGAGGGAAAAGGGAGAGGTTTCCAAGCTGAGCCATGCTGGCTCAGGAATTCTGGGAGTTGAAGTCCATGAGTCATAAAAGAGCCGAGGTTGCCTACTCCTGGCCTAGGCCTACCCAATTCCAGCAATTGTCTTTGTATATATTCATTTTTTTATTATTACGAATCACAAGTGCTTAGTACACAACGTGATGTCCGGGTCCGTTTGTTACTCATTATTACATCTTAACGTTCTTCAATATAAATCTGTTCAATACTACACAATCTAATGTTTTTTTTTCCTGATCCTCCCATATTGTTTTCATTTTCCCAACACTACGCAAATACACATCTAGCTACTATTAATACACGCCAAATTGAATGCACACATTCTAGCGTTATACAAGCAACAACAATATCAGTTCATAACCTCTTTTCTAACCAGTTTATATTTCAGTTGTATTTGAAATTAAGGCCTCCTTGTTAAATCAATATCCTGTTTTTCAAGCTCTTATTTAAATTTTGTTTCCCATCAATATTCCCAATATCTTTTGTCAGTGAACGGTTTTCTCCAGATTAAGTTACATTTGTGTAGCTAAGAATGTCATCTATACAAGCCATCCCGGTGTTTTCATATTTCCCAGATCAAAAAAAGGTGCTGTTCCCATTATAAATAATACCTTTCTTGTTATAAAAGCCTGTTTATATCGAAGAGTTCTCTATTCTTTTAACCATAGTCAGACAGATACTTAATCATATAATGCCCCCTCTGGTTAAGTCGGATCTTCTGTTGTTGTTTTTTTTTAAGTCAAAAGTTTTTTTTGAGTATCGTGGTGACCACAATTGGGTGCAATTCCAGGGGGCTTTTATGAAAACGGTGGGAAGGGGGTGGGGGGCAGAAGAGAAGCTGAATAGCTTTGCATAAATTAATTCCCTTGAATTGATTGCCCTGGGCAGTAGTGTAAAAAAAAATGGTTAAAGGTTTATTTTGAGAGAGAGAGAGAGAGAGCGCGCAAATCTTGAAAAAAAAAATAAAACCCGAACATATCGGATTCTACAAAGCAGGCAAAACCTATACAATTTTCTCCACTTTTCCTGGCACATCCCGGCCTGTTGTTTTAGGTGCGAAATGTTGGCGTGGGGAAGGTCAGCCATAAATCTCCGGGCAATATTTTGCGGGGGTTGTCTTTCCCCCCACCACCACCACCAATGGAGATCAAAGATTGCCCTGGAAGCCAGTCTTGGGGTTGAGTCCAAAGGGCCTTCGGGATGCTCTCGCTTCTGACACCAGCGGATTGTCAGGCTGTCGATGTTTTGACAAGGTCAGGCGGAATAACAGAGCAGGGATCGAAGTCCCGATTCATTCGTGGAAGGGCTGATACCAAAAGAAATAGGAAAAAAGAAAGGAAATGCCCGAAGAGCAGAAAGACTTGGCCGACAAAGAATCAGGCTCCTGCAGTGGGGAAGGCCACCCTTGAAGCCTCCAGCTCCTCGGCCCTCCGCAACTCGCGGGTTCAAATCCCTGGTTGCCAACAGAGTGCTAAGCCGGCTTCCTCGGACGTCTGAATGAGTCCCAAACTGAGCAGGAATGGACAGGCGGCCAGCTGAGCAATGGGACTGGGATTGTTGGTGGGGCTCCGGGGAAAGGTCAGTTTTTACGTTCCATGCAAGCAGTCCGTTCCACAGGCTCACAGATTTCTTTCCACAGTCCCCGTTGTGATTCCCACTCCTGGTGGGTCTTCTCCTGGAAGGGCCCCTGTCCGTTGGAGGTCCTCTAGTCCAACCCCCTGCTCAAGCAGGAGATCCTATAGTACCATCTCAGACAAGTGGCCGTCCGGCCTCTTCTTCAACACCTCCAGTGATGGACCGCCCACGATTTCTGGTGGCGAGCTGTTCCACTGGTCGATTGTCCTTGCCGTCAGGAAGTTTCTCCTTAATCCCAGGTTGCTTCTCGCCTCGGATCCGTTTCCACCCATTGTTTCTCGCCTCGCCTTCAGGTGCTTTGGACAATAAGTTCACACACACACACACACACACACACACACACACACACACGTCTTCTTTGTGGTGGACCCGCAACTTCTGGAGGCAAGGAGTTCCCCTGGCTCATTGTTCTCACTGTCAGAAGATTTCTCCTTAGTTCTGGGCTGCTTCTCTCCTTGGTTAGTTTCCATCCGTTGCTGGGTGGAATCTGCTGTCCTTTGGCTGCCTCGGGGTCTGCCAGGCTCCTGCTTTGATTTAGTCCAGGGGTAGGCAACCTTGGCTCTTTTATGACTCGTGGACTTCAACTCCCAGAATTCCTGAGCCAGCATGGCTCAGCTTGGAAACCTGTCCCTTTTCCCTCAGCATGGCTGGCTGAGGAATTCTGGGAGTTGAAGTCCACAAGTCATGAAGGGGCCATAGTTCCCCCATGCTGGCTCAGGAATTCTGGGAGTTGTAGTCCGCGAGTCATGAAGGGGCCATAGTTCCCCCATGCTGGCTCAGGAATTCTGGGAGTTGAAGTCTGCAAGTCATGAGGGGGTCATAGTTCCCCCATGCTGGCTCAGGAATTCTGTGATTTGAAGTCCGCGAGTCATAAAAGAGCCAAGGTTGCCTACCCTCGATTTACTGTAAGTCCAAGGAGTCTCAATCTTAGCGACTCGAAGATGTGTGGACTTCAGCTCCCAGAATTCCCCAGCCAGCATGCCCTCCGGCTACGGAGGCTTGTGCAGTCTGCCTCCCTGTGCTTATCTGATCCTGAACTCCAAGGACCTTTTTAACCCCCACCCCCACCCTCTCCTAAGGGACAGCCTGCCATTGTTGAGCCAAACCATGGCCAGCCTCACGTAGGAAGTCTGTCCATTATGCCCGAGCTTCCATTGTGAACGTGCTCCTTTGCCACTGGAACAACACAGCTGGCGGCTTCTGTATCCAGAGGAACAAGCTTATCACATTCCGGTGACTGCTGACCTTCCCAGGTCATTCAGCCCTTCTGATCCCGACGGAAAGCCACTCCGACCACGCCAAAGCTCTCCTCTCTCTTCTCTCCCTCTTCCCAACCGCTGCCGGGCAATTAGAGTGGATTTATGAGCGGGACGGGGTGGGGGGGGGGCGGGAAATCGGGTGCCAAGCCACAAACGTGATTAAATATTTTTAAAGAGCTTTCCCATGAAGGCTCGGGGTGAAGATGAACTGCGAGTGCTTTTTTCCCCCAAAAAACTTAAGGCACGGGATGATGGATCTTTTTCTTTCTTTCTTTCCCCCCCACCCCCCTCAATTGACTTATTTGCTTTAGGCTTTTTTTGGGGCAAGCCCAATCGGCTGGAGGTGGCATAAACGGAAGGTGGCAGGGACAGCTGATGCAATAGCAGGCAGAGGGTGCCAGCAAAGCAATAACGGCGCTATTGATTATTCGTTTCCCTGTTTTAACGATCTCTTCCCCTTCTGGTGTCGTTTGTTTTTTGTTGGTTTGTTTTTAAGCAAGGCAACTTAACCCGTCAGAAATCGCAATTCTGGACTTTGAGATTTAGAACAATTTCTAAATCAATTTCTAAATTGTTCTAACAACAGTTAGAACAATTAACCAGTGGAACCACCTGACTCCAGAAGCTGTGAATGCTCCAAAACGAGGTTTTTAAGAAGAGACTGGACAGCCATTTGTCTGAAATGGTATAGGGTTTCCTGCCTGAGCAGGGGGTTGGACTAGATGACCTCCAAGGTCCCTTCCAACTTTATTATTATTATTATTATTATTATTATTATTATTATTATTATTATTATTATTATTATTATTATTTATTATCATTACTGCTAAGCTTGTAAGCCGCCCTGAGTCTTCGGAGAAGGGCGGGATATAAATGGAATTAAAATAAAATAAAATAAAATAAATTATTATTATTATTTGGAATGATCTCAGAATAACAAGAGTTGGAAGGGACCTTGGAGGTCTTCTAGTCCAGCCCCCTGATCAAGCAGGAGACCCTACACAGGTCTTACTCTTGACTTACAAGTGTTTGCTTAGCGACTGTTCGAAGTTACAGTAGCGCTGGGGGAAAAAAGAAAGGAGAAATTTGCTGGCAGTGAGAACAATGAATCGGGGGGCGGGGAATGACTTGCCTCCGGGAGTTGTGGGCGCTCGGTGGCTGGAGGCTTTTAAGGACAACCATTTGTTTGAAATGGTAGGGGGTCTCCTGCTTGAGCAGCGGGTTGGACTAGTACCTTGCTCAATAGTAGCAACTGTGAGAGAGATCTCGGAATCCTGGTGGACAGTCACTTCAATGTGAGCCAGCCGTGTGCTGCAGCTGCCCAAAAAGCCAAGACAGTGCTAGGCTGCATTAACAGAGGGATAGAATCAAGGTCGCGTGGAGTGTTAATTACACTTTACAAGGCCTTGGTAAGGCCACACTTGGAATAAGGCATCCAGTTTTGGTCACCACGATGTAAAAAAGATGTCAAGACTCTAGAAAGGGTACAGAGAAGAGCAACAAAGATGATCGGGGGACTGGAGGCTAAAACATATAGGGAACGGTTGCTGGAATTGGGTATGTGTAGTTTAATGAAGAGAAGGGTGAGGGGTAACATGATAGCAGTGTTCCAGTATCTCAGGGGCTGCCCCAAAGAAGAGGGAGTCAAGCTATTCTCCAAAGCACCTGAAAGCAGGACAAGAAGCAACGGATGGAAACTAGTCAAGGAGAGAAGCAACCTAGAACTAAGGAGAAACTTCCTGACAGTTAGAACAATTTCTAAATCAATTTCTAAATTGTTCTAACAACAGTTAGAACAATTAACCAGTGGAACAACCTGGCTCCAGAAGTGGTGAATGCTCCAACAATGGAAGTTTTTAAGAAGAGACTGGCCAGCCACTTGTCTGAAATGGTATAGGGTTTTCTGCCTGAGCAGGGGGTTGGACTAGATGACCTCCAATGTCCCTTCCAACATTATTATTATTATTATTATTATTATTATTATTATTATTATTATTATTATTATTATTATTATTATTATTATTATTATTATTACTTCTAAGGTCCCTTCTGACTGTTATTCTCTTTCCCTACCACTGAACCAGAGCATGAAAGATCAGTTCAGCATACGCAGGTCAGTTAAACCTGTGCATTGCTACTCGGGCCTACACGCAGGACTAATCTCAGCTAACCTACTTAGTTGGAGTTGGGGTTGGAGTTAGCTGAGGGTCAACAGAATTCACGGGGAGTTAGAACATAGTCTATTTCCAGCTGCGCAGAGATTCTAGGCCGATTCCTCGCTTCACACCGCCCGCCGTTTCTGCTACGCCTTCCCTTACACATGCCAAGCAAACAGCCACGGTGGACATCACTTCTTGTCATTTAACCTAGTTTAGCTTCTGGCTTGGGAGACGACTCCTGTTCTTAGACCCAGGCGCTCACGTTCAGACGACCATGTGCTGCTTCGCTTCCCAGGTGATCCCGATGCTTCCCCAACTGCTGTGTGAAGAACTCTGCAGCCTTAATCCCATGACGGACAGACTCACCTTCTCTGTCATTTGGAAGCTGACTCCACAAGGCAAGGTAAGACACAAGCATTTTCCACAGTCTGCAGTCCGCGGCGATGGTCTCCGCGCCCTTCCGTGAAAAGCTGATTTTTTAATTTTTTTTTTAGATCTTCCTGGAATGTTTGCTGCCGGTTTGCCTTTTGGCCTTGCAGAGAAGAGCAAGGAAGATGGTCAGGGGACTGGAGGCTAAAACATATGAAGGACGCTTGCAGGAACTGGGCATGGCTCGCCTAGAGAAGACATGATAACAGTCTTCAAATATCTGAGGGGCTGCCACTGAGAGGAGGGGGTCAACTTGCGTTCCAAAGCACCTGAAGGCCATACAAGGAATAACGGATGGAAAGTGATCAAGGAGAAATTCAGCTTTCTGCTTAATTCCAGGTTGCTTCTCTCCTCGACTAGCTTCCCTCCGTCGCTTCTTGTCCTGCCTTCGGGAGCTTTGGAGAAGAGCTTGACTCCCTCTTCTTTGGGGCAGCCCCTGAGATATTGGAACAGGGCTTTTCAACCAGTGGTACGGGTACCACCTGTGCTACACTGGCACCTGGCAGGTGGTACGCGACCATCCTAGAGAAGTGGTAGCAGGGGAAGGGAAATGAGCTGAACCGGTGGCAGCACCGCACAAGCCTGAGCGAGAGACGGCTGGAGCTGCAGGGCTGTCGGGGCTCAGCGGAAGCGCCAGGATCAGCGCCAGGATCCAGCTGGAGCTCAGCACTGATCCCGGCGCTTCTGCTGAGCCCAGAAGAAGCGCCGATCAGCTGGAATGTTTCAGCAACTCCAGGGTCTTGTGATTTAGGTCCAGATGCTTGGCAACTGATTCATCTTTTCAGTGCCATTGTGACTTCGAACAGTCGCTAAGCGAACTGTTGTAAGTCGAGGACTACCTGTACTTCATCACTTTTTTCCTGTTTTTTTTTTTTGTCCTCAAGTTTTTGACACCACGCTAGGCGACTGGTGGTACTGGGATGTTGCCGTATCCTAAAAGTGGTACGATGGGTGAAAAGGTTGAAAAGCCCTGTATTGGAAGACTGCTATCATGTCCCCCTTCGTCCTTCTCTTCATTAGACTAGACCAGGGATAGGCAACCTTGGCTCTTTTATGACTCATGGACTTCAACTCCCAGAATTCCTGAGCCAGCAGCTCAGGAATTCTGGGAGTTGAAGTCCATGAGTCATAAAAGAGCCGAGGTTGCCTACCCCTGGACTAGACATACCCAATTCCAGCAACCGTTCCTGATATGTTTGAGCCTCCAGTCCCCTGATCCTCTCTTTTGCTCTTCTCTGCACTCTTTACAGAAGAATAATTTTCTAGAGAAATAAAGTAGCTATCTCAGAAGAGACCCTTGGCTCAAAGATGTGCTAGTTCTTCACTGTTGGGTAGTCCAGTAGACCTGTACAGACCCATCTCTTCCAAACCAGCCCGTTTCTTCTCCAAAGAAGTGCCGAGCGTTGGACACATGCTCCTTTGATGCTTTGATATTCGGGGGTAGGGGGAACATATCCTCCCAATAATTGATAGGTATCCTGGACATTCTGACACTGCTTATCTCCAGTGGCTGCTACAGACTGTGCTAACTGCCCAGGTGGCTAGATTCTGCGCAACAGCACTGGGGACGCGTCGGAAACGTCTGATCAATCCACCCTAGCAATTTTTCAAAACTAACGTAGCATCGTACCCTTTTGCATTACTATTATTATTATTATTTTGCACTTTAGTATTCAAAGACTAACCTGCCCCCACGGTTTTAAGGATTGATATTATAGTTTAGTTAGGCCCTGGGTAACTGACCGACTCAATGCCCATTTGTGATTTTAATGTGGAGTTCATCCGCTATTTATTCTTTTATTCTAGAATTTTTAACTGGATATTCACTGAGTGTTTTTATTTGCTCTGGTCTCTGGTCTTTGCCTATCACCCTTCTCAGCCACGAATCTTCGATGGGAGACGAGCTCCAATTTCGTAAGGTTCACAAGTAGCAGAGGTGTGTCTTCACGGCACAGAAGAAGCAGGGTTTAAGTCCCTCTGAGTCATATCCCTCTAGTCCAGGGCTTTTCAACCAGTGGCACGGGTACCACCTGTGGTACCTTGGCACCTGGCGGGTGGTACGCGACCATCCTAGAGAAGTGGTAGCGGGGGAGGGGAATGAGCTGAACCGGTGGCAGCACCGCACAAGCCTGAGCGAGAGACGGCTGGAGCTGCAGGGCTGTCAGGGCTCAGCGGAAGCGCCAGGATCAGCGCCAGGATCCAGCTGGAGCTCAGCACTAATCCTGGCGCTTCTGCTGAGCCCAGAAGAAGCGCCGATCAGCTGGAATGTGGCAGCATCTCCAGGGTCTTGTGATTTACATTCAGATGCTTGGCAACTGATTCATATTTATGACGGTCACAGTGTCCCAGGGTCATGTGAAGGGACCAAAACGTGCTGCAACCACCCAGTAGAGTGGGGGAGGAAATAAAAACCAAACACCCCCAACCCCACCCCCGCTGCCAATCCTGAACAGAAATGCTCACAACAATGAAACCTCGGACAGGAGGAAGAGCGCCGCCAGGCAGGCAGGCAGGTGTCTTGCTCGGCTGTGGCTTGGGGGGCACTTTTTCCAGTGCCGTTGTAACTTCGAACAGTCGCTAAGCGAACTGTTGTAAGTCGAGGACTACCTGTACTTCATCACCTTTTTGGGGGGGGTCATCAAGTTTCTGACACTTTGCTAGGTGACTCTTGGTACTCGGATGTCGCCGTATCCCAAAAGTGGTACGAAGGGTGAAAAGGTTGAAAAGCCCTGATCTAGTCAACATCCTTGGGGGTGTTTTCCATCCCTCTCTCCATCCTGGCTGCTCCTCCAGCTTACCTGATTCGAACTCAGTCCTCTGAGGTCAGGTTGAGGTGGAAACGCTTTGCACAATCCTTTCGATGACGTTTTCCGCTTTGTCCTCGGTGCTGGAAAACAGCTGTTTCTCCAAAAATAAAAAAAAATGCACATTTATGACCAGGACTGCGCTTGCGACTGTAACACATTCCTTAACGCTGGTAGAATTTGTTTTATCTGAGTTGCAGCAGCCTTAATGCTCCTAATAGCCTGAGGACGTTATCTGCTGGGTTGCAGTCATCTGGGCAAGATGGATGGGAGCCTTGGGTGAACAGCCCTCTTCCCGACAACCAGGAATGAGACAGATGAAGAGGAGGGGGGGGTTTCATGCGCCATCGTGCCAGGAGGACACAGGTCGGCCTTCCTGGGCGGCTGCACAGATTTAGCGCTCCTCCAGCAATATAAGACCGTGGGTGCGCCATCACTGGAGGTTTTTAAGAAGAGGCTAGACAGTCACTTGTCCAAGGTGGTATACGTTCTCCTGCTCAAGCTAGGGGGCTGGACTAGAAGACCTCTAAGGTCCCTTCCAGATTCTATTCTATTCTATTCTATTCTATTCTATTCTATTCTATTCTATTCTATTCTATTCTATTCTATTCTATTCTATTCTATTCTATTCTATTCTATTCTATTCTATTCTATTATTCTGTTCTATTCTATTCTATTCTATTCTATTCTATTCTATTCTATTCTATTCTATTCTATTCTATTCTATTCTATTATTCTGTTCTATTTTATTCTATTCCATATATTCTATTCTATTCTATTCTATTCTATTCTATTCTATTCTATTCTATTCTATTCTATTCTATTCTATTCCATCTATTCTATTCTATTCTATTCTATTCTATTCTATTCTATTCTATTCTATTCTATTCTATTCTATTCTATATTTTATTCTATTCTATTCTATATTCTATTCTATTCTAATTACTATTCTATACTATTCTATTCTATATTTTATTCTATTCTATTCTATTTCAAGTTGGCAACGGAAAGAACTACAGGTAGTCCTCGACTTACGATGACAACAGAGCCCCAAATTGATGTCGTTAAGTGAAACATTTGTCAAGGGAGTTTTTGCCCCCTTTTACAGCTTTTCTTGTCACAGTCCTTAAGTGACCCACTGCCGTTGTTAAGCTGGTAACCCGGTCGTTAAGCGAACCTGGCTTCCCCCCTTGACTTTGCTTGTCGGAAGGTCGCCAAAGGGGGTCACGCGACCCTGGGAGACTGCAATCGTCATAAATATGAGTCAGCTGCCCAGCGGCTGGATGTTGATCCCGTGACCGTGGGGATGCTGCGACGGGCGTTAAGTGTGAAAAGCGGTCGTAACAATGTTTTCTCAGCGCCATTGTAACTTCGAAAGGTCAGCAAATGAACGGCTGTAAGTCGAGGACTACCTGTACTGACTTAACAACCGCAGTGATTGACTTAACAACGGTGGGGCCGTTTCTCCTTGATGCTCTTTCTCAACTTGATGTTCCAGATCCTCGACGAATGGTTTGGGCGGACCGTGATTCAATCCTGCGTGAAGCTCAGCTACGACCACGCCCAGAGCATGATTGAGGATCCGGATCGGGTGTTTGGGGCGGAGGAGCTGCCCCCCGTCGCCCCCTGCCACGCCGTGGCTGAGGTCCACCAAGCCGTCCTCAGCCTCCATCAGATCGCCAAGCAGCTGCGTCAACAGCGCTTTGCGGACGGGGCTCTCCGCTTGGACCAGGTTAGCTGTACAAGGATCGTTGCTTAATTAAGGTTCACTTAAGAAAATTCACATTTACGGAATTCTGGAAAATACACGCCTGGAGAAAATGAATATGGGCTACATCCGTGGCGAGATTCAGCCAGTTCGCACCAGTTCAGCAGAACCGGTAGTTAAATTTTGTTGGCTTCAGAGAACCGGCTGAATGCACACTGCTCCCGGAAGTCCGTTCTAGGCCTCCCAGGTGTAGAACGGCTCACTGGAAATGCATGGATGCCACTTCCGGAAGTCTGTTCTAGGCCTCGGAGGCCTGGAGGAGGCCTCTCAGGCCTAGAACGGCTCGCCAGAAGTGCATGGATGCCACTTCTGGAAGTCCGTTCTAGGCCTCAGAGGCCTGGAAGAGGCCTCCCAGGCCTAGACCGGCTCGCCGGAAGTGCATGGATGCCACTTCCGGAAGTCCGTTCTGGGCCTCGGAGGCCCAGGCCTGCATCCACGCAGAGTACCGGTTGTTCAGGTATTTGAAACCCACCACTGGGCTACATACTTTTGAAGGCATCACGGGTGGTGTTCACTGTTGGACTATGTGTTTCTCAACCTTGGTCACTTTAAGGCAGGTGGACTTCAACTCCCAGAATCCCCTAGCCAGCTATGCCATGCTATGGAATTCTGGGAGTTGAAGTCCACCCGTCTTAAAGTGGCCAAGATTGAGAAACACTGAATTAGTCTAAGGGGACCTAAACATGGCATTAAGAGGTTCCAGTCTATTTACTACCAAAGCTCAGAATAGCAGAATAACAGTTGGAAGGGATCTTAGAGGTCTTCTAGTCGAACCCCCTGCTCAAGCAGGAGAACCTATGTCATTTCAGACAAATGGCTGTCCTGTCTTTTCTTAAAAACCTCCAGTGTTGGAGCACCCACAATATCCATTATCATAAAATAACAGAATAGCAGAGTTGGAAGGGACCTTGGAGGTCATCTAGTCCAACCCCCTGCTCAGGCAGGAAACCCTACACCATTTCAGACAAATGGCTGTCCAGTCTCTTCTTAAAAACTTCCAGTGTTGGAGCATTCACCGCTTCTGGAGGCAGGTTGTTCCACTGGTTAACTGTTCTCACTGTCAGGAAGTTTCTCCTTAGTTCTAGGTTGCTTCTCTCCTTGATCGGTTTCTATCCCTTGCTCAATCAAAGCCACTTCCCATTTAAGTTTAAAATCCCAAAATGGTATCACATAATATTCGAAAAGGCATCCAATTTTTTTGATCGTGTAAATGCTGGTTTCAGAAGAGGGCACAGAGAAGTACTGGAAGGGGTCTTTGGGATGGGGAAAAATGGTGATCCGTAACGCCAGAATCCTAGTTAAGAGTCTACCCGGAATGCCAAGTAGCAAAAGGACGGATTGAGAACGGAGTTCAGCCCGCCGGTGAATTTATCCTCGATATTTGTTTTTTCTAATTCTCAATGTTACTCAGATATCAGGCAACCTATCCGGCGGGTAGTCCTCAACTTACGACCCCAGTCGAGCCCAAAATTTCCATTGCTAAGCAAGACAGACGTTGAGAGAGTGTGGCCCCATTTCACGACCTCACTTGCCACAGTTGGTAAGTGAGTCACTGCCGTTCTTAAGTGAGTCACACGGTCGTTAAGCGAATCTGGCTTCCCCATGGACTTTGCTTATCAGAAGGCGGCAAAAAGTGGGGGGGGGGTCACCTGACCCCCGGGACACGGCGACCGTCATAAATATGAACCAGTTGCCAAGCGTTTGAATTTGGATTCTGTGACCCTGGTGGACGCTGCCCCCTGGTCGTAAGTGTGAAAAACGGTCCTAAGTCCCTTTTTTTCAGCACTGTTGTAACTTTGAACAGTCACTAAAGGAATGGTTGTAAATCGAGGACTTTTGTGACTGTTTGTTCTGTCACTCTGGCCTAGATGCCTTCCGATTTTCACTCAGACTTTACTAAAATGTTAAAATGTTACATTTCCTTCCCATCTTTCTTTCTATATTCCTTTATTTTATTTTTTTATGGAACTGGTTTCCTTGGCATTTGACTCTCAGAAGGAAAGGGAGACGTTGCAAATGCCTCTGCCGAATACAGGCACAGTCCCCGGCTTACGGCGGTTTGTTTAGTGGCCATTCAAAGTGACAACAGCCCTGGGAAAAAAAGGGACTTAAGGGCCGTTTTTCAACGTACGCCTAGCAACCTGCCTCCTGCTTATGACGGTCGCAGTGTCCCGGGCTCATGGGACCCCCTTCTGTGACCTTCTGACAATCCGAGTCAAAGGGGAAGCCAGCTTCTCTTAAGAATCAGGTCACTAACTTTTAAACAATTATATTATATTTATATTTATATTTATTAGATTTTTATACCGCCCTTCTCCCGAAGGACTCAGGGCGGTGTACAGGGCAAAATACGAAATACAAAAGTTAAAAACATTAAATAATTATGCCCGATGTAGTACATTGGTTAAAATCCATGTTCAAACCCCAAACCCCAAAACCCATCAGACAAGGCCGGCTTGTTCAAATAAATAAGTTTTTAGATCACGTCGGAAGGAGCGAAGGTCGGGGGGGCCATCCGGAGCTCAGCCGGTAAGCGGTTTTAAAAAAAAAAACACAACTGTGGCAAGGACGGCCATAAAACAGGGCGAAAATCACTGCCTCGCTTAGCAACCGAAATTCCTTGTCAAATCAAAGATGGATGGCTACTACTAACTTTAGCCGGGATAACAGAGAAATCTGATTTATGCAGAAGGAAAAAAGCCTGCTGTTTGAGGCACTGCATTAGCTGGAAAACCGTCTCCAGCAGCCTCAAACGTCGGAGAGGTTGGGTGGGAAAAACGCCCGAATGCCAAACTTCCAATTTCTTCCTTTTTGTGTACCGACCGTCTTCATTCCAACCTTGGGTTAGTCCGGGGTGGGTTTTTTTTCGGGTGTGTGTGTGTGTTGTCCTGGGATTTGACGGATGAAATCCCTGCAAAGCCTGCTGGCCGTGTGAAAACGGAGGCCGCTTGAAAAGAGAGCCATCCGTCAGATTGGCAACCAGAGCTAACTGGGGTAATTAATCTTTATGGATGTTTTTTTTGTTGTTGTTGTTGCTGAGACCGAGGTGGGTAAGCGTCTTGGTGGAGGCCACCGATCCAATTTCTCTGTCTGGGAACTCTCTGTTCTCCATTTTTCATCTTGCAAGGAAGCGGTTCCTGGGGTTTTAGAGTAGAATAGAGCTGGAAGGGACCTTGGAGGTCTTCTAGTCCACCCCTCCCGCCCCACCCCCCCCCGCTCAAGCAGGAGAACCTATACTGTCTCAGACAAGTGACTGCCGAGTCTCTTCTGAAAAACCTCCGGTGATGGAGCGCTCACGATTTCTGGTGGCCAGCTGTTCCACTGGTTAATTGTCCTCACTGTTAGGAAGTTTCTCCTTAATTCCAGGTTGCTTCTCTCCTCGATTGGTTTTTCCATCCGTTCTTCCTTGTCTTGCCTTCTGGTGCTTTGGAAAAATACGTTGACTCCCTCCTCTTTGTGGGAGCCCCTCAAATACTGGAAGACTGCTATCATGTCCCCCCAAAAAACAAAAAACCCACCCATTCCTTCTTTTCATTAAACTAGACATATGCAATTCCTGCAACCCTTCTTCATATGTTTTAGTCTCCGGGCCTTTGATCATTCTTAGTTTCTCTTCCCTGCACTTTTCCCAAAGTCTCAACCTCTTTTTTTGTAACGTAGGAAACCAAAACTCGATGCCGTATTCCAGGTGTGGCCTCACTAAGGCTTTATAAAGCGGTGCTAATACATGGCGTGATTTTGATTCTGCGCCTCTTGTTTATATAATGAAGGATTGCATTAGCTTTTTTGGCGGCTGCTGCACACGGCTGGCTCATAGTTAAGTGATTTTTCTACCAGGACTCCAAGGTCCCTCTCACAGTCACTGTTTTTGAGCCCGGTTTGGGCCTGTTTGTATCCTTGATTTTTCGTGCCTAAGTGTCAAACTTTGCTTTTCTCCACATTCAACTCCATGTGCTTGGATAGGGCCCCTCGTTCAAGTCTGTCACGATCCTTTTGGATCCTCGGCTTGTCTTCTGGGGTGTTGGCTACTCCTGCCAGCTTATTCTTGCCAGCTTAATTCTAGCAGTTTGCAAGGCCTTTTTTTTCTTTCCACGCTTCGAGAATATCGGGGAAAGGAATAAGATGTCATGAAGAGGCTTTCACTTCTTAAGTGGGTATGTATTTGTCTGGACGAGTCGCGGCCCTCGTTGAGATTCTGACGGTGGTTTGAAGGGCACCTTTGGATCCCTCTGCTTTGCGGTGCTGTAGCTGTTGATGGGGACACGCAACCACTCACCTCTCTATGTACTCCAAGTCACTAAAAGGCCTAGAGCCATTCAGAGGCTTGGCTGAGGCACTTGCTTGGAAGTAAATATTTTTACTGGCAGTTTGCTGCCGCAAGGACCCAAAGCTGCCATGGTAAATATATGACTTCAGATGCTCAGTCCCTTCCAACGGCTGGTTATCCGATGGCCGTTCTTTGGCCAGGATAGTCTCTCAGTAACTGCCTCTTGGAGTTCTGGTGAGCTCCTGCTTGTATTATCATCCGGGTGTCCAGCCACCATGTCTTCCATCAAAAGAGAATATTTGTAGCTCAGGGTTGAACCGCGGGGTCCTTGGCGCTCTCCGAGATGGGTGGTTCTCCGGCAGATGTTTCATTACCCAACTAGGCAACATTATCAGTGCTGGGAGGAGGAGGAGGAGGAGGAGGAGGAGGAGGAGGAGGTGCTGGTGATTGACAACCGTGGGGTCCTTGGTGCTCCCCGAGCTGGATTGTTCTCTGCCAGATGTTTCATTTCCCAACTAGGCAACATTATCAGTGCTGGGAGGAGGAAGAGGAGGAGGAGGAGGAGGAGGAGGAGGAGGTGGTGGTGGTGCTGGTGATTGACAACCGTGGGGTCCTTGGTGCTCTCCGAGCTGGGTTGTTCTCTGGAGATGTTTCATTACCCAAACTAGGTAACATCCTTAGAAGGGAGTGGGATTTGCAGAGAGGAGGAGGAGGAGGAGGAAGAGGAGGAGGAGGAGGAGGCGGTGATGGCTGTGGGGTCCTTGGTGCTCTCCGAGCTGGGTTGTTTTTCTGGCAGACATTTCATTACCCAACTAGGCAACATCTTCAGTATTAGTGAGTGTGGGTTTTACTCCCTGTTTATATATGCCGTAGTAGTTTGTCCTGCCAGAGCTGGTGGAAGTGTGGTTTCCTCCTTAATAGTTCCTCGATTAGGGTATTTTTTTTCCGGCTCGGATGTTTGTCTGCTGGGGTGAAGGCTGCAGGGGAAGCTGCTGTCTATTAAAAAGGAGAAAACCCCACACTCCCGTGCGCTGCTGAGGGTGCCTAGCTGGGCATGGAAACGTCTGCAAGAAGAGAAGCAAAGCTCAGAGAGCAGCAAGGACCCCACAATCTTCTGCTCCTTCCGTGTCTTCCCAAAGCTGTCTTCCTTCTCTTGTTACCTAGTTGGGTAAGGAAATGTCTGCAAGAAAACACCAAGGTTAAAGAGTACCCGGAGATCATCATCATCATCTCTTCCTCCTCCTCCTCCTCCTCCTCCTCCTCCTCCTCCTCCTCCTCCTTGCAAACCTCATTCTTTTTCATTTCATTTCATTTCATTTCATTTATTGGATTTCTATACTGCCCTTCTCCCTAGGGACTCAGGGCAGTTCACAGGGCATATATAAATAACTATACAAAAATTTAAAAAAGAATTAAACCATGCCCAATTAAAATACAGCAATAGTAAAATAATAAAACCAATTAAAAACCCATATTCCCCTTCAGGCTAGACCAGCTAACTCAAACAAGTGGGTCTTCAACCCGCGACGGAAGGATCGGAGGTCCGATGCCATCCGGAGCTCAACCGGCAGTTGGTTCCATAGTGCCGGGGCGCCCACAGAGAAGGCTCTCCCCCTGGGGGCCACCAGCCGGCATTCTCTGACCGGAGGCACCCTGAGGAGGCCCTCTCTGTGGGCACGCACAGGGCGGAGGGGAGTTGACGCCGGCAGCAGGTGGTCCTTGAGGTATCCCGGACCCATGCCATGTAAGGACTTAAAGATCATAACCAAGACCTTGAACCTGATGTTTTAGCACTGGTGTTGTTACCTAGTTGGGTAATGAAATGTCTGCAAGAAAACACCAAGGTTAAAGAGTACCCAGAGATCATCATCATCTCCTCCTCCTCCTCCTCCTCCCCCCCTTCAAGTGCTAGTTGGGTAATGAAACATCAGCAAGAAAAGAGCCACGCTCAGCGAGCGCCAAGGACCCCACAGTCCTCCTCTTCCACGCCCAGTCCCTTCTAGCACTGATGGCGTTACCTATCGGGGTCGTGCAACGTCTGCAAGGGAACAGCCGCCTCGGAGAGCACCCAGGACCCCTCAGTTGCGACAATTCCTGGCCCTGTGGTTTCCACCCACCGCGGGAAGGCTGCCCTTATGCCGATCCAGGTACCCCAGAGGACTGAGGTGTGGGGCATTAGTCCCCCTCTTTTAACTGGCCAAGGTCGAGGAAAAACCTGCATTTGGCCACTCAGGTGTGCCGGGTGGGTGCTTAAGGTAGGCAAATTCCCAGTTGCCTCGATCCATCTCGGGGCTGGCATCCCTCTCCGCAGCCAGTCAATAGGAATAGAATAGGAAACATCTATAAATGCCAGAACTTTACTCTTGCTCGTGATCTTTCGCCCTGCTTAAGCGGAACGCGGCCCCCACAGCTAACGGCTGATGCAGAAGCGACTGAAATGCGGGTTTCCACCCCCCCTTTCCCCCCCCACGAGCAGATAAACACGCAAAGTAAGGTGCCTTTCCAAGATGCATGCCGAGAGAGACCGCTTGGCTATTTCAATCCTTTCATTTCTCTACCCAGTCCCGTTGTAGCCATGGTGTCTTAAGTTGCAGGCCCCTATTGTTTTCCATTCGTTCCAGCACCCGGGCATGTGAACAAACCCTCCCAGCCAATCTGTCCCTTTTGCAAGATCGATCTCAGCAAGAATCCTTTTTTCCCCCCCACCCCATCGGGGGTTGATTTGGGAGCTAATGGGGGGGTGGGGGGGTGTTTCACTCTGAGAAGCCGGACAATGCCCAGCCAGCCTGAATGGCGAGGAGAAAGAACGATGGCTGAAAGAACAAAACATTCCTCTGAAGTTTGCAGAAGAGTTCATTTCGCCTTGGAGACTTTGTTCGGCTGCCGTAGCTCAAGAATTGATGAGGGGCGACTACGTGGTGACCAGCTTCACGGATTTTAACCAGAGCAGTCTTCCAATATTTCAAGGGCTTTCCTGCATAAGGCGGGACTAGAACTCGCCACCTCTTGGGGATTGGCCCAAAGTCACCCAGCCGTCTTTCATGACTAAAGCAGGACTAGAGCTCACCACCTCCTGGTGATTGGCCCAAAGTCACCCAGCCGTCTTTCATGACTAAGGTGGAACTAGAACTCACCGTCTCCTGGTGATTGGCCCAAAGTCACCCAGCCGGCTTTCATGACTAAGGTGGAACTAGAACTCACCGTCTCCTGGTGATTGGCCCAAAGTCACCCAGCCGGCTTTCATGACTAAGGCGGGACTAGAACTCACCGTCTCCTGGTGATTGGCCCAAAGTCACCCAGCCGGCTTTCATGACTAAGGCGGGACTAGAACTCACCGTCTCCTGGTGATTGGCCCAAAGTCACCCAGCCGGCTTTCATGACTAAGGCGGGACTAGAACTCACCGTCTCCTGGTGATTGGCCCAAAGTCACCCAGCCGGCTTTCATGACTAAGGCGGGACTAGAACTCACCGTCTCCTGGTGATTGGCCCAAAGTCACCCAGCCGGCTTTCATGACTAAGGCGGGACTAGAACTCACCGTCTCCTGGTGATTGGCCCAAAGTCACCCAGCCGGCTTTCATGCCTAAGGCGGGACTAGAACTCACCGTCTCCTGGTGATTGGCCCAAAGTCACCCAGCCGGCTTTCATGTCTAACGCAGGACTAGAACTCACCGTCTCCTGGTGATTGGCCCAAAGTCACCCAGCCGGCTTTCATGACTAAGGCGGGACTAGAACTCACCGTCTCCTGGTGATTGGCCCAAAGTCACCCAGCCGGCTTTCATGACTAAGGCGGGACTAGAACTCACCGTCTCCTGGTGATTGGCCCAAAGTCACCCAGCCGGCTTTCATGACTAAGGCGGGACTAGAACTCACCGTCTCCTGGTGATTGGCCCAAAGTCACCCAGCCGGCTTTCATGACTAAGGCGGGACTAGAACTCACCGTCTCCTGGTGATTGGCCCAAAGTCACCCAGCCGGCTTTCATGCCTAAGGCGGGACTAGAACTCACCGTCTCCTGGTGATTGGCCCAAAGTCACCCAGCCGGCTTTCATGTCTAACGCAGGACTAGAACTCACCATCTCCTAGTTTCTAGGATCTTTTCTGCCAAAGATGTTAAATGAATCACTGGAGTTAAGTGAATCAGGGTGGCTAAGCTTATCTAGTCTCCGCCATTGATTTTGCGTGAGAAAGTCAAATGCTGCAACGGTCGTAAGTGTGAAGACTTGCTGTTAGTCACTTTTTCCATTGTAACTTCGAACGGTCACCAAGTCGATGGTTTTAAACCGAAGACTGCTTGTATTTTGGTACTTACCTCGTACCTAAACATCTAGGACCGGGGTCCCCAACCTTGGCAACTTTAAGACCTGTGGACTTCAACTCCCAGAATTCCCCAGCCAGCCATGCCTGTTTTTTTTTTCTTTTCCTTACCTCCTATAGTGGAGAGAGTGCAGAGAAAGGGATTACAAGAGAATAAGCTATGCAGGCTGGGGAATTCTGGGAGTTGAAGTCCACAGGTCGTAAAGTTGCCAAGGTTGGGGACCCCTGATCTAGGAGACCCTTGTTCTTTTGGGTCCTCCACTTAATTATGATAACCTGCCCACACCTCCAGAAACTGTAGTCTGTGAAAGATCGTAGAATCATAGAACATAGAGCTGGAAGGGCACTTGGAGATCTTCTAGTCCAACCCCTTGCTCAAGGCAAGACTCCTTTCTCCATCCCAGACAAATGGCTGTCCAGTCTCTTCTTAAAAACCTCCAGTGTTGGAGCACCCACAACTTCTGGAGGCAAGGAGTTCCACTGGTTAATTGTCCTCAATGTCAGGAAATTCCTCCTTAGTTCCAGGTTGCTTCTCTCCTTGACTAGTTTCCATCCGTTGCTTCTTGTCCTCCTTTCAGGCGCTTTGGAGAAGAGCTTGACTCCCTCTTCTTTGGGGCAGCCCCTGAGATATTGGAAGACTGCTATCCTGTCACCCCTCGTCCTTCTCTTCATTAAACCAAACATACCCAATTTCTGCAACCGTTCTTTGTATGTTTTAGCTTCCAGGCCCCCTGATCATCTTTGTTGCTCTTCTCTGCCTTCTTTCCAGCATCTTAACATCTTCTTGTTGTTTTTTATTCTGACGAGCAAAACTGGATACGGCATTCCAAATATGGCATTATAAAGTGGCACTAAC